>NC_140989.1:23599321-24082846 GCF_052327205.1 Somniosus microcephalus
TGTGTGTGTCTATATATATATATATACTAGTTGAAGTGCCCGGCGGTGCCGAGGGTCTTTTGAGGGCATGTTGTTGTTGGAAGAGAGAGAGAGAGCGACTGGGGGGAAGAGAGAGAGCGACTGGGGGGAAGAGAAAGAGCGACTGGGGGGAAGAGAAAGAGCGACTGGGGGGAAGAGAGAGAGCGACTGGGGGGAAGAGAGAGAGTGACTGGGGGAAGAGAGAGAGCGAGAGACTGGGGGGAAGAGAGACAGCGACGGGGGGAAGAGAGAGAGCGACTGGGGGGGAAGAGAGAGAGCGACTGGGGGGAAGAGAGAGAGCGACTGGGGGGAAGAGAGAGAGCGACTGGGGGGAAGGGGAGGCGGGGAGGAAAGGAGGAGGGGGGGGAGGAAAGGGGGAGGGGAGGGGGAGGAAAGGGGGAGGGGGGAAGAAAGGGGGACGGGAGGGGGGAGGGGAGGAAAGGGGGCGG
Source organism: Somniosus microcephalus (assembly GCF_052327205.1). Classification (NCBI taxonomy): domain Eukaryota; kingdom Metazoa; phylum Chordata; class Chondrichthyes; order Squaliformes; family Somniosidae; genus Somniosus; species Somniosus microcephalus. Next base: position 23,599,789 of record NC_140989.1, read on the forward strand.
GGGAGGGGGAGGAAAGGGGGAGGGGGGAGGAAAGGGGGAGGGGAGAGGAAAGGGAGAGGGAGGGGAGGAAAGGGGGTGGGGGGAGGAAAGGGGAAGGGGGAGGGGGAGGAAAGGGGGAGGGGGAGGAAAGGGGAGGGGGAGGAAAGGGGGAGGGGGATGGGGAGGAAAGGGGGAGGGGGATGGGGAGGAAAGGGGGAGGGGGAGGAATGGGGAGGAAAGGGGGAGGGGGGAAGAAGTGGGAGGGGGAGGGGGAAGAAGGGGAGGGGGAAGAAGGGGGAGGGGAAGAGGGGGGAAGAAGGGGGAGGGGAAGAGGGGGGAAGAAGGGGGAGGGGAAGAGGGGGGAAGAAGGGGGTGTGGGGGAAGAAGGGGGGGAAGAAGGGGGAGGGGGGAAGAAGGGGGAGGGGGGAGGGGGAAGAAGGGGGAGGGGGGAGGGGGAAGAAGGGGGAGGGGGAAGAAGGGGGGGAAGGAGTGGGGAGGGGGGAAGAAGGGGGAGCGGGGTGGGGGGAAGATGGGGGAGGAGGGGTGGAAGAAGGGGGATGGGGAAGAAGGGGGAGGGGGGAAGGAGGGGGAGAGGGGGAGAGGGGAGCGCCCGTCAGCCCGAGCCCCCGCCAGCCCGAGCCCCGCACCCCCCCGCCTCCCCGAGCCCCACCCCCGATCTCCCGAGCCCCGCCCCCCCGCCCTCCCGAGGCCCGATCTCCCGAGGCCCAATCTCCCGAGCCCCCGCCCCCGATCTCCCGAGGCCCGATCTCCGCCCCCCCCAAGCCCCGATCTCCGCCCCCCGCCCTCCCGAGCCCCGATCTCCCAAGGCCCGATCTCCTGAGCCCCGCCCCCCCGCACCCCAATCTCCTGAGGCCCGATCTCCCGAGCCCTGCCCCCGATCTCCCGAGCCCTGCCCCCGATCTCCCGAGCCCCGCCCCCCGATCTCCCGAGCCCTGCCCCCCGATCTCCCGAGCCCCGCCCCCATCTCCCGAGCCCCGCCCCCCCAATCTCCCGAGCCCCCGCCCCCCCGATCTCCCGAGGCCTGATCTCCCGAGCCCCGCCCACCCCCCCCCCCCCCGAGTCACAATCTGCCGAACCCCGATCTCTCGAGCCCCGCCCGAGCCGGCTTCAAGAGCAGAGAGAGAGACGCCGCCGCGCAACCTATCGCGAGGCCCGGCCGGACTCAAGTCACGCGCACTGACTCCTGCCCCACCCGCCTTTACTAAGATGGCAGCGGTGGCGACGCTCGGCTCAGGCCCGCCCCCCTCCAGCCTTCACAAAGATGGCGGCGATCGTGAGCCGCTTGTTGAGCGCGACGGGAGATGCCTAGCTCGGGCGTGGCTGGGCAACAGAGGCCCAGGCTTACAGGCCTGGAAAAACGGTGAAAGGTAGGAAAATTCTAGATGTTAGAGAAAAGATTTACAAATTAATTAACTTTTTTTTAAAAACAATTTGTGTTTTAAAAGCAACTTTTTTTTTGCTGGAAATGTAGATTTGAAAAGAAACACGCAGAAAGTGGGAAAAAGAAATGAACAGTTTGGAATCAAGATGGCGGCCACTCACCTCGGTTCAGAATGATAAGGCCCGCCCACACACGCACCAATTGGTCAACCGTCAGGTCACTGAACTGTAGGATTGGTCAATCATCACGTCACTCAACTGTAGGATGGCCCGCCCGCACACACAATGAACCCGCCCCCACTTGATGCAAATGAGCGGATAATGAGCGGAATTTTGAACATTTTTTGGATACTGTCGGCACAATTTTTGTCTGACTGTCGGCACAATTTTTGTCCGAGCAAAAGGTAAATACGCCTACAAGAGTCCCCTAATGATGAGCTTTCTTTTGATATAACATATGTGTAGGTACGCTCTATAACTTTTGATTGTATAGCCGGACAGAGAGACAGACAGAGAGACAGACAGACAGACAGACATATCCTTTTATATATATAGATAGATGTGTATGTTGATATATATATGTGTGTATATACAGGTTTCAGCATCCCAAATCCGGATTTTGGAATCCAGACTCCGGGACGATTGGTGGCAGGGGTCCGGAATCCGGACACCCTGATGGAGGCTTACCAAAAACCGGAACCTGGGCCTAGGCATTTCCGGACTCAGCACGTGTTTCTGACGTCCGAAGTCCGGAAATATCGCAACCTGGGCTCGGGCGTTTCCAGACTTCGGACATCAGAAACACGTTCCGAAGTCCGGAAAAACACGAAAACTGGCTCGGCCTCGGTCCCGGGGTTGCTGGATTCAGGATGTTCTACTGTATACCTATACACCCACACACAACATTATATATGTGTGTACATATGTGTGTGTGTATATCTGCATCCACACATGCATTATATATATATATGTATGTCATAGAAATATTAGAAATTTACGGCACAGAAGGAGGCCGTTCGGCCCATCGTGTTTGTGTCGGCCACAAAAGAGCTCTCCAGCCTAATCCCACTTTCCAGCTCTTGGTCCGTAGCCCTGTAGGTTACGGCACTTCAAGTGAATATCCAAGTGCTTTTTAAATGTGATGAGGGTTTCTGTCTCTACCACCCTTTCAGGCAGTGAGTTCCAGACCCCCACTGCCCTCTGGGTGAAAAAGTTCTCCTCAACTCCCCTCTAATCCTTCTACCAATTACTTTGTGGGTCAGCCACTGGCTATGTTGGTAACACCCTTGCCTCTGAGTCGGAAGGTTGTGGGTTCAGGGTCCCACTATGGAGACTTGAGCACAAAAATCTAGGCTGACATTCCAGTGCAGTGCTGAGGGAGTGCTGCACTGTCAGAGGTGCCGTCTTTCAGACGAGACGTTAAACCGAGACCCCGTCTGCCCTCTCAGCTGGACGTTAAAGATCCTGTGGTGCTATTTCTAAGAAGAGCAGGGGAGTTCTCCCTGGTGATCTGACCAATATTTATCCCTCAACCAACATCATTAAAAACAGATTATCTGGTCATTATCACATTGCTAGAGTTTATACTCACTGGAGTTTAGAAGAATGAGAGGGGATCTCATTGAAACTTATAAAATTCTAACAGGACTAGACAGACTAGATGCAGGAAGGATGTTCCCGATGGCGGGGGAGTCCAGAACCAGGGGTCACAGTCTAAGGATAAGGGGTAAGCCACTGAGGACAGAGATGAGGAGGAGTTTCTTCACCCAGAGAGTGGTGAACCTGCGGAATTCTCTACCACACAAGGCAGTTGGGACCAATTCATTAAATACATTCAAGAAGGAGTTAGATATATTTCTTAAGGCTAAAGGGATCAAGGGATATGGGGAGAAGGCAGGGACAGGGTACTGAATTTGGACGATCAGCCATGATCTCATTGAATGGCGGAGCAGGCTCGAGGGGCCGAATGGCCTACTCCTGCTCCTATCTTCTATGTTTGCTGTTTGTGGGAGCTTGCTGCGTGCAAATTGGCTTCTGCATTACAACAGTGACTACACTTCAAAAAGTACTTCATTGGCTATAAAGCGCTTTGGGACGTCCTGAGATCGTGAAAGGCGCGATAGAAATGCAAGTCTTTGTTTAAATCTGTGCCCCCACCCCACCCACATAGATAATTGATATGTGTGCAGATGCAAAGCTGTATATGAAGTGACTGGGGACAGCATGCTCGGCTGTGCAAGAGGCTGTATTGAACGAAAATACTGGCCAGGGACAGACTGTGAAAAGTCTGTGGAATTTGAGCGCCGAGGGGGTTAACACGGGCTGGCTGCTGTAACTCGATCCTGGGTGCAGTGCCCTGGAGCTGCCCCACCCAGGGGCGTCAGTCAGCAGCCCGACAGGTTGGGGCTGGGGCAGAACCAAAGGCAGCGAGCACAGCGCCGCTCCCACACTCTGCAGCTGGGAGAGGAGCCGGGTGGCGGTGTGTGCTTCGGAAACTATCAGTTTAGGTCCCCTGTTGTTTTTTAAAGTTGTTGGTTGCCCTTACTCCCTGCCTGGCCATGTTTAAGTGCGGGCTGGCCTTGCCTCGCTGCCGCTGGATCCTGCCGCTGCTGCTGCTGCTGGCGATCATCTTCGACATCATCGCGCTGGCCGCCAGCTCGGGCTGGGTGGACTCCAAGTATCACTATGCCTCTCTGTGGGAGCAGTACCGGGGCAGGGAGCCCAACTGGGAATCCAGCTCCCTCATGGACTTCGGTAAGGTGGGCGAGACAGAGAGGAAAGGAGGGAGGGAGGGAGAGAGGAAAAACACAAAGGGAGGAGAGAAAGGAGGGAGTGAGAAAAAACAAAGGGAGGGAATGAGAAAAAGCACAAAGGAAGGAGAGAAAGAAGGGAGTGAGAAAAACAGAAAGGGAGGAGAGAAAGGAGGGAGGAGAGAAAGGAGGGAGGGAGAACAAGCTCAAAGGGAGGAGAGAAAAGGAGGGAATGAGCAAAAACAAGGAGGGAGGGAGAAAAAATGGAGGAGAAAAACAAAAGGGAGGAGAGAAAGGGAGTAAGAAAAGAGGAGCGAAAGGAAAGGAGTGAGAAAAACTAAGGGAGGAAAAGGTGAGAAAACAAGGAGGAAAAATGTGAACAACAGAAAGAGAAGACAGAAAGGGAGAGAAAAGCAGGACAGAGAACAGAAAGAAAGTCAGAAAATGTGGAAATGGACTGAAGGGAGATCGAAACATAAAAGGAATTAGAAAAAGGTAAGGGAAGAAAAACAGAAGGAGAAAAAAACAATAAAGAAAAAGTGACTGGGAGAAGATGGTGAATAAGTGAGAAAGAATGTGGGTGAGGAAGAGCGAGAGGGGGTGAGGAAGAGCGAGGGGGTGAGGAAGAGCGAGGGGGTGAAGAAGAGCGAGGGGGGTGAGGAAGAGCGAGAGGGGTGAGGAAGAGCGAGAGGGTGAGGAAGAGCGAGAGGGGGTGAGGAAGAGCGAGACGGGTGAGGAAGAGCGAGACGGGTGAGGAAGAGCGAGAGGGGGTGAGGAAGAGCGAGGGGGTGAGGAAGAGCGAGGGGGGTGAGGATGAGCGAGGGGGTGAGGAAGAGCGAGAGGGTGAGGAAGAGCGAGAGGGTGAGGAAGAGCGAGACGGGTGAGGAAGAGCGAGAGGGTGAGGAAGAGCGAGGGGGGTGAGGAAGAGCGAGGGGGGTGAGGAAGAGCGAGGGGGTGAGGAAGAGCGAGGGGGTGAGGAAGAGCGAGAGGGGGTGAGGAAGAGCGGGGGGGTGAGGAAGAGCGAGAGGGGGTGAGGAAGAGCGAGGGGGTGAGGAAGAGCGAGAGGGGGTGAGGAAGAGCGAGAGGGGGTGAGGAAGAGCGAGAGGGGGTGAGGAAGAGCGAGAGGGGGTGAGGAAGAGCGAGGAGGGGGGTGAGGAAGAGCGAGGAGGGGGGTGAGGAAGAGCGAGGAGGGGGGTGAGGAAGAGCGAGGGGGTGAGGACGAGCGAGGGGGGTGAGGAAGAGCGAGGGGGGGTGAGGAAGAGCGAGGGGGTTAGGAAGAGCGAGAGGGGTGAGGAAGAGCGAGAGGGGGTGAGGAAGAGCGAGGAGGGGGTGAGGAGTGAGGGTGAGGAAGAGCGAGGAGGGGGTGAGGAGTGAGGGTGAGGAAGAGCGAGGGGGAGAAACTGAGGCAAAGCAATTGAGAGAGAAACAAAGTGCAAGAGGGAAAAGGTGCAAGAAAAACTGAGGGAGGCAGAGAAAAGAGAAAGGCAAGAAGAGGGTGAGAGAAAACCAAGTGTACAACAAGAAAAGTAAATTAAGAGAGTGCGTCAGAGACGGGGAAAACCAAATGAAAAGACAGAGTGAGAGAGGAAACTTAGGAAGAGAAAGTGTGAGAGAAACACAAACAAAAAAAACAATGAGAGAAGACAAAAAACACAGGAAAAAGTGAGTGCGAGATAAAGGGAGACAAAGTGTGACAGAAAACAGTGAGAAAAATAAAGGTAAAGATTTAGTCCATGAGAGAGACAGATAATGAGATAAAGTGAGAGGGAGAAACAGACAGGAGTGAGTGTGAAACAAAGGGAGAAACAAAGCCACTGAGAGAAATTAATAGGTGAGTGAGAACCAAGACAGTAATGAACAGAAAGAGCGAAGGTACGTGAGAAAGAAAGTGAGGGAGAGAGTGAAAAGGAGAGGAAGGAAATGGCAGAACAGGCAGGGTGTGAAAAACGGAGAGGGGGAGAGAAAACAAAAAGAAAAGGGGTGGGAAGAAACATAAATAGTTTGTATAGCTAAAAAGGAGCATATAAAAGTGACTATACCGTGCCAAGTTTTATTGATCTTGTGTAAGGAGAATGACCCTGCATTGCTCTCGTGTTAACTGTATCAATTGAATGCAAGATGCGCTGTTTAATGTCGCAATCCAACTGCTGTCAGTGCAAACATGGGCAACTGGCTGCCCATGTCCCTATAATAGGTCAGAACATTCTTAGGCACGCACCACGGTTCCCCAGGTGACGGAGTGGAATTACAGAGGACCGACCTCCCACCCACCATTGGCTGTGCTCCTACAACGGAAAACCCTCAACAAGACAGGAAAAGTGGGATAGACAGGGAAGATAGGAGCAGGAGTAGGCCATTCGGCCCCTCGAGCCCGCTCCGCCAGTCAATGAGATCATGGCTGATCATCCAAATTCAGTACCCTGTCCCTGCTTTCTCCTCATATCCCTTGATCCCTTTAGCCGTAAGAAATCTATCTAACTCCTTCTTGAATATATTTAATGAATTGGCCTCAACTGCCTTCTGTGGTAGAGAATTCCACAGGTTCACCACTCTCTGGGTGAAGAAATTCCTCCTCATCTCAGTCCTAAATGGCTTACCCCTTATCCTTAGACTGTGACTCCTGGTTCTGGACTCCCCCGCCATCGGGAACAGTTTTCCTGCATCTAATCTGTCTAGTCCTGTTACAATTTTATAAGTTTCAATGAGATCCCCTCTCATTCTTCTAAACTCCAGCGAGTATAAGCCTAATCGACCCAATCTCTCTTCATACGTCATTCCTGCCATCCCATAGTGAGCAGGAAGAGGGAGGGAAGTCTGGGAAGGAGATTGAATGCACAGCCAGAAGAGTAAGGGGGGGGGGGACTTTAGGAAGGGAGGGAGCAAGTGAAGTGGTCCAGGGAGAGGATGAGAGAGGGCCGGAGTGATCGAAAGATAGGCAGGTAGCAGATCACTCGGATCGGGTGGGGCGAGAACATTGGGCCAATTTGAAGACGAGGATGGTGAAGTCTGTTCGCCAGGGTACTGGCAACCGGGAGGAGGGCGAAGGGAAAGAGGGAGAAAAAGAAGATAGCGACAGAGGAAAGAAAAAAATAAATGAGGGAGAGGAAACGAGGAGGAGGAAAAAATGAAAGGAGCTAGGAAAAAGATAAAAAACCCAAAGGACACAGAAGAAGAGGATCTAGGGGTGGCAGATGGAGAAAGAGCAGAAATTGGGGGACGGGATGCGTAATGGAAGACAAAATGGAAAGAAACAGTGAGAGAAAGAAAAAATGAAGAGAGAGAAGGTAGAGCCATGATAAACTTGTGGTATCCACTCAAAATGCAACCCTGGTAAACAAGTTCTTACCTGTGGGCCCAGCAACCAGATTGAAAGATGTGGTGTGTTTGTTTTCGGTCTCCGCCACAAACTCCGTTCCCTAGCCACCGACTCCATCCCTCTCCCTAATATCTGTCTGAGGCTGAACCACGCTGTTTGCAACCTTGGTCTCATATTTGACCCTGAAATGAGCTTCCGACCACATATCCGCAGCATAACAAAGACTGCCTACTTCCACCTTCGCAACATCGCCTGTCTCCACCCTTGCCTCCGCTCATCCGCTGCTGAGACCCTCACTTTGTTACCTCTAGACTTGACTATTCCAATGCACTCCTGGCTGGCCTCCCACATTCTATCCTACATAAACTTGAGGTCATCCAAAACTCGGCTGCCCGTGTCCGAACTCGCACCAAGTCCCGTTCACCCATCACCCCTGTCGCTGACCTACATTGGCTCCCGGTTAAGCAACGCCTCGATTTCAAAATTCTCATCCTTGTTTTCAAATCCCTCCATGGCCTCGCCCCTTCCTATCTCTGTAATCTCCTCCAGCCCCACAACCCCCCCCCCGAGATATCTGCGCTCCTCTAATTCTGCCCTCTTGAGCATCCCTGATTATAATCGCTCAACCATTGGTGGCTGTGCCTTCAGCTGCCTGGGCCCTAAGCTCTGGAATTCCCTGCCTAAAACTCTCCGCCTCGCTACCTCTCTTTCCTCCTTTAAGATGCTCCTTAAAACCTACCTCTTCGACCAAACTTTTGGTCACCTGCCCTAATTTATCCTTATGTGGCTCGGTTTCAAATTTTTGTCTTTTAATACTCCTGTGAAGCACCTTGGGAAATTTGACTACGTTAAAGGCGCTATATAAATACTCGAGGAACAACACCTCATCTTCCGATTAGGCACTTTACAGCCTTCCGGACTCAATATCGAGTTCAACAATTTCAGATCATAACCTCGGCCCCTATTACATTTTTACTTATATTTTTTATCCACACCTTTGTTTTGGTTTTCCCCCCTCCCCCTTTCCTTTTTTTCTCTCTCCCCCCCCACATGGCAGCTGTCTCTCATTCTGCCAGCGCATTTCACACCTAATCTAGAGCTGTCTTTTGTCTCCACTGTCCTATCACCATCTCGTCTCGTTTTGAATACCTCTTAATGTCTCGTCTCTCTTTTGTTCTCTCTCAGCCTGGCCTTTTAATCTATTTCATTCCCTGTGCCTCTTTAGTCTTGATAAAGGGTTTTGACCCGAAACGTCGACTCTAATTTCTCTCCACGGATGTTGCCTGGCCTGCTGAGTTTTTCCAGCATTTTCTGTTATATAAATACAAGTTGGGGCGATGGATTTCTAAGTTTTTGTCAGAGCTGGCAAGAAGAGAAAAAAAACGAATAAATTTGAACGATGCTTACTGGAGCTTGATGTTCGAAGCAATGTCTTCCTCGCAGGGTGTCAGCATTTCCCACATTGCAAGAGTGACTACACCTCAGGACGGCATGTCCTGAGGCCGTGATAGGCGCTATATCAATGCAAGTTCTTTCTTTCATTTCACCTCTCGGTTCCTGATCATCTGCTTTTTGCCATTCTTGACACCTGTGAGGGAGGTGACTGTGCATCACTGTACCCGTTCCTCAAGGACTGGGCATTTTGTGGCACTGCATTCACCGCACAACTAAATGAAAGTGAGGCATTCTGCTGTAAATTTTTTAAAAAAAATTTCCTTTACGAAACTGCTGTCCTAGTGAAGCATTTGACAAGGTGGAGAATCGTAGAATGATCGAGCACAGAAGGAGGCCCATCGTGCCTTGTGCCATACTTTCATCGCGATGTTCATCAATTCCTCCCTCCCCTGACTCTATTAGTCATTTACACTGCCCGATAAAGAGTGCTGAGTTCCACAGACTGGCAAGGCCCCCCAAGTTCATTCTCTTCACTTGTTTTTGACCCTGCATTTAATTGTTGAGTTAGCTAATCTCCGGGCGGAGACGATAAATATTTGCCTCTGACTAATGCGGCAGGAATATTTAAATGACGTGTGTGTTTCGTGTGCAAGGTTTGTGGGTGGATTGAAAGGCTGACTTGGCTATGTAAAACCAAGGTCATCAATTCAATTTTTATTTGTCATATATGCAGCAGACGTGTGTACTGCACAATGAAATGTTGATTTTTACGAGTCCTCCTAACATTGGAATAAATATGGCATAACAATGATAAAAATACTAATAGAAATACAGTATTAATAAATAAAACAACAGTAATAAATAATAATAAATTATTCGTTCATGAGTCTTATGACCTGGAGGTAGAAGCTGTTTCAAAATCTGCTGGTACGAGACCGTATGCTTTGGTATCTCTTACCGGACGGGAGCAGGGCGAAGAGGTTGTGGCTGGGGTGGCTTGCGTCTTTAATGATTCTCAGGGTCTTCCCCCGGCACCCCTCGGGGTAGATATCCTGCACAGCAGGTAGTTTAATTCCTATAGTGTGTTGTGCAGCTTTCACCACCATCTGTAGAGCCTTGCGGTCTGTGGCGGTGCAGTTGCCATACCAGGTAGTGATGCAGCCGGACAGGATACTCTCGATGGTGCACCGGTAGAAGTTGGTGAGAATCTGGGGGGCCATTCCAAATTTCTTCAGTCTCCTGAGGAACAACAGGCGTTGGCATGCCTTCTTGGTTATAACGTCGATGTGATGGGATCAAAGATGGCGACCCACTGGTAACTTGTCCAAGTGGCAATTCGTCATGTGACAGTGACTGCTGCACCTTGGCGGGTGGTTGTCTACCTCAGAGGGCAGACAGGGTCTCGCTATCATCTCTTCTGAAAGACAGCACTGTTAATTGTATATTAATTGGGTGTTAATTGTAGTCAGGTGGTGGTTATTAATTGGGGGCTTTCTTGTGTTTGTGTGTATATATGGGAGGAGGCTCGGGAAGGGTTCAAGCTGGGGTGTGCTTAGTATGTAATGTGTTGTCATTGAAACTTATAAAATTCTGACAGGACTGGACAGACTAGATGCAGGAAGGATGTTCCCGATGGTCAGGGAGTCCAGAACCAGGGGTTACAGTCTAAGGATAAGGGGTAAGCCATTTAGGACAGGATGAGGAGGAATTTCTTCACCCAGAGAGTGGTGAACCTGTGGAATTCTCTACCACAGAAGGCAGTGGAGGCCAATTCATTAAATATATTCAAGAAGGAGTTGGATATATTTCTTAAGGCTAAAGGGACCTGGGGAGAAAGCAGGGACAGGGTCCTGAATTTGGATGATCAGCCGTGATCACATTGAATGGTGGAGCAGGCTCGAGGGGCTGAATGGCCTACTCCTGCTCCTATCTTCTATGTGTCTCTGTAAATAAAGGCTTGTAAGCATCTACAGACTAGGCTCTAGTGCTCTATCCTTCACCGCCTGGCTGTCTGACTTTTTACAGGCACCTCCATCAATGCAGCACCACAGTGTCGGCCTTAATGATGTGGTCAAGTCTCTGGAGTGGGGTTCGAACCCACGGCCTTCTGGCTTAAGAGGCCGAGAGTGCGGCCCACTAAGCCAAGTCCAACAGTCTAGACATCTCTGGAGAGACTGTTTAAATGGATTTTATTTAAACCTGCATTTTTCTGCCTGGCAGCACTAAACCACCACTGTCCCCGCTAATAACAACAGAAAATGCTGGAACTCAGCAGGCCAGGCAACATTCGTGGAGAGAAATTAGAGTCGACGTTTCGGGTCAAAACCCTTTATCAAGACTAAAGAGGCACAGGGAATGAAATAGATTAAGAGGCCAGGCTGAGAGAGAACAAAAGAGAAGAGACATTAAGAGGTATTCAAAACGAGACGCGATGGTGATAGGACCAGTGGAGACAAAAGATGGCTCCAGATTAGGTGTGAAATGTGCTGGCAGAATGGGAGACAGCTGCCATGTGGGAGAGAGAAAAAAAGGAAAGGGGGGGGGAAACCAAAACAAAGGTGTGGATAAAAAACATAAGTAAAAATGTAATAGGGGCCGAGGTTATGATCTGAAATTGTTGAACTCGATATTGAGTCCGGATGGCTGTAAAGTGCCTAATCGGAAGATCGCTAAAGTGTGCGACCGCGCAGTCATCTGCAAGGTCCCGTGCAGGCCGCTCACCGCCTTTTCCCGTGTCGATACCGCGCATTGGGGGAGGCAGGCCGCGCAGGAGGCAGTGCAGCTTACGGGGGGAAGGGGGCATTGCTAACCACCCCCATTGGATCCACCGTGTCGGTGATGTCACAACGCGAGTTACAATTTTCGTGTTACGTTCACTTGACATAAGACCCCTCATTAACATATCTAAAGGGGTCTAACGCCTGTTGGCGACTGCCTAAAAAAATAGTCCCCACTCATTTAGCAGTGGGACCAACGCCTGGGCAGATTGGGTGCCCGGAAAATGGGGGCAAAGCTCACCAATTTCTACCCCAATGTCCCCTTTAAATCTGCCACTCCAGGCCATTTCAACCTGGCTGTTGAAATACAGGCTACATTCTGTACTTTGAGGGCCATGTTCTTTTGGAAATGACACAAAGTTGGGTTAGAATTCCTGCCTGTCCGAACATTTCTCCTACAATAGGTTTATTGTGGATTTGAGTTTGTGTTTTGTTTAAAGATCCACAACCTGGTGTGACGCCCCCTACTGCGAGCGCGTGTGTACCGTGTCATTTTAGGACAGAATCGGGTATTGAGTACAACTTCCCTATTTCTCTCTCTCTGCGCTCTCCCCTCCCTCCATATTTAAGTAACCCGCTGCCGTTTAATGTCTGGGCTCAATCCTGAGGAACATGCTACACGATTGTACTTCTTGCAATCTAGTATACTGTATTCGCTGCTCACGATGTGGTCTCCTCTACATTGGGGAGACCAAACGCAGATTGGGTGACCGCTTTGCGGAACACCTCCGTTCAGTCTGTAAGGGTGACCCCGAGCTTCCGGTCGCCTGTCATTTCAATTCACCGCTCCATTCCCACTCGGACCTCACCGTCCTCGGCCTCTAGCATTGTTCCACGGAAGCTCAGCGTAAGCTCGAGGAACAGCACCTCATCTTCCGATTAGGCACTTTACAGTCTTCCGGACTCAATATCGAGTTCAACAATTTCAGATCATAACCTCGGCCCCTATCATATTTTTATATATTTTTTATCCACACTTTTGGTTTGTGCCTTTTCCTTTTTTTCCCCCACATGGCAGTTGTCTTTCACTCTGCCAGCGCATTTCACACTTCATTTAGAGCCATCCTTTGTTTCTTTACCTGCCCTGTTACCATCTCGTCTCGCCTTGAATATCTCTTAATGTCTCTTCACCTCTCCCAGACCTTCCCTTTTGTTCTTTCATCCCCTCCCCCATTTCCCAGCCCCCAAACTTGCTTTTTCATCCGTTTCATTTCCTGCTTTTTTTCTCAGTTCTGACGAAGGGTTTCGACCTGAAACGTTGACTCTGTTTCGCTCCACGGATGTTGCCGGGCCTGCTGAGTTTTTCCAGCGTTTTCTGTTGTTATTTCCTGAGGAGCAGCTGCTGGGGTAAGGTAGACAAAAGCTGCCGTCACACGCGCAGCAAGAGCGGGGAGCAGGCCAAGGGGGACAACCTCGCTCAGAATTAGGCTTTCAACTTCTGGGTAGTCTGGTAACAGAGTCCCGATTTTTGGAACTTAAGGAGCACGTTCCCGACAACAGAAAAAAACAAAGACAGGTCTGAAGATAAGAGGCCGTCTAAGGTTATACAAGGGTTTGATGGGGTAGATGTAGAGAAGATGTTTCCTCTTATGGAGGAGACCAGAACTAGGGTGAATAAATATAACATAGTCAATAATAATCCAGTAGGGAATTCAGGAGAAACTTCTTTATCCAGGGAGTGGCGAGAACGTGGAACTCGCTACCACAGGGAGTGGTTGAGGCGAATAACAGAGATGCATTTAAGGGGAAGCTAGATAAGTACATGGAGAAAGGAATAGAAGGTTATACTGATCGGGTAAGAGGCTGGTGTGGAGTATAAATGGCCTGTTTCTGTGCTGTAAATTCTATGTAAAACTAGGGTAAGAAGATAACACCGTAAATGGCTAGGTTTGCAATGGAGGGGCAGAGGAACCTTGGTGTGCACAGCTCCTTAAAGGTGGCAGTACAAGTGGATAAGGCCATAAAATTGTGAATCTACAACAACTTGTATTTATACAGCGCCTTTAATGTGGCAAAACGTCCCAAGGCGCTTCACAACAACGTAAGCCTAACATCTGTGGTAGGTAAAATGTTGGAGTCCATTATTAAGGAGACAGTAACAGGACATTTGGATAATCATAAATTAATAGGACAAAGTCAGAATGGTTTTATGAAGGGGAAGTCATGTTTGACAAATTTGCTGGAGTTCTTTGAGGAAGTAACATATAGGGTGGATAAAGGGGAAGCAGTGGACGTAGTGTATTTAGACTTCCAAAAGGCATTTGACAAGGTGCCACACAAAAGATTATTGCTTAAGATAAAAAAATCACGGGATTGGGGGTAATATTCTGGCATGGATAGAGGATTGGCTATCTAACAGAAGGCAGAGAGTTGGGATAAATGGTTCATTCTCAGACTGGCAATCAGTAACTAGTGGTGTTCCGCAGGGGTCAGTGCTGGGTCCCCAACTCTTTACAATCTATATTAACGATTTGGAGGAGGGGACCGAGTGTAACATATCAAAGTTTGCAGATGATACTAAGATGGGAGGGAAAGTAGTGAGTGAGGAGGACATAAAAAACCTGCAAGGGGACATAGACAGGCTAAGTAAGTGGGCAGAGATTTGGCAGATGGAATACAATACTGGAAAGTGTGAGGTTATGCACTTTGGCAGGAAAAATCGTAGAGCAAGTTATTATCTTAATGGCAAGAAACTGGAAAGTACTGAAGTACAAAGGGATCTGGGGGTTCTGGTGCACGAAACTCAAAAGGTTAGTATGCAGGTGCAGCATGTGATTAAGAAGGCCAATGGAATGTTGGCTTTCATTGCTAGGAGGATAGAATATAAAAATAGGGAGGTATTGTTTCAGTTGTACAAGGTATTGGTGAGACCGCACCTGGAATACTGCGTACAGTTTTGGTGTCCATACTTAAGGACATACTTGCTCTCAAGTCAGTACAAAGAAGGTTCACTCGGTTAATCCCGGGGATGAGGGGATGGACATATGAGGAGAGGTTGAGTAGATTGGGACTCTACTCATTGGAGTTCAGAAGAATGAGAGGCGATCTTATTGAAACATAAGATTGTGAAGGGGTTGGATCGGGTGGATGCGGGGAGGATGTTCCCGATGATGGGTGAAACTAGAACTAGGGGGCATAGTCTTAGAATAAGGGGCTGCTCTTTCAAAACTGAGATGAGGAGGAACTACTTCACTCAGAGGGTGGTAGGTCCATGGAATATGCTGCCCCAAAAAGCTGTAGAAGCTACATCATTACGTAAATTTAAAACAGAAATAGACAGTTTACTAGAAGTAAAGGGAATTAAGGGTTACGGGGAGCGGGCAGGAATTTGGACATGAGTTTAGGTTCGGATCGGTCATGGCCCTGTGGGTAGCGGAGCGGGCCCAGGGGCCGTGTAGCCTGATCCTGCTCCTATTTCGTGTGTCTAATTCTGTTAGATTCAGGAGATGGTTCTGTGATAGTAGATTGGCGGTTAGGATCAGATCAGCCATGATCTTATTGAATGGCGGAGCAGGCTCGAGGGGCCGATTGGCCTACTCCTGCTCCTATTTCTTATGTTCTTATGTAAACATTAACACCGAGACAAAGAAGGAGATGTTAGGACAGGTGGCAGGTATCTTGAGGTGTAGAATACAAAAGCAAGGAGCTAACACTGAATTTGTAGAAGCCCCTTAGTTGGGCCACAGTTGGGAATATTGTGTACAGCTTTGGGTATTTCTTATAAGAAGGCTGTAAAGCAATTGGAGAGTGAAGCATCGAATCACGAAGGCATTAGCAGGATTGAGGGGGGTTACAGTTATGAAGAGAGACTTTAGAAGTTAGTTTTTTTTCCACTATAGAAACATAGAAAAATAGGAGCAGGAGTAGGCCATTTGGCCCTTC
Organism: Somniosus microcephalus; assembly: GCF_052327205.1. Taxonomy (NCBI): domain Eukaryota; kingdom Metazoa; phylum Chordata; class Chondrichthyes; order Squaliformes; family Somniosidae; genus Somniosus; species Somniosus microcephalus. The sequence goes on from NC_140989.1 coordinate 23,615,289, forward strand.
GAGCCTGCTCCACTATTCAGTATGACCATGGCTGATCCTCTATCTCAGTACCATATTCCCGCCCTCTCCCCGTACCCCTTGTTGCATTTTGTGTCTAGAAATCTATCTATCTCCTTCTTAAATATATTCAGAGCTGTGAAAGTTAAGGGGTGACCTGGTGGAGAGCTTTACCACAAAAGGGTTGTGATAGGGTAAATAGTGACAGATTGATTCCACTGGTTGGTGAGATGGTACAAATTTAAGATAATCACAAAGAGAGTTAATGGGGAAGTAAGAAAAACCTTGCTTACACAGAGAGTGGTTAAAAGGTGGAATTCACTGCCTTTACCTGTTGTTCTAAATCTCTCCGCCTCTCTACCTCTCTTTCCTCCTTTAAGATGCTCCTTAAAGCCTACCTCTTTGACCCTCACCTGTCCCCTGTCCTAATATCTCCTTATGTGGCTCGGTGTCAAATTGTGTTTGATAAACGCTGCTGTGAATTGCCTTGGGGACGTTATTATTACAGGAAACTCTTTTAACCGGCACCGGAAATCTCTCTTAACCGGCAAAATTCAGGAGTAGGTTCAGGTAATTTTACTATATATTAGTGGCCGTGTAACCGGGGTTCCTGGATCTGTGGCCGTGTAACCGGGGTTCCTGGATCTGTGGCCATGTAACCGGGGCTCCTGCACTTGTGGCCGTGTAACCGGGGTTCCTGGATCTGTGGCCGTGTAACCGGGACTCCTGCACCTGTGGCCGTGTAACCGGGGTTCCTGCACCTGTGGCCGTGTAACCGGGGTTCCTGCACCTGTGGCCGTGCAACAGGGACTCCTGCACCTGTGGCCGTGTAACCGGGGTTCCTGCACCTGTGGCCGTGTAACCGGGGTTCCTGCACCTGTGGCCGTGCAACCGGGACTCCTGCACAAGTGCCGTGTAACCGGGGCTCCTGGATCTGTGGCTGTGTAACCGGGACTCCTGCACAAATGCCGTGTAACCGGGGCTCCTCACCTGTGGCCGTGTACTGGGCTCTCTTACCTTGGCAAGTATACCTCTCTGTAATCCGGACTTTTTGATCAACCGGCACCACGCCAGTCCCGTCGGTGCGGGATAAAAAAGTTTCCTGTACGTTAAAGGCACTATATAAATGCAAGTTGTTGTTGTTGAACCAGAGTCTGTAAATAATTTTCTTGTTAAAGGGATCAGATACTTGCTTGAAAAAGAATATAAAACACCATATGGGGCGTGAGCAAGAGAGCGGGATTCGACGAGTTATTGTGCAGGAAAACACCGTGTGGACCTGACGGACCAAATGGCTGTTTTTGTGCTGCTCTAGTCGACGATTCTATGTTAATCCCATTAGTGAAAGAGAGAACACACAACTCCTCAGGAAGGAGATTACTGCCCCTGTGAGAGAGTACAGAGCGGCGCAACAAAAGGTGATTCTGGGTATCGTGAATTTAAACTATTATCTTTCGAAAAATGGCGACTTCAGCGTGACCAATGTGCGCGCGCGGTTTTTCCTGTTTAAAAGCCGGTGAGCCGGCTGTGCGACCGCGCAGCTTAAAGAGAACATTGAATGTGACCAGCGTTCCCTTTTAAGCTGCGCAGCTGTCTCGAGGTCCCGCGCAGCCGGAGAGCCGGCATCGTAATGCAAAAAAAACCCGCCCGTGCACATAATTTTGAATGGGCCGTGCAGCCCAAAATAAAATTAAGGGGAACGTCGAATGTGACCTGATTGATGTTTTCAAGATTGCGAAAGAATTGACGACATTGACAAAGCAGGTTATTCACTCTGGTGAGGGTTCAAGTACCAAGGGAACGCAAGTTAAGAAATGGGAAAACTGGGAGTAGAAAGGGAGGCTAGGTGGAACTTTTCCACCCAAAGGTAGTAAGAGTTGTGGCAAAAAATGACCAGGGAAGACAACCAAAGAGGTTGGGTTCATAGGCCTAATTGATGCATTTGGGAGAGAGCAAGACTTGGGGTTTGTGGTGAATAGGTGGGGTTGGCATCTATCAAAATGGGATAGACTAGTTGGGCCTTAAGGCTTTTTCCTATTAACATTGCTGATGTCTAAAGTCCTCATAAGAACAAGTTCTACAGTCTTTCATAACCTATAAATATATTCAGGGACTTGCATACTGTTCTATTTATATACAGAATCTTTCTAGTAATATATTAAAAATCTTGCGCATAACACGCACTTCCTGCAAGTGTCGCACCTACTTCCTGTCACAGTTTCCCCATCATGCATTGTTGATACCATCCCAATTGTTATAAAACAGTATATCCTCCAAGTCATTGCAAGCAATGCTACATGAGATTGGTATGTTGTTATCTTTCACCTTTCGCAACCTCAGGACGTCCCAAAGTGCTTTAAAGCCAATGAAGTACTGTTGTAACGTAAGAAACAATCTACATTGTAAATTGTCACCAAGGACACTGACTTCTGGTTTTTACAGAACATAGAATTTGACTTATTTGGTTACTGTAAACGAGAGGGTAGTGACACTATCAGGGCGATTTTAACCCTACTCGCTCAGCAGAAACCTGGCGGGTGGGCGGTTAGAATCACCCCTGGCTCTTACCTGTCTGAAAGCCGCCATGATCGCAACATCGGCAACTTTAACCCACTCTCCTGAGCAGGCAGCAAGGACACCCGCCCGGAGCCAACGGGGTCCTTCTTTACAGATGCATGTTGCGGCCCGATGACATCATTGGGACCCGACTGTAATTTTAACTCTGGGCCTGAGCGGGGAATCCACCTGGAGTTAAAATCAGGGCTTTAGTGTTCGTAATCTCTACCAGCTTCTTTGGCAAAGACATTTTAAAAGGTATCGTTGTCATGGTAAAGTCTTTTCTCCAAATTGGTGCCAGGATAAACGGGTTGGTCTCCTGCCACCAGCAATTCAGGCAATGGCAGTATAATCTGACGACTGACTCAACACTGAACACCTCCAGTTGCAACCAGTGAATCTCCCCTACCTATCCCCCTCTCAATACTGTAAGTTTGGACTTGACCCACCTATCCCCCAGTGCTACTAACGCGTGAAATGTGCTTCCAGATAAACTAGTGGGAACAAAAACCTTGGAATCATAAGAATTAGGAGCAGGAGTAGGTCATTCGGCCCCTCGAGCCTGCTCCACCATTCAATGCGATCATGGCAGATCATCCAAATTCAGTACCCTGTCCCTGCTTTCTCCCCATATCCCTTGATCCCTTTAGCCTTAAGAAATATATCTAACTCCTTGAATATATTTAATGAATTGGCCTCAACTGCCTTCTGTGGTAGAGAATTCCACAGGTTCACCACTCTCTGGGTGAAGAAATTCCTCCTCATCTCTGTCCTAAATGGCTTACCCCTTATCCTTAGACTGTGACCCCTGGTTCTGGACTCCCCTGCCGTCGGGAACACCCTTCCTGCATCTAGTCTGTCTAGTCCTGTTAGAATTTTATAAGTTTCAATGAGACCCCCTCTCATTCTTCTAAACTCCAGCGAGTATAAGCCCAATCAACCCAATCTCTCCTCATACGTCATTCCTGCCATTCGGCCCCTCGAGCCTGCTCTGTCATTCAGTAAGATCATGGCTGATCTTCGACCTCAACTCCACTTTCCCGCCTGATCCCCACATCCCTTGATTCCAAAAATCTATCGATCTCAGCCTTGAATATCTTCTTCTTCTTAACATACTCAATGATTCAGCATCCACAGCCCTTTGGGGCAGAGAATTCCAAAGATTCACCACCCTCCTGAGTGAAGAAATTCCTCCCAATCTCAGTCTTAAATGGCCGACCCCATATCCTGAGACTATGCCCCCTAGTTCTAGATTCTCCAGCCAGGGGAAACAACCTCTCAGCATTTACCCTGTCAATCCCCCTCAGAATCTTTTATGTTTCAATGAATCATTGAAGAAGCCAATGGATACTGCATTGGGTGTGGGGGAAGGGGGGTGGAAATGTAGATGGCTGAACGGCCTTCCTCTTCAGTAATCATCTTGTGAGCCTGTTTTATATGTGGGTATACACGCAAGGACATACTCAAAACAATCTGACACAAAGGAAGAGAAAGAAAGACAGACAGACCTATCCCAAGCTTTAACTAACAATGCTTTCCAGTCTCTGTGTAAAAAGACTTGCATTTATATAGCGCCTTTCACGACCTCGGGACGCCCCAAAGCTCTTTAGGAAACGCGGCAGCCAAATTGCGCACAGCAAGCTCCCACAAACAGAAAAGTGATAAAGACCAGATAATCTGGCTTTAGCGATGTTGGATGAGGGATAAAACATTTTTTTTTTAATTCATTGATGGGATGTGGGCGTCGCTGGCTAGGCCTGCATTTAGTGCCCATCCCTAATTGCCCTTGAGAAGATGGTGGTGAGCCGCCTTCTTGAACCGCTGCAGTCCATATGGTGTAGGTACACCCACAATGCTGTTAGGAAGGGAGTTCCAGGATTTTGGCCCAGTGACAATGAAGGAACGGCGATACAGGTCCAAGTCAGGATGGTGTGTGGCTTGGAGGGGAACTTGTAGGTGGTGATGTTCCCATGCGTCTGCTGCCCTTGTCCTTCTAAGTGGTAGAGGTCGCGGGTTTGGAAGGTGCTGTTGAAGGAGCTTTGGCGAGTTGCTGCAGTGCATCTTGTAGATGGTACACACTGCAGCCACAGTGCGCCGGTGGTGGAGGGAGTGAATGTTGAAGGTGGTGGATGGAGTGCCAATCAAACGGGCTGCTTTATCCTGAATGGTGTCGAGCTTCTTGAGTGTTGTTGGAGCTGCACTCATCCAGGCAAGTGGAGAGTATTCCATCACACTCCTGACTTGTGCCTTGTAGATGGTGGAAAGGCTTTGGGGAGTCCGGAGGTGAGACACTCGCCACAGAATTCCCAGCCTCTGGCCTGCTCTTGTAGCCACAGTATTTATATGGCTGGTCCAGTTCGGTTTCTGATCAATGGTAACCCCAGGATGTTTGTAGTGTATGTAACCTGTACCACCTTAAGAGACTACCTTAAGGTGATGAACTACTTTCTGATGGCTCCTGTATATTGTAGTACCGGTGGTGACCACACCGGTATATAAACCCTGTGGAGCAGTTTGTATTTCAGTTCAGCCCTGACCCTCAATTACTAAAAACCTGTTTAAGTATTCTGTTGTCTGTGTCCAGTTATTCAGCATAACTACACTTGGAAAAACACAGACTCAACAGTGGCGACGAGTCTGATCGTACCTAGCAGCAGTTTTGAAGCTTCGTCCTCAGAACGGGCGTCGAAAAGGGGCATCCGCCCTCATCATCCTGCTGAGCACCGCGGCGCACGGGAGGCATCGAGAACCCGGGTTGGATTTGCTCGCCACGAAGTCCACCATCAGCAACAGGCAGTGATCATCCCTTCTACGACAGCGGCGGGTAAGCCCGATCTAGCGACACGGAGAGAAAGTCGGCCGAGTTGTCAGTGGGAGAAGGGGAGGGAAACCGAAGAAAAGGGCGGAGAACACGACCGCAGCCGGTGTAAGGGGCCGGACTGCAATCGGGCAGAGACGCGCAGCAGCCAGAGAAGCGTTAATGTCCACGAGGACCGCGGGAGCGGCGGGGAACAAGAGCAGCAGCGTCGGGGGAAATAAAGAACTGCTGGGAGGCGAGAACGACAACAGCGCGGTAATCGCCATTTTAGTCGGCGGGGGAAGAAGACAAGCGCGGGAAAAGCCGCCAAGCGCGGGAAGCTGCCATTTTGGAAAATAAATAAAATAAAGGAAACAACAAGATGCCAAAAACGGGTAACATCACTGCTTTTGATAGCGATGTAGAAGATTGGGCCACTTATGTGGAACGCGTTGAAGTTTACTGTACAGCGAATGAGGTACCGGCGGATAAGAAAGCACTAACCATATTAAACTCGATGGGTGTGAAGACGTACGGGTTATTAAGGCACCTTGTAACACCAGATAAACCGGTAGGAAAGAGTTTCGCGGAGATTGTTACTATCCTGCAAGAGCATTTAAACCCCACGCCGCTGCTGATAGCGGAACGATTTAAATTTTACAAAAGAATTCAGCTGAAAGAGGAAAGCAACGCTGAATTCTTAATCGAACTGCGCAAGTTATCAAAGTACTGTCAGTTCGGTACAGGACTAGCAGACGCTCTGAGAGATAAGTTCGTGTGTGGGCTATTAAAGGAAGGAACCCAGAAGCGACTGCTAGAGGAAAAGGATCTTACGCTGGACAAAGCTTTCAGCATTGCAGCATCGCACGAGGCAGCAGCACGAGGCACTGCGGAAATGCAGCAAAGGCCATCGGAATTCAGCACCAATGAAATGGCATTGGGTGCAGTAAAGTGTTATCGTTGCGGAAGGACAACGCATGATCAGAACCAGTGCTGGTTCAAAGATAAAGAATGCAGGAAATGTGGCAGACTTGGTCACATAGCGAAAGTATGCCGGTCAGGAAAGAAGACCAGCAACAAAAAGTCGCCGCAGGAGAAGTACAAGAAAGTACACAAGGTGACAGAGAACAGTTCGGATGAACAAAAGACGGATTCAGACTCCAGCAGTAAGGAACTGGGTTGTCTAAAAATACATAATGTGGGTAACACAGCAGACCACCAAACTATCTGGGTCATGCTTCGGATAGCAGGAGTCCAAGTGAAGATGGAATTGGACACTGGATCGGCATTGATGGTCATGAATAAGCAAGAGTACAAAAGGTTATTCTCACACATTCCCCTGAGGGATACGGAGATTGTATTGAAAACATACACGGGGCAAAGAGTATACCCCATCGGAAAGATAAAAGTAAAGGTGGTCTACAATGGTAAAGAAAGTCAGGGAATGGACTTGTATGTGTTACCTGAGGGAGGTCCACCACTACTGGGACGGGAATGGATCCGGAGAATAAATATGGACTGGCATTCCTTACAAGCACTAACTGTAGATTCCTGTAACGAGGACGACGTCAAACCTAAACGACTGTCCAAAATATTGGACGATGCTAAGGAGGTGTTCCAACAGGGACTGGGAACACTGAAAGGAATTACGGCAAACATCAAGGTTGAAGAACATGCAAATCCAAAATTTTTCAAAGCCAGACCGGTACCTTATGCGATACGACCTGCTGTGGAAGCAGAGCTGGAAGGGCTAGAACGTTCAGGAGTACTGTCAAAGGTGGACTGGAGCGAATGGGCCACACCCATTGTTCCCGCCATGAAGCGTTCGTTGAGCAACAAGCCGGGGGAACCTGGGAAGGTTCGCATCCGTGGCGATTTCAAGATCACTGTTAATCCGGTTCTTCACACGGTGCAATATCCGCTTCCGCGGATTGAGGATATCTTCGCTTCGCTGTCTGGCGGGAAACACTTCACCAAGATAGACCTGGCGCAGGCGTACTTACAGATGGAAGTTGATGAAGCGTCACGCCAGTATCTCACGATCAACACACATAAGGGCTTATATCGGTATAATAGACTGGTTTTTGGAGTGGCATCGGCTCCAGCGATTTGGCAAAGGGCCATGGAGCAGGTATTACAGGGAATTCCAGGCACACAATGCTACCTGGACGACATTCTGATTACAGGAGATGATGATAAGGAACACCTCGCGAATTTGGAGCAGGTGCTCACCAGATTGAAAGAATATAGACTCAGAGTTAATCGCCAGAAATGTGAGTTCTTTCAGAAACGAATCTCGTACTGCGGTCACGTCATTGACCAGGAGGGGCTTCATAAGTCACCTGACAAGATCGAAGCTGTTGTGAAAGCTCCCGCTCCGGAAAATGTATCCCAGTTGAGGTCGTTCCTTGGGTTGATTAACTATTACCACAAGTTTCTTCCAAATTTATCCACGGTGTTACACCCGCTGAACACTCTTTTGCAAATGGGAGTACCATGGAAGTGGAGCGAGGACTGTAAGCGGGCTTTTCAAAAAAGCAAGGCACTGATCACCTCTAAGGAAGTGTTGGCTCACTTTAACCCAACGCTGCCTATTCGTTTAGCTTGTGATGCTTCTCCATATGGTATCGGGGCAGTGCTCTCACATAAGTTGCCAAATGGCTTGGAAAGGCCAGTTGCGTTCGCATCCAGATCATTGACCTCCGCTGAGCGCAACTATGCTCAGATAGATAGGGAGGCTCTCAGCCTCGTGTGGGGAGTTAAGAAATTTAACCATTACCTGCAAGGCCAAAGGTTTACGCTGCTGACAGATCACCAGCCGTTGGTTTCCATCTTTAACCCTAAGAAGGGTGTTCCGGTTATGACGGCGCAGAGGCTTCAGAGATGGTCCCTTTTTTCTAGGGGCACATCAATATGATATCGAATTCAAAGGTACAAAGCAACATGATAATGCTGATGGGCTGTCGCGCCTGCCACTACCTACAGCGGAAGAGGCACCGGCAGTTGACCCTGTCGAGATATTTCACTCGACCATCATCGAATGCTTACCAGTCACCAATGCGAGTATTGAGAGAGAGACCAGAAACGACCCGACACTGTCTCGGGTCTACGATTTGACAGTGAAGGGATGGCCAACACATGGCGAACCACTGTTACCGGCATTCTCAGCCAGACGAGAGCAGCTGTCTGTCTGTCAAGGAACATTGATGTATGGAACAAGGGTGATTATTCCTCCTAAATTAAGGGAGAGAGTTCTGAAGGAACTGCATGAAGGTCATCTGGGGGGAGTCAAGATGAAAGGCCTTGCAAGGGCTTATGTGTGGTGGCCAGGTATCGACAAACAAATAGAGGATCTGACTAAAAGCTGCTCAGGGTGCCAAAAAGTTCAAAATGCACCTCCAATTGCACCGCTGCATCCGTGGGAATGGCCGTCAACCCCATGGCAACGTGTGCATATCGACTTTGCAGGTCCATTCATGGATTCCATGTTTCTGATAGCGGTAGACGCACATTCTAAATGGCCAGAAGTGATTAAGATGTCGACCACTACCTCGGAAAAGACGATCGCAGTTCTAAGAACCATATTTGCAAGGAATGGGTTGCCGGAACAAATATGTTCAGACAACGGACCACAGTTCGTGTCAGAAGAATTCCAGAAATTCATGAAGAAGAATGGGGTGAAACACTATACATCTGCCCCATATCATCCGGCTACAAATGGGTTGGCCGAGAGATTTGTACAAACGTTCAAAAAGGCGATAAAGGCCATGAGCGAAGACCATATTCCACTACAACACAAGGTGGACAATTTCCTGATGGCATATCGAAACGCCACGCATGCAGTGACAAATCAAAGCCCTGCCATAATGTTCTATAACAGGAGGTTGCGGTCCCGGTTGGATTTGTTAAAACCCAATGTGCGTAGGGAAGTCGAAAACAAACAATTCCAGCACGTAAATAACAAGGGCACTCGGAGTTTCGAAATAGGACAACCAGTGTTGGCCAGGGACTACAGGAATGATAAATGGCAATCTGGAACCATTCGTGCCCGACAAGGACCCTTGATGTACACGGTAGACGTTGGTGAGAATGTAATACAACGTCATGCTGACCAACTTGTGGAATCGAGAACAAGGGTCGACCCCATGTCTACGGCAGAGACACCAGTTGAAGAAGTTATTGAGCCTGTAGCATCTACCTCAGACTCGAACGTACATGATGATGTTCAATCCATAAGAGATCAAATGGATGAGTCACCCCAGCAACGAGAACCAGAGACCCCTGAAAGGCGTTATCCGGCCTGGATCAGGAGGCCTCCTCAGAGACTGAATCTTTGAACAGTTTTGTATAAAAGTTGTATATATATGTTATTCATGTTATGTTTAAATTGGGGTGTACACTGTTAAGCTAAAAGGGGAGGAATTGTAGTGTATGTAACCTGTACCACCTTAAGAGACTACCTTAAGGTGATGAACTACTTTCTGATGGCTCCTGTATATTGTAGTACCGGTGGTGACCACACCGGTATATAAACCCTGTGGAGCAGTTTGTATTTCAGTTCAGCCCTGACCCTCAATTACTAAAGACCTGTTTAAGTATTCTGTTGTCTGTGTCCAGTTATTCAGCATAACTACACTTGGAAAAACACAGACTCAACAATGTTGATAGTGGGGGATTCAGCGATGGTAATGCCATTGAATGTCAAGGGGAGATGGTTAGAGTCTCGCTTGTTGGAGATGGTCATTGCCTGGCACTTGTGTGGTGCGAATGTTACTTGCCACTTGTCAGCCCAAGTCTGAATGTTGTCCAGGTCTTGCTGCATATGGACATGAACTGCGTCAGTATCTGACGAGTCTCGAATGGTGCTGAACAGTGTGCAATCATCAGCGAACATCCCCACTTCTGACCTTATGATGGAGGGAAGGTCATTGATGAAACAGCTGAAGATGGTTGGGCCTAGGACACTGCCCTGAAGAACTCCTGCAGTGATGTCATGTGATTGAGATGAATGACCTCCAACAACCACAGCCAACTTCCTTTGTGCTAGGTATGATTCCAACCAATGGAGAGTTTTCCCCTTGATTCCCATTGACTTCAGTTTTGCTAGGGCCCCTTGATGCCACACTCGATCAAATGCTGCCTTGATGTCAAGGGCAGTCACTCTCCCCTCACCTCTTGAGTTCAGCTCTTTTGTCCATGTTTGGACCAAGGCTGTAATGAGGTCAGGAGCTGAGTGGCCCTGGCGGAACCCAAACTGGGCGTCAGTTAGCAGGTTATTGCTGAGTAAGTGTCGCTTGATAGCATTGTTGACGACACCTTCCATCACTTTGCTGATGATTGAGAGTAGACTGATGGGACGGTAATTGGGCCTGGGCACCGGGTGAGAAGCTGAAACACTGAATAACCAGGTTAGCTCAGCACAAGTTGCCCACATGGGCTCCCAATTAGTGACCCAGGTTGCAGCCTCAGTATAACTACAGTGCCTAAGGGTGTGCAGACCAAAGCCAGAAACCAACAAACCGTTATACGTTTCGAGTAATCTGGTGAATTTTGGAGATGGTCCCTTACCCATGGTCCAGGGTCAGGGTGAGTCAGACTTTAGTCTGATTCCAGGTTCTTTTTGCCCGAGTGTTTGCTGTGCAGACTGTCCTCACTGTGTTGTGCGTCTGCCATCCATTAATAGTTAGCTCTGTAGCTATATGCTGATCATTTCCCTCGTGTTTATTCTTACGGGTTTTTATTACAATAGAGGAAAATATCAGGGCGAGCGTACTCCAAAAAAACACCCTTTTTTAAATATAAAAGATTAAGGGCGTGAAATTCGGTAGCGCCCCGTTGCGGGGCGGTAACGCTGGCGAGGTGGGACATCCTGCGCCCGGCGAGGAATTCCCACCCCGACCGCAAAATTCGCCTTACTGCCCCGCCCAGGAAGCGGAGTGCAATGTAGGAGCGCAATGTTGGGCGCTCCACTTCCTGGTGGGGCGGTAACCGAGGCGATGTCAGGGCACGCTCGGCAGAGGCTCCGTGGAGCACTGCTGCATTTCAACGCCCCTCCCCTTCAGTTAAATCGGAGGGCTGCTGCACACTCTGCAGGGCCGCCGATGGCCCCAACTAGGCCACCGGGGCGCCGAGACGCGCTGCCGGGCTGCATGATGGCGGCCAGGACCCCGCCACGGCCCACCACGGAGGGCCGCCAAAAAGAAAATGGCGGTGCGGGTCGTGTCTGCACCTCCCCTTTAATGACCACCCCGCGAGCGGAGGTCTGCCCGATTTGCGACCCGCGAGGCTGGTGCTGACATCGCCCATGGCAGTCTTCACGGGGCGCAGCCGAATTTCTGCCGCGGGGTGGTAAGGGGACGCGGCAGGGCGCTAAGGGGTTGCCACGCATGGCGATGATGTCATCGCCGGAGGCGCCGTGGCCCAGGGTGCTACCGGTGAAGGCGCGGCGCTATCGGCTAGCGCCTCAGCAATGCCCTGCGAGGTGCTTTTTTTGCCCCCCGGGCGATAAAGGCCGGAGCAAAGGAGCCAAATTCCTCCCCCCTAAATCTCGGGCTGGGGGTTAAGACATTCTCCGGAATTTTAAAGTCACAGCAGCGGTCGGGTTAGGAACAGAAGGGTGGACTCCGGGATTGAGATCTAATGAGACCTTATTAGTAAGTTACATCATGAAGTAAGTGGGAAATACTGAAAATTCCATTTTAAATAGCAGGGCGGGGGGAGTGGGGCTGATTGGACGGCCCTTTCAAAGAGCCGGTACAGGCACGATGGGCCGAATGGCCTCCATCTGTGCTGTAAGGGTCCAGGTTCCTGCATGTCCAGTTTCTGTTTGAGAAAGTTCTCCATCGTCAACGGAACAGCTGAAACTTGGGTGAGCGGGAGCTCTCGTCTCTCAGTCGCTCGTACTTCACTATCATTTCTAACGGTGACCCAGTAATAGAACGCTGTTAACACACAGACACACACCATCTTGTCCTTATTTGGGGAGGAGAGGAGGAGGAAATATTCAGAGAATGTGTATCTCTGCTCCTGGGCAAACATTGGTATCAGGTGTCGGCTGAGGGAAGAGAAGAGAAACAGGGAGGAGGAATTCAACCCTGGCTGACCCCCTGAGCGGGCATGCTGTGGGAATTATCAGCTTTTCCTGTCAACTAACCAGACCCGGAGCAGGCAGTGTACAGCTCCACCTCGTCTTGTGATTAGTTCGGTCTCGGTGCCTGTCCTTTCCTGGTTGTGGATGTTTTCTGGCTGAAACCTGATTTTCTGTATTTATTTTTGTATTAATATAACTTTAGGGTACCTTGATTATTTCCCCCCCTCCATTTTTGTACCTTAGAAAGCACTGGCTCTTGCTGGGGTACAGTCCCACGGGCACTGGCTCTTGCTGGGGGACAGTCCCACGGGCACCACACCTCCCCAGAAAGTTGGGGGACAGTCCCCCAGTATGACGGGAGGCACTATTTGAAAGTTGGGGGACAGTCCCCCAGTATGACGGGAGGTACTATTTGCCTGCAGCCCAGTCATTATTGTTACATAGGCAAATAGTGTCCCTTCTCACATTGGAAACACCCTATAGGGCCCGTTACTGTCTCTTACATAAAATGGGCCTATGTTGCAATGGTTCCCATGGCCCATTTTAGCAACAGATATTTTTTTGTTTGACCTATTTTAAGAAAAGACAAGTCACCATTGATTTTACAATCTGCTGTGATTGTTTAGAAATAAGGTTTGTCCAACAAAAGGGCCTGTGTCTCTATAAAAGGTCACGTCCCACGTACCTAAGACTTGCAGGAGTGGAAATAATTTGGAGTGTCCTTTTCCCTGCCAGAAAATAATCACTTTTCCCAATTACAGTCAGTTAGTCCCGCAATTACAGTCAGTTAGGCCTGCATCTATCACAACAGGCCCCAGACACAATCACGATCGTTGAGGCCCGCTGTCACGCTCCACACACTTCATTATTTTAGCTACATTCTTTATCTCGATATTTGCAGCCCTCCCCAACAACCCCACTCCATTCCTTTTGTACAATGACTTGACGTGGGACTGCTTCGGAGCCTTGCATACAGCCTCTTGCCCTTTACAGAATAGCATATATTAAACTCATGAAAATGACGGGCAGGAAAAGACCAGTTGGTTTATCGAGCCTGCCCCACACTCATGATGTCTCCACACTCGACTCCTCCCATTCCATCTATCTCAACCTTTCAGCCTATCTTTCTATTCCCCTTTCTCTCATGTACTCGTCTAGTTTCCTTTTGAAAAGCATCTAAGCAATTTGCCGCAACCGCTTCCTGTGGCAGCGAGTTCCACATTCTAACCACTCTCTGAGTAAAGAAATTTCTCCGTATTTCCCTATTGGATTTACTAGTAACTATCTTGTATTTGTGGCCCCTAGTTTTGGATTCTCCCACAAGTTGGAAACGTTCTCTCCACCTGTCCAACCCATTCATAATTTTATAGACCTCAATCGGGTCTCCTTTAAGTGTTCCCTAAGGAGCCAGTGAACACACCCCTGGTGAGGTACGGCTTCACATTGAGAGAGCTGTCTTGTGTACAGGATGACTTGCGGTTATGTCATTGGGCGGCGGTGAGAGAGACAATGGTTGCATTATTTACAGTTTCAGTGGGCGGCGTCACTGTGTGGGAATTTTCGAGTAGATGCAGCTGCTGCAATATGAGCCATTTCATATTCTTTTAATCTTGTAAGACACCTTACTATTGTGACATAGCCCTTTTACGTCTGTATAATCAGTACCAATTATGGGAGATTTACATGGTGCGCACCTTCTCCTAGCTTTTGCTAACAATGTTTTCCAGTCACTGTGTAAAAAAAACTTGCATTTCTATAGCACCTTTCACGACCTCAGGATGTTCCAAAGTGCTTTACAGCAAATGAAGTACTTTTGAAGTGTAGTCATTGTTGTAATGTAGGAAACACAGCAGCCAATTTGCACACAGCAAGCTCCCACAAACAGCAATGTGATAATGACCAGATCATTTGTTTTAGTGATGTTGGTTGAGGGATAAATGCTGGCCAGGACACCGGGAATAACTCCCCTGCTCTTTGAACAGTGCCGCGGGATCTTTTACATCCACCTGAGAGGGCAGACGGGGCCTGGGTTTAACGTCTCATCTGAAAGACAGCACCTCCGACAGTGCGGCACTCCCTCAGCACTGCACTGGGAGTGTCAGTCTGGATGATGTTCTCAAGTCTCTGGAGTGTGGGACTTGGCCTTGTAATTCAGAGGCGAGAGTGCTACCCACTGAGCCACGGCTGACCCCTGACCATGCAGTGCAGTGTTACTTAATAATATGGCCTGGGGGGGTCAGGGGGGGGGTGGTCAGTGGCGTTCCCCTCGGCAAAACTGCTGCACGAGGGTCGGCCTTCGTTGACGGCCTGCCCAGCCGTGGTATGTCCTGCACCGTTCCCACTTTCTCGCCGTTTGGTGAGCGGAAGCAGAGGAGAGAGATTAGGAAAAGGGGCCTGTCCAGTGGGGGGAGGGCCAGGCCTTCACTCTGCAGTTCTTTCTTCGGAGAAGAGCAGGGGAGTTCCTACTTTACGACGATTGGGCTTCTGTTTGCTGGAGTTTAGAAGAATGAGAGGGGATCTCATTGAAACTTATAAAATTCTAACAGGACTAGACAGACTAGATGCAGGAAGGATGTTCCCGATGGTCGGGGAGTCCAGAACCAGGGGCCACAGTCTAAGGATAAGGGGTAAGCCATTTAGGACAGAGATGAGGAGGAATTTCTTCACCCAGAGAGTGGTGAACCTGTGGAATTCTCTACCACAGAAGGCACTAGAGGCCAATTCATGAAATATATTCAAGAAGGAGTTGGATATATTTCTTAAGGCTAAAGGGATCAAAGGATATGGGGAGAAGGCAGGGACAGGGTACTGAATTTGGATGATCAGCCATGATCTCATTGAATGGCGGAGCAGGCTCGAGGGGCCGAATGGCCTACTCCTGCTCCTATCTTCTATGTTTCTACGACAGTGGCTACACCTCAGAAAAGTACTGTGTTGGCTGTAAGGCACTTTGGGACGTCCTGAAAGGCATTCCATAAATGCAATTCTTTCTTTTCCTTGTCAGACTTGTGGTGAACAGAACGTGGCAGCAATTTCAACAGCTGAATAAAAATAATCCGTGGACAGAGCAGAGGAGAAGTTGAGTTTAAATCGGGAACTGGCGGTCAGGTGGTGCCACACTTGGCTTTTTAAAGTAGGGAGATTTTAGGAGATGCCAGGGGGAATTAAGGAGTTCCACAATTTTTTTTGGGGGGTGGAGTGAACGGGAGATGGTGCGGAGAATGTGGATTCTAACACGGCGAGGAAGGAAAAAGTCTTATTCGCAACTAAGGAAATAAAAATGAAAGACTTGCATTTCGATAGCGCCCTTTCACGACCACCAGACGTCCCAAAGCGCTTTACAGCCAATGAGGTACTTTTTTTGAAGTGCAGTCACTGCTGTAATGTAGGAAACGCAGCAGCCAATTTGTGCACAGCAAGCTCCCACAAACAGCAATCTGATAAATGACCAGATCATCAGTTTTTAGTGATGTTGATTGAGGGACAAATATTGGCCCAGGACACCTGGGAGAACTCCCCCTGCTCTTCTTTGAAATAGTGCCACCTTGAGAGGGCAGACGGGGCCTCGGTTTAACGTCTCATCCAAAAGACGGCACCACCGACAGTGCAGCACTCCCTCAGCACTGCACTGGGAGTGTCAGCCTCGATTTTTGTGCTCAAGTCCCACAACCTTCTGACTCGGAGGCGAGAGTTCTACCCACTGAGCCACGACTGACACGAGGAGAGAGGAAAGATCACAGTATTGTTGATAACTGTGTAACTGATACCACAGTAACGTGACGTGGCTGAGTACAAATGGGGAAACATTATGACCTGGGAGCACCGTCTGTCTGTCATGACTGTCTGGAACGTCCCTCCATCCGCTTGAGCAGTTGTACAGAGGATTGCCTCCCAGCCGCGTGTGGGGAGCACTAAGAGCTATCGAGTTTCCAAACTGCCATGCCATCCACACCCTTTTATTTTAATCGGCCACTTATTTAAAAACGTGGGCAGGTGCCATTTATAGATTCAGAGCTGCACAATATTTGATTGCGAGACGGAGTGAGGCTTCCCATCATTTTGTGAAGTGATCGTCTGCTCTCCAGTGACTTCCCAGAGAAAGTATAAACCTCCCCTTCCTTAAAACAGCCATTTCTTTTCGATAGCAAAATACTGCGGATGCTGGAAATCCGAAATAACAACAGAAAATGCCAGAAAAACTCAGCAGGCCAGGCAACATCGGTGGAGAGAAAATAGAGTCAACGTTGACTCTATTTTCTCTCCACCGATGTTGCCTGGCCTGCTGAATTTTTCCGGCATTTTCTATAGCCATTTCTTTTCCCTCGGTTGAGATGTTAAGCCGAGATCCCGTCTGTCCTCTCGGGTGGACGTAAAAGATCCATGGCACTATTTGAAGAAGAGCAGGGGAGCTCTCTCCCGGTGCCCTGGCCAATATTTAATCCCTCAACCAACATCACTAAAACAGAATATCTGGTCATTATTACATTGCGTTTTGTGGGATCTTGCTGTGTGCAAATTGTCTGCCGCGTTTCCTACATTACAGTAAAGTACTTCATTGGCTGTAAATCACCGTGAAAGGCGCTATATAAGAATTCGGAGCAGGAGTAGGCCATACGCCCCCCTCGAGCCTGCTCCGCCATTCAATAAGATCCTGGCTGATCTTCGACCTCAATCCACTTTCCCGCCCAATCCCCATATCCCTTGATTCCGCTAGAGTCCAAAAATCTATCGATCTCAGCCTTGAATATGCCCAACGATTCAGCATTCACGGCCCTCTGGGGCAGAGAATTCCAAAGATTCACCGCCCTCTGAGTGAAGAAATTTCCCCTCATCTCAGTCCTAAATGGCCGACCCCTTATCCTGAGACTATGTCCCCTTAGTTCTACTGAATGGCGGAGCAGGCTCGAGGGGGCCGTATGGCCTACTCCTGCTCCTAATTCTTATGTTCTTGTATAACGCATTTCACGGTGATTTACAGCCATTGAAGTACTTTATTATTGTAATGTAGGAAACGCAGCAGACAATTTGCGCACAGCAAGATCCCACAAACCGCAAGCCGGAGGAAACAGCCTCTCAGCAGCTACCCTGTCAATCCCCCCTCAGAATCTTACATGATCACCTCTCATCCATCTAAACTCCAGAGAGTATAGGCCCAGAGAGTACATTAAAATGCAAGTCTTTCTTTATTAAAAGGGCTTGCCGGGGCTATCTATAGATGAGCAACTAACTCATTCTGGGCTGTTCTGATAACTACGTCTGCCCGAACCCATCTGCTAAAGAGGAAATACACTCTGACCGTGACTCTTTCATTACACTGCTCGCTGCTCTCACTCTAATTACTGTAAATGTTCCATATTCCTGCGTCTGGAGCATTCGCTGCTCCCTAATTTAAGCCCTTTTTTTCCCTTGCGGAAATCCGCAGCAGCTTCCCCGCTAAGGGTGAAGTAAAAATTGCAGTCGTTGCCCGATGACGTCATGGGACACCGATTTGCATATTTAAAGGGGGCCAGCACCAGGCGGGTAGGATTAGAACCCACCCCTCCTGCGTGCTGGCTGTAAGGGACCTACGTGAAGTGAGTTTGGACTATCTCCACCCAGTTCCTTGTGGGCCCGGGTCTCCAGGACAAAATTGCCCCCCTAGCTTGGACCTAAACTGACAATCTCACTGAGGGGGTCATGTGATTGTGTCAGTCGTGGCTCAGTGTGGTTGCACTCTCGCCTGTCGGTCAGAAGGTTGTGGGGTTCAAGTCCCACTCCAGAGACTCGAGCACAAAAACCTAGGCTGGCACTCCAGTGCAGTACTGAGGGAGTGCTGCACTGTCAGAGGTGCCGTCTTTTGGATGAGATGTTAAATCGAGGCCCCGTCTGCCCTCTCAGGTGGACATAAACGATCCTGCGGCACTATTTCGAAGAAGAGCAGGGGAGTTCTCCCCGGGGTGTCCTGGCCAATATTTATCCCTCAATCAACGTCACTGAAACAGATTGCCTAAAGAAAGACTTGCATTTCTATAGCGCCTTTCACGACGTCTCAAAAGCGCTTTACAGCCAAGTGGAGTCACTGTTGTAATGTGGGAAACGCGGCAGTCAATTTGCGCACAGCAAGGTCCCACAAACAGCAATGTGATAATGACCAGATCATCTGTTTTGTTATTAATCTGGTCATTATCGCTTTCCTGTTTGTGGGAGCTTGCTGTGCGCAAATTGACTTGCCGCGTTTCCTACATTACAACAGTGACTACACTTCCAAAGAAAAGTACTTCATTGGCTGTAAAGCACTTTGGGACGTCCTGAGGTCGTAAAAGGCGCTATATAAATGCAAGTCTTTATCGCGGGGGGGGGGGTGTGGAGTTGCACCTCGCATCTAACCTGTGGTGATTGAACCAGACGAGGGGGGGCCGCTCGATGCTGAGGCTGGTTGCAAAAATGTGGGCAAAGTCTTCCACTCCCCAGCGCTGACCTGCCCCACTCTGGAGCACAGGAAAGGAAATTGGAGAGCAGATTATTTTGTGGGATCGCACTGATGCACCAGTATATCGGCAGCAGCAAGGTATGCAAGCTGAGGCGTGTGGCAGATGGAGAGACCTTGTCGGGCGTCGAAAGCTTCATGTCTCTTTAACGGAATGCCCAAGGTTGAAATGTAACTGAACGAGAATTCCCAGTAATATGGGAGGTGTTGGCCGGCCCAGTCTCGGGCTGGCCCAGTCTCGGGCTGGCCCAGTCTTGGGCTCACCCAGTCTCGGGCTGGCCCAGTCTCGGGCCGGCCCAGTCTCGGGCTCACCCAGTCTCGGGCTGGCCCAGTCTCGGGCTCACCCAGTCTCGGGCTGGCCCAGTCTCGGGCCGGCCCAGTCTCGGGCTCACCCAGTCTCGGGCTGGCCCAGTCTCGGGCTGGCCCAGTCTCGGGCTCACCCAGTCTCGGGCTGGCCCAGTCTCGGGCTGGCCCAGTCTCGGGCTGGCCCAGTCTCGGGCTCACCCAGTCTCGGGCTGGCCCAGTCTCGGGCCGGCCCAGTCTCGGGCTCACCCAGTCTCGGGCTGGCCCAGTCTCGGGCTCACCCAGTCTCGGGCTGGCCCAGTCTCGGGTTGTCTGTTGTGACTTTGTTGCTCAACAACCACAAAGAAAAAAAAACCAGGAAAAGCAGCAAATGCCAGAAATGAATAGCGGCACAGCCGGTGTCAGAAGGGGAAAGAGAGATTTAATAGTTTGAAAGGGACACTTTATCAGACCGGGCCTGGTCAGATACTGGTCATGTTGCCTCAATTTTAAAATTCTCATTCCCGTTTTCAAATCTCTCCATGGCCTCGCCCCCCTCCCTATCTCCGTAATCTCCTCCAGCCCCACAACCCTCCGAGATCTCTGCGCTCTTCCATTTCTGGCCTCTCGCGTATCCCCGATTTTAATGGCTCCACCATTGGCGGCCGTGCCTTCAGCTGCCAGGGCCCTTAGCTCTGGGATTCCCCACCTAAACCTCTCCGCCTCTCTCTCGCTCCCCTCCTTTTTAAGATGCTCTTTAAAACCTGCCAAAATGTTGGTCACCTGTCCGAATACGTGGCTCGGTGCCGGGGTTTTGTTTGATGGCTTTCCTGCGAAGCGGCTTGGGGACGTTTTTCTACATTAAAGGCGCTGTATAAATGCAAGTTGTTGTTCATTTCAAAAATTAATATAAAATGACGGGCCATGGCCGTGCAGTTGAGCAGCATGTCTGCCGATCCCAGATCCGTGAACAGTTCAAAGAAAACTGTACCTGGTTTAGAGAAACTACAAGAGGTGCTCATGCTGAAACCTCCCAGAGGAATGGTCCCCACAAGATCTGTTCTCTTCAGTGATTAGATTTATTTCATTTATTGGTATAAAAATACTATTGGGGATAAGGCTAAAGGGATATGGGGAGAAGGCAGGGACAGGGTACTGAATTTGGATGATCAGCCATGATCTCATGGAATGGCGGAGCGGGCTCGAGGGGCCGAATGGCCTACTCCTGCTCCTATCTTCTATGTTAAGTCGTGTTTATACCAATGCACCTTAATGGTGTGTGGTGGTTTTTTTTTATCCAATTGTCTCCTCTGGTGAAGGCGCTGGCTCCTGTTGGGTTATGGCTCCACACGTGTCAGTAGCCCCTCTGGCACCTCGCCCAATTCTTCCTACGCAAGCCTGGGCACAAGCTATTCAACCGTGTGGGCATCACAAACCACGACCAATTCCGTTCTCACCTGACCAGCCCCCCCCACCCCCACTCAGGCACGCACTTTCCATCTGGGGGGAGGTCACAAAACTAGTGATCGACGTCGAGACCCCCCCTGGCAGATTTTCTCCTACAGCATGTCACAGTTCTGTTTCTTACTGCTAACTTCGTAAATTGGTATTATGGTATTTTGAATCACAGTGAATAATTTGCACGGATTCTCTTTCCCAGCTCCCTTTTATCATTTTGAGACTCCCAGTTAATAATTTCTCTCTTTATTTCCATTTTTAATGGCGTCAGGTTGGGCAAAAGCTACTGCGGCCCTGTTGATTATCGGCTGTATCCTGGCGATCATCTGTTTCATTCTGTCCTTCCTGGCCCTTTGCAGAGAGCAACCGAGCCTGCTGAGAGTGATTGGACTCATCCTCTTCATTGCCGGTAAGAGTTTCTTTTTAATGTCTGTATGGTAAGTGCCTCCCTCCCCAAGACCCTGACCGCCTCCCGATCAGACAAGAGGGGACACAATAAGCTGCCATTTCTCTGACCCTTGTTCCCCAGGTAACTCTTAATTCTTTAGGCACAAAGTTCAGGGAAAAGAACATAAGAATTAGGAGCAGGAGTCGGCCATTCGCCCACTCGAGCCTGCTCCGCCATTCAACAAGATCACGGCTGATCTTCTACCTCAACTCCACTTTCCCGCCCTATCCCCATATCCCTTGGTGTCCAACAATCTCTCGATCTCAGTCTTGAATATACTCAGCGACTGACTAGGGTAGGGTAGTGAACTCCAAAGATTCGCAACCCTCCGAGTGAAGAAATTTCTCCTCCTCTCGGTCCTAAAAGGGGCGGTGACCGATTTCATCCAGTCTCCTCCCCTTTACGACACCCTGAGATTAGTGTGGCTTCCTTGAAGGGTTCCAGAGGATTGATCCGCACAACGTCCCCCAATGGATATGGGGATCGGGCGGAAAAGTGGAGCTGAGGTCGAAGATCAGCCATGATCTTATTGAATGGCGGAGCAGGCTCGAGGGGCCGAATGGCCGACTCCTGCTCCTATTTCTTACATTCTTATGTTCTTAAATAATACCCATTTTCTTAATGAACAAGACTTTTACTTACTAACGCTGCTTCTAGGCAGGATGGGAGGCTTAAACGTACAACGAACCAACAGTACACAGGCACCCAATATTGGCCAAGCTCTGGGCTTTAGCAAAAAAAAACAGTGTTAATCAGAACTTGCTGGATGAATGATGTTGCTCTAGGTAACACGGGGTGGATTTGGCTGTCTAGCCGAGGGGGGCGGTGCGTTCCCTCTGTATCCTGGCTGGCGTTCCTCCTTCGACTTGCTGCCAATAACTAGCTGGTTGTCCCTCTCACTGCTCTGTTTGTGGGGGCTTGCTGTGCACCGAATGGCTGCCGCGTTTGCCCAGGTAACGTGCCAGCGACGAGCAACCTCATTCGTTGGGTGCGAAGCGCCTCTGGGGCACTTCAGAGAGACGCCAAAACTAATCCGCGGAAACACTCCTTCAGTGAGCCCAATGAGAAATGAGGAGGTCAAGGTACGTCTTTGCCGAGACCTCCCAGGATGATCTTAAAGCTTTGAGAGCAAGATCTGGGCTCTCGAAATCGCAGCGCTGAGCACTGCTCCTGGCCATTGCCCGGGCAGAGTTGAGCCAGGAAAATCATCCCGAAATGACTTGCCAGTATGTATCTGGAGTACTACGCTCAGTTTTGGGAACTGCATCTCAGGAAGGATATATTGGCCGAGGGAGGGGGTGAAATTTGAATTTCACCGTTGGCTGCAGGCAAGTGTTTCTTGTTACCGTTAAATAATTAAATAATGTTCTCCTGAATAACTAGAATTTTGTTTACAAGCACCCTCAAGCCAGGGGGTTTATACATACTACGAACCAACTGTGCAACGGAGCCAGCCAGGAAATCTTGACGAGGAGGATAATAACCACTTTTAAATGAAGGAGAAAATTTAAACTGAAGTATTTTCAGAGTGCTCGTTAGAAAGAAAGACATAGGACTTGCGAGACGAAAAAAGGCCAAGGTCCATCTAGTTCACCTTCTCCCATCCTGGTCGTCGCATGATACAACAATAATGGTGTTGTTGACTAATCACAGCGATCAATCTCATCGATCTGTCTACAACAGACCCAGACACGAGGCAAGGAAAACCCCCAATGGTGGAGAGCTTTGGGAACCACAGAGCCAAAGTCACCTGTTCCTCCCGAGCTCGCTCCACTCCCCACACGTCACGTCTCAAATTACTCGCATACCGTATCCCAAAGTATTATTTTCTGAAAGAAATCGCATTTGAATGAATCAACACTATTTGCTTCCACCGTCTCCCTTGGGAGCCTGTTCCATAGATTGAGCACTCGCTCACTGAAGGAGTGTTTCTGGGGATTAGTTTTGGCGTCTCTCTGAAGTGCCCCAGAGGCTCTTCGCATCCAACGAATGAGGTTGCTCGTCGCTGGCACGTTAACTGGGCAAACGCGGCGGCCATTCGGCGCACAGCAAGCCCCCACAAACAGAGCAGTGAGAGGGACAACCAGCTAGTTATTGGCAGCAAGTCGAAGGAGGAACGCCAGCCAGGATACAGAGGGACCTCACCGCCCCCTCGGCTAGACACCCAAGGTCCACCCCGTGTTACCTAGAGCAACATCATTCATCCAGCAAGTTCTGATTAACACTGTGGAGTTTTTTCTAAAGCCCAGAGCTTGGCCAATATTGGGTGCCTGTGTACGGTTGGTTTGTTGTACGTTTAAACCTCCCATCCTGCCTAGAAGCAGCGTTAGTAAGTAAAAGTCTTGTTCATTAAGAAAATGGGTATTATTTAAGAACATAAGAATTAGGAGCAGGAGTCGGCCATTTGGCCCCTCGAGCCTCTGCCATTCAATAAGATCATGGCTGATCTTTGACCTCAACTCCACTTTCCTGCCCGATCCCCATATCCATTAATTCCAAAAATCTATTGATCTCAGCCTTGAATAGACTCAACGACTGAGCGTCCACCGCCCTCTGGGGTGGAAAATTCCAAAGATTCACCACCCTCTGAGTGAAGAAATTCCTCCTCATCTCGGTCCTAAATGGCCGACACCTTATCCTGAGGCTAATCAATTTAATTAATCAGTGGCAACAAGAAACAGTTGCCAGTGACTTGCGTGTCCGTGGAACTCGATCCTTGAGTTTAAATCGGAGTGAAATTCAAATTTCCCACCCTTGAGAATGCAGTCCCGTCACCTGCAGCAGGGGGAGAGTTGAATCTGCCGATATAACTGGCTGTAAGTGCGGATAGGAGGGCCCTCATCAGCAAGTTCTGGCAATCATGAGACAAAAATGGCCCCGATTTTAACTCCAGGCGGATTCCCCGCTCAGGCCCCGAGTTAAAATTACAGTCGGGTCTCAATGATGTCATCAGGCTGCAACATGCCTCTGTAAAGAAGGACCCCGTTGGCTCCGGGCGCCTGTCTTTGCTGCCTGCTCAGGAGAGCAGGCTAAAATTGCAGATGTTGCGACCATGGCGGCTTTCGGGCAGGTAAGAACCAGGGGCGGTTCTAACCGCCCACCCACCAGGTTTCTGCCCCATTATCTCTCAGATTGGCGATGCATTGGGTGCCGTTTTTTTCTTTTTTTTTTCCCCGAAAATCCTCTCGGTCCAATATTTTACGCAAGTTGGCGCTTATGCCTCTGACCTGTGCTGTTTGGTTCTGTGATTGGCATAACCGTGGGGTCAAAGTGCAGAGGTCAGTGGCACCAGCATTCCGTCCCCCCCCCCCCCCCCCACCCATTTGAGACATTGGGTGTTAAGTGCATCAGCAATGTAGGAACGATTTCAGAGTGCCAATTAAATCCAGCCCTGTGCTTGCGAGTGAGTTTTTGTTTCTCCAATGACGCGGCTCTCCTTCTTCCTCCTCTCCACAGTCCTGTTCCAGGTCATCGCGCTGATTGTTTACCCGGTCAAGTTCACCGAGACCCTGATCCAAAGCGGCAACTATGAGTACAGCTGGAGCTATGGCTTCGGCTGGGGAGCGACGATCTTGATGATCGGCTGCGGCATATTCTTCTGTTGCCTTCCCAAGTATGAGGACGAGCTCTACGGCCAAGCCAAGCCCATATACATTTACGGGTGAGCCTGCGGGCGGCCCGGCTGCGACGGTTTGGTTCCGACTAGCTCTGCTGTGACTCTGGTGCCCCGGTGCCCGTGGCCATTTGTTGTTTAAAGATGCAAGAGGAAGAACATGTTCCTTTTTTTAAAGTTCATGTACATTTTATTATATGCAAGTACTGGATCTGACTCAGCTTTTTTTCAAAATGTTAAACTAGTTTTTAAAGAGATTTGGCTTTAAATAGCACTGCGGGTGACGGGGAGCGAGTGGTGAGATTGCAATTTAATTGGGAGGGTGGGATTTAGACTGCAATAGACACAACATCTTCACCGAACGCAATTTATAGCTGCCATCTAAATCTGAAGATTAAAATTACAACTCTTTTTCTCTTCCCTCTCTGGCATCTACTCCTTTAATAATATAGATTATGGTCTGCATTCGGATGAGACAAGTGCTGGTAATTGTAGGTAGCAGGAGAGGTTGGAATGACATTGATTGCGGGGCTGGGAGAGACCATTGTGGTGTCCTCGGGACGGAATAGGATAAGATGGGAATAACTTCCAGTTGGGAAAGTACAAAGTAGATTATCTTTTTTTGAAAGGACTGTACTATATATAGGATGATGAGCGCTGCTGTTCGGTTATGTTCATTTTATATTTTTATCTTTGACCAAAAAAAATAAAATTTCTTACTCATTCAGTTTGGCAAAAAAAAGTTTCTGTCCTTAAAGTGACATTGTACCAAAAAAAAACAATCAGCATTGGCAAGTTTCAGATATGACCATTTTATTAAACAGTTCACAATCTACTCATTGCCTCCGAATTATTTCCACTCAGAAATGTGAAGCTGGGGTTGTTCTCCTTAGTGCAGCGAAGGGCAAGGGGGAGATTTAAAAGAGGTGCCTGAAATTCAGGGGTTTTGATAAGAGTAGATAGGAAGAAACACTGGCAGGAGGGTCGGTAACCAGAGGACACAGATTTAAGATAATTGGTAAATGAACCGGGGGGAGATGAGAATTTTTTTTTTTTTACGCAGCGAGTTGTTGTGACCTGGAATGCGCTGCCTGAAAGGGCGGTGGAAGCAGATTCAATAGTAACTCTCAAAAGGGAATTGGATAGAGACTTTTTTAAAATTCGTATATGGGATGTGGGCGTCGTTGGCAAGGCCAGCATTTATTGCCCATCCCGAATTGCCCTTGAGAAGGTGGTGGTGAGCCGCCTTCTTGAACCGCTGCAGTCCGTGTGGTGAAGGTGCTCCCACAGTGCTGTTTGGGAGGGAGTTCCAGGATTTTGACTCAGCAACGATGAAGGAACAGTGATATATTTCCAAGTCAGGATGGTGTGTGACTTGGAGGGGAACTTGGAGGTGGTGGTGTTCCCATGCGCCTGCTGCCCTTGTCCTTCTAGGTGGAAGAGGTCGCGGGTTTGGGAGGTGCTGCCGAAGATGCCTTGGTGAGTTGCTGCAGTGCATCTTGTAGATGATACACACTGCAGCTACGGTGCGCCGGTGGTGGAGGGAGTGAATGTTTAAGGTGGTGGATGGGGTGCCAATCAAGCGGGCTGCTTTGTCATGAATGGAGTCAAGCTTCTTGAGTGTTGTTGGAGCTGCACTCATCCAGACTTGAAAAGTAAAAAATTACAGGGCTACGGGGAAAGAGCCGGGGGGGGGGGTGGTGGGACTAATTTCAAAGAGCCGAATGGTCACCTGTGCTGTAAGATTCGACGATTCTTTACATTATACATTTTCACAGCTATTCCTTTGGGCTCTGGTTCTGCTCCAGATTGGTTGAGGCACTTGTGTAGACATAAGAAGGTTACGAGGAGATCCGAGGAAGATGCTTCGAATCATGTGGGGTTTTGATGAGGTAATAAAACTATTTCCACCCATCAGTGATTCGGTAACTAGAGGGCATAAACTTAAGATCATCAAAAGAACAAGGGGGAGAGGTTAAGAAAAAAAATAACTTTACGCAGAGGGCTGTTAGGAATGGGATGTTCTACCAGAAAGAGTGGTGGAAGCACAATCCACAATAGCATTTGGTTCTTTCAGAGAATCAGCACAGGTGCGACGGGCTTCCTGAGCTGTAACGTTCTATGTTTCTATGTTTATGTGTCGGCTGGGCTCAGTCTGTAGCAACTCTTGTCTCTGAGTCAAGAGGTTGTCAATCACCAATTCCATTTAATAAAGAAAGACTGACTTGCATTTATATAGCACCTTTCACAACCTCAGAATGTCCCGAAGCGCTTTACAGCCAATGAAGTACTATTTGAAGTGTAGTCACTGTTGTAATGTAGGAAACGCGGCAGCCGATTTGCGCACAGCAAGCTCCCACAAACAGCAATGTGATGATGACCAGATAATCTGTTTTTGTGATGTTGATTGAGGGATAAATATTGGCCAGGACACCGGGGAGAACGCCCCCTGCTCTTCTTCGAAATAGTGCTGTGGGATGTTTTACATCCACCTGAGAAGACAGACAAGGTTTCGGTTTAACGTCTCATCCAAAAGACGGCACCTCCGACAGTGCAGCACTCCTTCAGCACTGCCCTGGGAGTGTCAGCCTAGACTCTGTGCTCACGTCTCTAGAACGGGATTTGAACCCACAACCTTCTGACTCGGAGGCGAGAGAGTGCTGCCCACTGAGCCACGGTTCTTTAGCCGGTACATTAACCTGTCTTTTCCCACTGGGCCACGGCTGATACAGTGGCAGTTTGAGCTGGGAAGTCCCTCAGAACAAGTGAGGGGAGTTCAAGCTTCACTCGCCTGGCAGCTTTCAGACAAATAAATGTTTCTGTCTTTGTCTCAAAGGGTGGGGGAAAAAAACCCAAACTGAGTTGGACTCCTGTGGAAAGCGAGCAGCTACAAGCAGAGATGACTAACTCAGGGTGTAACCCGCCCTGGGCTGTGAAATGCATCACCTGATGCTCCACCTCAAGCTGCTTCACTGGAAAGCTGTGTCCCTCCCACCGTGCTTGAATCATTGATGTAGCAGACTGTCGCCTCATTCACCATTAACTCTCTCGAGCACCGAACACATGCTGAGATCCATTTACTTGTGTCCCTGACACTGAAAGATGGCAGGGTAGAAATTGGTCCTGGGAGGTATCGCGTGGGCCTCCTTCTTATACTGCCCGCTTGATACACACTGTCCTATTGAATCTACACATTCGACATTGCCCATTTTGTGCTGCCGCCCAAGTCGAATTTCTACCCCCAATCTCTCTCGTATGCGCCGGGTTCTGGTTTTACCTCCTCCTCTCCTGAAGGCGCCGACTCCTTGCTGGTGGTTCAGTTCGACAGTTGTCCGAGCGCTCACTCTTCGCGCGCGAGCCCCAGGCGCTGGGTTTCCACGGGGGCAATTCGACCATGGAGGGCATCACAAGCAAGCCCGATCCTGCCTTCGCTCAGCTGAACACGCACGCGTACTTCCAGCAGGGTTCACTGGATGCCGGTCAGGCTTGGGAACTCTGGCTGTCTTTTCTTTTCCCCATTCCCTAAGCCAATGGTGTCGAATGACAGCCATTGAAGATTTTGTTTCTGGAATGAAACTTATTTTATTGTAGGACAGTGCAATTTCAGATGGTGTTTTGTTTATGTTTATGTAGGTGACTTAAGATCTATTAAGTTAGCATGGACCAGGAATCCAACCGGAGACCCTCCTCTTTATGGCTCAGTACTCTGTACATTTCTACTGATGAACCTATAAAGCCCTGTTCCAGGAATACAATGTTAGCGAATTATTACTCATTGATTAGTGTTATATTTTTAACTCCCACTCCGCTCCCCTCCCCCCCCCCCCCCCTCGGTCTGCTAGAAGTTCTGTGTCGGGGGCGTTCAGTATTTACTGTACTTGCTATTTTAAATATAGCTTTGTATTCACGGGGGAACCTTCCTTCCTTTCCCCTCGAGAGAGAGAGAGTTATTCTGCAGTATTCTAAATAGTCGATTACTGGATTTTCTTAACAAACATAATATCCTTAGAAAAAATCAAATAGGCTTTCTTCCAAAACACCGCACCACCGACCATATCTAAACCCTTCACACTCTCATTGAAAAACATATACACCAAACAAAAAATGGGAAAATATTCGCTTGTTTCATTGACTTCAAGAAAGCCTTTGACTCTATCTGGCACGAAGGGCTCTATTATAAACTTCTTCAGTGTGGAATAGGGGGCAAAGTCTATGACCTTATTAAATCGATGTATCTGAAAAATAAATGCGGTGTCAAAATTGGAGACAAACGCACCAGTTTCTTCACCCAGAGCAGAGGCGTCCGGCAGGGCTGCAATTTGAGCCCGACCCTGTTCAACATATACATAAATGAATTAGCAGACATGCTAGAGAAAAGCGAGTCACCGGGTCTCTGTCTCCTGGATGGAGAAGTGAAATCCCTGTTCTATGCGGACGACCTGGTTCTGCTGTCTCCCACAGAACAGGGATTACAGCAACAACTAGACCTACTCGACAAATACTGCCAAAATTGGGCCCTAACAGTAAATCTAAAGAAAACCAACATCATGATTTTTCAAAAAAGGCCCAGGTGTCAGGAAAACAAATACCAGTTTACTCTCAGTGATACCATCATAGGACACACTATGAGCTACACTTACCTTGGTCTAACCATTACAGCATCAGGGAGCTTCAGCATAGCAGTGAATGCACTAAAAGAAAAAGCCCGAAGAGCCCTATATGCAATAAAAAGAAAATTCTACAACATCCAAATCCCAATCAAAATCTGGCTCAAAATATTTGACAGCATAATCCTGCCCATTGCGCTGTACGGTAGTGAAGTATGGGGCCCGCCCAATCACCATAGCTACACTAAATGGGAAAAACACACAATAGAAGCCCTACATGCAGAATTTTGCCGAAGCATTCTTCGCACCCAAAGGAAAACACCAACAAATGCATGCAGAGCCGAACTAGGCAGATACCCACTGATAATAAACATCCACAAACGAGCACTAAACTTCCTAAATCACCTCAAATCTAGCTCCCCAGACACCCTTCATTTTAAAGCCTTCCAGACCCAAGAGCTAAACCCAGAAAAGAGTCCCCTGAGTCAGCTGCTACTGAAACTAAGTACTCCTACTCAGCCGGACCCTGACCAGTCCCAGACCAACACTGCCGTCCAAACACCAATCCGAGTGAACCAAATCATTAAACAATGCAAAGAAACCTACCTGGAACATTGGAACAGTGTAACCAAAAGCCAAAGCAGATTAGAATGTTACCGGGCCCTAAAAAGAGAATATAAACTGGCAGACTATCTCTCGACCATCAGAGACACAAAACAGAGACAGACCCTCACCAGGTACAGACTAAGCGACCACCAACTGGCAATTGAAAAAGGAAGATACAAGAAATCCTGGCAGCCTAGAGAGAATAGAATATGTGATCAATGTCTGGCCGGTGAGGTTGAGACAGAGATGCATTTCTTCCTAAAATGCGAAAAATTCAACACAACAAGAAACATATTATTTGACAAGCTCAGCCAAACAACCCCAGGTTTCAAAGAATTGGATGACCTGTCAAAATTAAGATTAGTCCTGGGCGAAGGAGACAGACCATACCTTGGTGCCAAATATGTAACAACATGTCACAACCGGAGGACTGTTTAAAATTAGTACTGAATGTACCCAACGATGTTCAACGACTTTAAATTAATATTGTTTAAACTAATATTGTATGTACCCAACGAAGGTCAAAATTGTTTGACACCTACAGAATGTTGGAAAACTGTATTTTTTGTTATGTAAGCTTTGGCAATATGGTTCCCTGTAAACTTTCATGCCAATAAAGCATTTGAATTGAATTGAATTGAATTGTCTCCCAGGTATCGGATTACTGCCACCTGTCCTGTTTCACTGATGGGAATCGACGGTGTCAAGTGCCATCGGTTCACGTCGCAACGGGAAGTCGCAGAGTCCAAACTAAGCAGACTGTTCAGGGTGTCGGGGTTAGTACGATGCAATCAACCCGGGATCAAGAAATAGCTGGTGGGACGGGGGAGTCCCCACCCACCCCCCTGTTGGCTGCGAGGGCCCATGTTCACTCTCAGTACTGAGTTAACCGATCTCAGCTACGGTGCTCTTAGGAGTGCCGTAACTGGCCTCGGCAATGCTCGTTTAGAGAGGGGAAAAATCTACCAGAATGTTGTCCAACAACATCAGCAACTTGCATTTATGTAGCGCCTTAATGTCAAAAGGCGCTTCACAGGAGCATTATCAGACAAAAATTTGACACCGAGCCAGATGAGATATTAGGGCAGATGACCAAAAGCTTGGTTAAAGAGGTAGGTTTTAAGGAGCATTTTAAAGGAGGAGGGAGAGGCGGAGAGGTTTAGGGAGGGAATTCCAGAGCTCAGTGCCTGGACAGCTGAAGGTACGGCTGCCAATGGTGGAGCGATTAAAATGGGGGATGCGCAAGAGGCCAGAATTGGAGGAACGCTTCAGTGCACCTGTCCATCGGATAAGATGTTAAAGCTTGGCTCTACCTGAACCTTCAGCTGGAAGCCAAAGTTCCCATATGGTGCTATTTGTGGGACCTTGCGGTGGGCAAACCCACATCACAAGAGTTACTACACTTTCAATGTATGTGAAGTGCTTCAGCAATTTTTTTTATTCGTATATGGGAAGTGAGCGTCGCTCGCAAGGCCAGCATTTATTGCCCATCCCTATTTGCCCTTGAGAAGGTGGTGGTGAGCCGCCTTCTTGAACCGCTGCAGTCCGTGTGGTGAAGGTACTCCCACAGTGCTGTTAGGGAGGCAGTTCCAGGATTTTGACCCAGTGACGATGAAGGATCGGCGATATATTACCAAGTCAGGATGGTGTGTGACTTGGAGGGGAACTTGGAGGTGGTGGTGTTCCCATGCGCCTGCTGCCCTTGTCCTTCTAGGTGGTAGAGGTCGTGGGTTTGGGAGGTGCTGCCGAAGAAGCCTCGGCGAGTTGCTGCAGTGCATCTTGTAGATGGTACACACTGCAGCCACGGTACGCCGGTGGTGGATGGAGTGAATGTTTAAGGTGGTGGATGGGGTGCCAATCAAGTGGGCTGCTTTGTCCTGGATGGTGTCGAGCTTCTTGAGTGTTGTTGGAGCTGCACTCATCCAGGCAAGTGGAGAGTATTCCAACACACTCCTGACTTGTGATAAGATGATATATAAATGTAAGCGTGTTCTTCCTTTCTTGTGTCAGCCTGAGCTTAGTGGCACTCTTGCCTCTTCGCCCGAAGGTCACGGGTACAAGTCGGAGGGGCTGTCTTTCGGATGCAACGTTAAACCGAGGCCCCGTCTGCCCTCTCAGGTGGACGTAAAAGATCCCACGTCACTATTTCGAAGAAGAGCAGGGGAGTTCTCCCCGGTGTCCCGGCCAATATATATCCCTCAATCAACATCACTAAAACAGATTATCTGATCATTTATTGTATTGCTGTTTGTGGGAGCTTGCTGTGCACAAATTGGCTGCCACGTTTCCTACATTACAACAATGACGACACTTCAAAAGTACTTCATCATAGATCATAGAAGATAGGCGCAGGAGCAGGCCATTCGGCCCCTCGAGCCTGCTCCGCCATTTAATGAGATCATGGCTGATCATCCAAATTCAGTACCCTGTCCCTGCCTTCTCCCCATATCCCTTGATCCCTTTAGCCTCAAGAAATATATCTAACTCCTTCTTGAATATATTTAATGAATTGGCCTCCACTGCCTTCTGTGGCAGAGAATTCCATAGGTTCACCACTCTCTGGGTGAAGAAATTCCTCCTCATCTCTGTCCTAAATGGCTTACCACTTATCCTTAGACTGTGACCCCTGGTTCTGGACTCCCTGACCATCGGGAACATCCTTCTGCATCTAATCTGTCCAGTCCTGTCAGAATTTTATAAGTTTCAATGAGATCCCCTCTCACTCTTCTAAACTCCAGTGAATATAAGCCTAATCAACCCAATCTCTCCTCATACGTCATTCCTGCCATCCCAGGTATTAGTCTGGTGAATCTTCACTGCACTCCCTCCATGGCAAGAACGTCCTTCCTCAGATAAGGCGACCAAAACTGCACATAATACTCAAGGTGTGGTCTCACCAAGGCCCTGTACAACTGCAGCAAGACATCCTTGCTCCTGTACTCAAACCCTCTCGCTACGAAGGCCAACATACCATTTGCCGCCTTAACCGCCTGCTGCACCTGCATGCTTACTTTCAGCGACTGGTGCACAAGGACACCCAGGTCTCTTTGCACTTCCCCTTTTCCCAATCTATTGCCGTTCAGATAATAATCCGTCTTCCTGTTTTTGCCACCGAAGTGGATAACCTCACATTTATCCACATTATACATTTGGTTGGAAAATGCTTTGGGACGTACTGAGGCGCTATATAAATGCAAGTCTGTCCTTTTGTGAGCCTCAGGGTCCAGACCTATTTACACTTCTGGGACAGGAATAAGAATTTTGAGACAGTCCCTAGGTTATCATTGGATAGAGGGAGTGCAGTGTGGTTTCCATGACCACCTGGACTTTGGAGCCTGTATAATGAAGCGATAAGGGTGAGATTGTAAATCACTATGAGGCGAGTCTCTGTTTAATCGTTACCTGAGTTACTTCTCTGCAGGGTCACCAATGCTGTTGTGTTTTAAGTGTTTCTCTTCGCCATTACTCATAACACAAACTCATTTCTACAAAGCACTTGTCTCGTTCTCCTCTCCAGTGGAACCAGGGCCTGTCTATTATTCATTAACCGAGTCCCATTGTGTGGGCGCAACCATTCACTTCTGCCCAGACAGAGTATCACTGAGGCGGCGACTACCTACATGTTTCATTATGAAAGAAAGAAGAAGAAAGACTTGCATTTATATAGCGCCTTTCACGACCACCGGACGTCTCAAAGCGCTATACAGCCAATGAAGTACTTTTGAAGTGTAGTCAGTGTTGTAATGTGGGAAACGTGGCAGACAATTTGCACACAGCAAGATCCCACAAAGAGCAGTGTGATAATGACCAGATAATCTGTTTTTGTGATGTTGATTGAGGGATAAATATTGGCCGGGACACCTGGAATAACTCCCCTGCTCTTCTTCGAAATAGTGCCGTGGGATCTTTTACGTCCACCCGAGAGGGCAGACTGGGACCTCAGTTTAACGTCTCATCCGAAAGACGGCACCTCCGACAGTGCAGCACTCCCTCAGCACTGCACTGGGAGTGTCAGACCAAGATTTTTGTGCTCAAGTCTCTGGAGTGGGCCTTGAACCCACGACCTTCTGACTCAGAGACGAAGTGTGCTGCCCACTGAGCCACGGCTGACACAATTCTGGAAATAAAATATGGAAATTCAACCGTGCACAAAACCAAAAAGGCATTTTGATTAAAGGGCAATTTAATAAAACACGTCATTCCGAGTGCCGCAATTACAGGGCACGTCGAATGCAAGGTTACAATCCGTAAAAATCAACAGATTGCATCAGTTGTCACCGGCCCCGTTAACACATTTCATAAGAACATAAGTCGTAGGAGCACCACCTTCTCACGGGCAATTAGGGATGGCCAATAAATGCTGGCCTTGCTAGCGATGCCCACATCCCATAAACAAATAAAAAAGATGGTGAGCCGCCTTCTTGAACCGCTGCAGTCCGTGTGGTGAAGGTACATAAGAACATAAGAAGTAGGAGCAGGAGTAGGCCATACGGCCCCTCGGGCCTGCTCCGCCATTCAATAGGATCATGGCTGATCCAAACCTAGACTCACGTCCACTTCCCTGCCCTCTCCCCGTAACCCCGAATTCCCTTATCAGCTAGGAAACTGTCTATCTCCGTTTTAAATTTATTTAATGTCGCAGCTTCCACAGCTCTCTGGGGTAGCAAATTCCATAGATTTACTACCCTCTGAGTGAAGAAGTTTCTCCTCATCTCAGTTTTGAAACGGCAGCCCCTTATTCTAAGATTATGCCCCCTAGTTCTAGTCTCACCCATCAGTGGAAACATCCTCCCCGCATCCACCCGATCAAGCCCCCTCACAACCTTATATGTTTCGATAAGATCGCCTCTCATTCTTCCGAATTCCAATGAGTAGAGGCCCAACCTACTCAACCTTTCCTCATAAGTCAACCCCCTCATCTCCGGAATCAACCGAGTGAACCTTCTCTGAACTGCCTCAAGAGCAAGTACAGGTAGACTATCCTTTATCCGAAAACCTCGGGACCAGACGAGTTTCGGATAAAGGAGAATTTCGGATTTCGGAAGGTGGGTCCGCGGGGGGGTCGGCGGGGGTCCGCGGGGGGGGTCGGCGGGGGTCAGGGCCGGCGGGGTACGCGGGGGGGATCGGCGGTTGTCGGGGCCGGCGGGGTCCGCGGGGGGGTCGGCGGTTGTCGGGGCTGGCGGGGTCGGCGGTTGTCGGGGCCGGCGGGGTCCGCGGGGGGATCGGCGGTTGTCGGGGCCGGCGGGGTCCGCGGGGGGGTCCGCGGTTGTCGGGGCTGGCGGGGTCGGCGGTTGTCGGGGCCGGCGGGGTCCGCGGGGGGGTCGGCGGTTGTCGGGGCTGGCGGGGTCGGCGGTTGTCGGGGTCGGGGCCGGCGGGGTCCGCGGGGGGGTCGGCGGGGGGATCGGCGGTTGTCGGGGCCGGCAGGGTCCGCGGGGGGGTCGGCGGGGGGGATCGGCGGTTGTCGGGGCCGGCGGGGTCCGCGGGGGGGTCGGCGGTTGTCGGGGCTGGCGGGGTCGGCGGTTGTCGGGGTCGGGGCCAGCGGGGTCCGCGGGGGGGTCGGCGGTTGTCGGGGCTGGCGGGGTCGGCGGTTGTCGGGGTCGGGGCCGGCGGGGTCCGCGGGGGGGTCGGCGGTTGTCGGGGCTGGCGGGGTCGGCGGTTGTCGGGGTCCGCGGGGGGGTCGGCGGTTGTCGGGGCTGGCGGGGTCGGCGGTTGTCGGGGCCGGCGGGGTCGGCGGTTGCCGGGGCTGGCGGGGTCGGCGATTGTCGGGGCCGGCGGGGTCCGCGGGGGGGTCGGCGGGGGGTCGTGCGCACGACTTACCCTTTATCCGAACTTCCGAAACCGGAACCCTCTAAAAACCGAAGGTTTTTTCGTTCGTACGCACGACTTACGCTGAACGAAAAAACCTTCGGTTTTTAGAGGGTTTCGGTTTTCGGAAGTCCGGATAAAGGGTAGTCTACCTGTATATCTTTTCTTAAATATGGAAACCAAAACTGCACGCAGTATTCCAGGTGTGGCCTCACCAGTACCCTGTATAACTGCAGCAAGACTTCCCTGCTTTTATACTCCAGCCCCCTTGCAATAAAAGCCAAGATTCCATTGGCCTTCCTGATCACCTAGGTACTCCAAAAGATGATTGTGTCTCTGAGGCGCTCATTGTCATGCTGTCTATTTCTGACATTTTCTGTTTCTTAATTTGTGCACATAAAATTCTGTTAATCACTTTTTTTACATTTTGCAATATGACCTCTTAAGTGTGACAGTCACTCGTTTAATCTATTATATGTAATGAATGATTACGAACATATGAACAAGGACAGGTAAAGACCTCCCTGGGTCCATCCAGCCTGTGCCAAACAATTTGTGCTACCTTGCGCATCACGGTGTGTGCCCCCCTCCCCGCCCCACCCAACCCGAAACCACGTGATCTCCTGGGAGAGGCGAAAAACCAGATAAAAAAATCCCAGACCAATTTGGAGAAAAACAAATCTGGGCAATTCCTCTCTGATCCCCCCGCCCCCCGCCCCACCCCCCCCAGCAGGGTCCCACAAACAGCAACGTGATGATGCGATGACCAGATAATCAACGCCCAAAATCGCAAGAGCTCGGCATTCAACCCCGCTTCTGTCCGCGGGATCTTGCGCTGCGCAAAAAAAAAGGCTTCTGCATTTGCCTGCGGAACGTAATTACACTTGAAAACGAAAATCGACGCGCGCGAAATCCATTCACAAACGCGCACAATATAAGCCGCCGACAGCCCCCCTTCAGTCGCGGCGAGTTTGCCTTCGAAATTTGGAAATAACAGGCCTGATGGACAGGCCAGTGGCACATGTCCCCCGGACATGTGTGCACGTGACCTCTTCCTCCTGTTTTTTGTTTCCGGTCACATAGCAACTGATCCCAGCATTAGCAATGGAACGGAAGAAATAAGCCCAGACGAAAGTGTGGATTAAAAAAAAGAGAAAATATATATGTGATAGGGGCCGAGGTTATGACCTTCCCTCCCACATGACAGCTGTTCTTCATTCTGCCAGGGCCATTCACACTTCATCCAGAGCCATCCTTTATTCCTTGAATATCTCATAATGGCCCAGAAATTCGGGTCTCCCCGGGTGAGTACGCACGGGGTACTCACCCGTAGGCCCAATGGAAGTGCCGGATTTTTGCATGCACTGCGCATGCGCGGGAAACCGGCACTTCCGTTCCCCTGAACGAAGGGGTTCAGAGGTGGAACGCGTGCGCAGGAGAGGCAGCGCGTGCACATCGAACTTACGTTTTTTTTGCAGGTTTTTCCGGGAGGGTAAGTCTCCAGGAGTTACACTTTTAAAATGCAGGCGCAAGGCCTGCTTTTAACAAGGTAAGTGGTGAATTAATTAAAATTAAAACATTTTTTCCACAGGTTTATTATTTTTAAATACTTTAAAGATAGGTAAGTTTATTTTTAGCCCCATTAGAAAATAAAATTATTTTTTTCAAAAATTTAAATTATTGTTTAAAATAGTTATTTCATGTAATTTATAGTTTATTTTAAAAATGTGATAAAAAAAAAATTTATTTGAAGATTTAGTGATGTTTTGGGGCTTATAGTATTTATAGGTTTGACAGGTCAAACTTATGAATGAAGCATTCCCTGCTACCATTGGCTCTCCATGGCCCACGTGACCCCAGGGGACGCTTCGAACTAACTGCGCCCCTGGGATACGCAAGTACTGCGCGCCGGCAGTTGGAGGAGGCCCAGGATCGGAATCCCACGGGGGCCCACAGCTCAACAGCCGACGCGCAAGGTAAGTGCAGGTCGGGGGCTTGCACCCGCGGGAAGCCTCCAACCCGAATTTCTGGGCCAATAGCTCTTAACGTCTCTCAATGTCTCTTAATGTCTCCTGCTTTCTATCTTGTCGCTGACCTTCCCTTTTGTCCTTTCATCCCCTTCCCAGTCCCTACTTGCTTTAAACTCTATCCCCTTTTCTGTTTTTTTCCAGTTCTGACGAAGGTCTTCGACCTGAAACATTAACTCTGTTTCTCTCTCCACGGCTGCTGCCCTGGCCTGCTGAGTTTTTCCAGCGTTTTCTGTTGTTATTTCGGATTTCCAGCGTCCGCAGTATTTTGCTATCGTACTAGCAATGGAACGTTGAGTCAGCCTCTGAAAGGTGCGGCTCGAGCTGGGCGTGGAGCTTGGGTTTCAGGGCCTGCCTGAGCTCAGCAATAATCTCCGCCTCAGAGATAATTGAATGCAGGCAATGTTTGCCAGCCGTTGCTACAAACAGGTTCTACCCGTTTACAAAAACCGCATCCTTTAAAGCACCAGTTCCCCAACCCTGGCGTACACACCTCCCAACCCAGTATTCACGACTACCGGACGTCCCAAAGCGCTTCACAGCCAATGAAGTACTTTTTGAAGTGTGGTCACTGTTGTAGGAAACGCAGCAGCCAATTTGCGCACAGCAAGCTCCCACAAACAGATAAATGACCAAATCTGTTATTAGTGATGTTGGTTGAGGGATAAATTTTGGCCCCAGGACACCGGGGAGAACTCCACCACTCTTCTTCAATTTGTTCCATTTGATCTTTTACATCTACCTGAGGCGGACGGGGCCTCGGTTTAGAGCCATTGTTTGTTTCTTTACCTGTCCTATTACTATCTCGTCTCACCTTGAATATCTCTTAATGTCTCTTCTTTCATCCCCTCCCCCATTTCCCAGCCCCCAAACTGCCTTTTGTTTCATTTCTTGCCTTTTCTCTCAACTGCTCAGTAAGGGCAGCACGGTGGCATAGTGGTTAGCACTGTTGCCTCGCAGCGCCAGAAACCCGGGTTCGAATCCGGCCTCGGGCGACTGTCTGTGTGGAGTTTGCACATTCTCCCCGTGTTTGCGTGGGTTTCCTCCGGGTGCTCCGGTTTCCTCCCACAGTCCAAAGATGTGCGGGTTAGGTTGATTGGCTATGATAAATTGACCCTTAGTGTTAGGGGGATTAAATGCGTGGGGTTACGGGGATAGGGTGGGATATGTGTTGGCGGAGGGGTTATGGGGGTCGGGTGGGATATGTGTCGGTGCAGGCTCGATGGGCCGAAATGGCCTCTATCTGCATTGTGGGGTTTCTGTGATTCTGTAGAAGGGTTTCGACCCGAAACATTAACTCTATTTCTCTCTCCACGGATGCTGCCTGGCCTGCTGAGTTTTTCCAGCGTTTTCTGTTGTTACCTCGGTTTAACATCCAGGTGGAAAGCAAGCCAGTGTCCTTATAGCTGGGGTGGTCCTGGCTTCCATGGAAGCATCTGGGAGCCTCTGGTAGGCTGCGCATTGTTGGCTGGTCAAAGGTCAGCAGTACCCCTGTGCTCAATTGTGAAGTGTCTGCTGTGGCTCAGCCTCTGAGTCAGAAGGTCGTGGGTTCATAGTCCCCGTTCCAGAGACTTGAGCACAAAAATCTAGGCTGACACTCCCAGTGCAGTGCTGAGGGAGCGCTGCACTGTCGGAGGTGCCGTCTTTCGGATGAGACGTTAAACCAAGGCTCCGTCTGCTCTCTCGGGTGGATGTAAAAGATCCCACGGCACTATTTCAAAGAAGAGCAGGGGAGTTCTCCCCGGTGTCCTGGCCAATATTTATCCCTCAATCAACATCACTAAAACAGATTATCTGGTCATTATCACATTGCTGTTTGTGGGAGCTTGCTGTGCACAATTGGCTGCCATGTTTCCTATGTTACTTTGGCTGTAAAGCACTTTGGGATGTCTGGTAGTTGTGAAAAGCACAGTATAACTGCAATTCTTTTTTTCAATTAGGGCTCTCTACATCTAAAATCTCTGTGATTAGGTAAATGGGATGTGTCATTTTAAGGGAAGATTGCGCACTCCAAACACTAACCTTACCTGTGTGGATTTATCTGTGCTTTGTTTGGAGTCTCAAGTACGGTGATGGGTTTCCACCTGGCTCACTAAAAATAGTTAATCATACGAAACATAAGAACATAAGGAATAGGAGCAGGAGTTGGCCATTCGGCCCCTCGAGCCTGCTCCGGCATTCAATAAGATCATGGCTGATCTTCTACCTCATCACAGCCTAATTAGATCTTAATTAGCAGTTAATTAGAGTTTAATATTTGTGTCCTTTGGCAGCATTTTACTTCTGACTCAGAAGGTTTAAGAACCAGTCCAGATTTTTAAAATTCGTTCCTGGGATGTGGGCGTCGCTGGCAAGGCCGGCATTTATTGCCCATCCCCTAGTTGCCCCTTGAGAAGATGGTGGTGAGCCGCCTTCTTGAACCGCTGCAGTCCGTGTGGTGAAGGTACTCCCACAGTGCTGTTAGGGAGGGAGTTCCAGGATTTTGACCCAGCGACGATGAAGGAACGGCCGATATATTTCCAAGTCAGGATGGTGTGTGACTTGGAGGGGAACTTGGAGGTGGTGGTGTTCCCATACACATGCTGCCCTTGTCCTTCTAGGTGGAAGAGATCGCGGGTTTGGGAGGTGCTGCCGAAGAAGCCTTGGCGAGTTGCTGCAGTGCATCTTGTAGATGGTACACACGCAGCCATGGTGCGCCGGTGGTGGAGGGAGTGAATGTTTAAGGTGGTGGATGGGGTGCCAATCAAGCGGGCTGCTTTGTCCTGGATGGTGTCGAGCTTCTTCAGTGTTGTTGGAGCTGCACTCATCCAGGCAAGTGGAGAGTATTCCATCACACTCCTGACTTGTGCCTTGTAGATGGTGGAAAGGCTTTGGGGAGTCAGGAGGTGAGACACTCGCCGCAGAATACCCAGCCTCTGACCTGCTCTTGTAGCCACAGTGTTTACGTGGCTGGTCCAGTTAAGTTTCTGGTCAATGGTGACCCCCAGGATGTTGATGAGAGCATTAAACCAGGCTCAGAGAAGACATTAAGCAGAAGTCCCACCTGGCAGTTCTGGTGAAGGCTAAAGACCCAGTGACACTATTGGAAGAAGACTAGGGAGCTGCTCCTGGGATGTTCATCACTCAACGAACCACCAAAAAACAGATGACCTGGTCAGTCTGGTCAGTCCCATTGCTGTTGCTGGATGAGTCAGAAGCTTCACTTTCATGGGATGGCAGCACCATCTGGTGGCAGAACGGCAGCAGTGCAAGTGTATAGAACTATATTAAAATTGACAAATGCTGAAAATCTTTCAATAAACACAGAAAATGCCGGGAATTCACATCAGGTCCCTACATCAGTTAGTGCCTGAAGAAAGAAAAGGCGGGTTATTGCACTGGGTAAAGAAACTTGGCTCAGTGCGTAGCACTCTCGCCTCTGAGCCACAAGGTTGTGGGTTCAAGTCCCACTCCAGAAACTTGAGCACAAAATCTAGGCTGACACTCCAGTGCAGTGCCGAGGGAGTGCCGCACTGTCGGAGGTGCCATCTTTCAGATGAGACATTAAACCGAGGTCCCGTCTGCTCTCTCAGGTGGACGTAAAAGATCACATTGCACTATTTCGAAGAAGAGCAGGGGAGTTCTCCCCGGTGTCCTGGCCAATATTTATCCCTCAATCAACATCACTAAAACAGATTATCTGGTCATTATCACATTGCTGTTTGTGGGAGCTTGTTGTGCGCAAACTGGCTGCTGAGTTTCCTACCATTGCAAAAGTGACTACACTTTAAAAAGTACTTCATTGGCTGTAAAGCCCTTTAGGTCGCCCTAAGGTTGTGAAAGGCGCTATAGAAATGCAAGTCTGTCTTTCTATTAGGATGGAATTGCAGGGTAGGTGAGCCCCTCTATGGAACTGAACCAACCAAACAGGGAAGGGCTGGGGGGAGAGGGAAGGGAATGGGAGAAGGAGCGGGAATGAGGGAGCGGAAGAGAGGTCAAGGGAGGGGTGAGTGAGGGGAGGGGGAAGGGAAAGGGAGTGGAAGAGGGAGAGGGAGGAGGAGTGAAGAAGGATGAGGACATGGTTTGGGGAGGATGAGGGTTAGAGGAGAACGAGGAATGGAGGAGGAAGGGAGAGAGGGGAGGAGGAGGAGTGAAGGGGAAGATGCAAAAGTTCTTTATAGACTGATTGGGCTGAATGGAACACAGGAGGCCATTCAGCCCCTCCAGCCTGTTCCGCCTTTCAGTTAGATCACGGCTGATCTGTATCTTAACTTCATTTACCCGCCTTGGTTCCGTAACCCTTAATAACCTTTGCCTAATAAAAATCCATCGATCTCAGTTTTGAAATTTTCAATTGACCGCCCGGCCTCAACAGCTTTTTGGGGGAGAGAGTCCCAGATTTCCACCAGCCTTTGTGTGAAGAAGTGCTTCCTGACATCACCCCTGAACGGCCTGGCTCTAATTTTAAGGTTGTGCCTCCTTGTTCTGGAATCCGCCCCCACCCCGCCCACCAGAGGAAATCGTTCCTCTCTATTGGAGTGTGTTGGCCAGGCTGATCATCAGTGCAGTACTGAGGCCCCCAGGTGACCTGGCCAACACATCTCTCAATAAATATCATCAATAACAAATGTTCATCTCATTTCCTGCTCAGCCTGTTTTGTGTGCTGATAAAACAAGAGTGACTGCAGTTCAAAAGTGAATTGTTGAAAGTGAACTTTAGCACAGCCCGAGGATGTTTATTATTACTTTCGAAAAACGCAGCTATTTTCTTCCTCTCCGGTTCCTCTCTATTTTTGTCTATCAGGCGGCTTTCGTCCATCGGAGAGATTTTCAGGATGGGCTCACATCCTGCAAAACCAAAACTGGCAGAAGCTTATCAACCAGTATTCAAAAACCTGACATGGCCACAAACTGTGGGCGGACGTGAACGTCTATCAGGTGCTTCCTCCTGCTAAATATACCCATTGCTGTTTTAAAACTGTCACGGTAACATGGAGACGCTTTTATATCGCCCATCCCCACCCGCTATAGGAAGGACCTATGTCTAA
The DNA here is from genome assembly GCF_052327205.1 of Somniosus microcephalus. Classification (NCBI taxonomy): domain Eukaryota; kingdom Metazoa; phylum Chordata; class Chondrichthyes; order Squaliformes; family Somniosidae; genus Somniosus; species Somniosus microcephalus. Next base: position 23,658,068 of record NC_140989.1, read on the forward strand.
GGATAAGGGGTAAGCCATTTAGGACTGAGATGAGGAGGAATTTCTTCACCCAGTGAGTGGTGAACCTGTGGAATTCTCTACCACAGAAGGCAGTGGAGGCCAAATCATTAAATATATTCAAGAAGGAGTTGGATATATTTCTTAAGGCTAAAGGGATCAAGGGATATGGGGAGAAGGCAGGGACAGGGTACTGAATTTGGATGATCAGCCATGATCTCATTGAATGGCGGAGCAGGCTCGAGGGGCCGAATGGCCTACTTCTGCTCCTATCTTCTATGTTTCTATGTTTCCCCGAGCAGAGAGGTCAATAACCAGGGGACATAGATTTACAGTAATTGGTGGAAGAATTAGAGGGGTGTTGAGGGGAACTTTTTTCACCCAGAGGGTGGTGGGGGTCTGGAACTCACTGCCTGAAAGGGTGGTAGAGGCAGAAACCCTCATTGCATTTAAAAAGTACTTGAATATTCACTTGAAGTGCCGTAACCTACAGGGCTACAGACCAAGAGCTGGAAAGTGCGATTAGGCTGGATAGCTCTTTGTCGGCCGGCACAGACACGATGGGCCGAATGGCCTCCTTCTGTGCCGTAAATTTCTATAATTTTATGATTTTTCTATGATTCACTCTCCCCTCCCACCCCTCCCTCCAGTTCAGGCTCGCTCACTCTCCCCTCCCTCAGCACAAGCGTCAGCCAGTGGTTCAGTGGGTAGCACCTTCGCCTCGGAGTCAGAAGGTTGTGGGTTTAAGTCCCCACTCCAGAGACTTGAGCACAAAAATCTAGGCTGACTCTCCCAGTGCAGTGCTGAGGGAGTGCTGCACTGTCGGAGGTGCCGTCTTTCGAATGAGACATTAAACCGAGGCTCCGTCTGCTCTCTCGGGTGGACGTAAAATATCCCGCGGCACTATTTCAAAGAAGATCAGGGGAGTTCTCCCCGGTATCCTGGGGCCAATATTTATCCCTCAATCAACATTGCAAAAAAAATCAGATTATCTGGTCTGAGGAAGGATGTTCTTGCCATGGAGGGAGTGCAGCGAAGATTCACCAGACTGATACCTGGGATGGCAGGAATGACGTATGAGGAGAGATTGGGTCGATTGGGCTTATATTCGCTGGAGTTTAGAAGAATGAGAGGGGATCTCATTGAAACTTATAACAGGACTAGACAGACTAGATGCAGGAAGGATGTTCCCGATGGCAGGGGAGTCCAGAACCAGGGGTCACAGTCTAAGGATAAGGGGTAAGCCATTTAGGACAGAGATGAGGAGGAATTTCTTCACCCAGAGAGTGGTGAACCTGTGGAATTCTCTACCAAAGAAGGCAGTGGAGGCCAATTCATTAAATATATTCAAGAAGGAGTTAGATATGTTTCTTAAGGCTAAAGGGATCAAGGGATATGGGGAGAAAGCAGGGACAGGGTACTGAATTTGGATGATCAGCCATGATCGCATTGAATGGCGGAGCAGGCTCGAGGGGCCGAATGGCCTACTCTTGCTCCTATCTTCTATGTTTCTATGTTTCTATATTATCGCCTTGCTGTTTGTGGGAGCTTACTGTGCACAAATTGGCTGCCGCATTTCCCACATTACTTGAGCGATTGCACTTCAAAAAAAAAGTACTTCATTGGCTGCAAAGCGCTTTGTGACATCTGGTGGCTGTGAAAGGCGCTATATAAATGTAAGTCTTTCTTTCTTTCACAAATGTAGAGATGCACAAATGGACTCCAAAACGCTGATGTCTGACTGAAACACAGACGGTTGAGATGTACGTTTAATGTTACACAACATATTCTTACACATGCCAAATGCAGCCACGGGTCTTTGCGTGTTAAACGCTGAAATCAATGAGACAAAAAAGAAAATCAACATTGCCATTTCCATATTGAAACCGATGAGGTATTCAGAACAATTACAGACATGTTGATACACAGCGGGGGATTAGTCCCAAATTCTTACAGGCCGCGCTAAAAAATCCATGAAAGAAAGAACTTGCATTTGTATAGCGCCTTTCACAAGCTCACGACCTCCCAAAGCGTTTTACAGCCAATGAAGTGCTTTTGAAGTATGGTTGAAATGCGGCAGCCAATTTGCGCACAGCAAGCTCCCACAAACAGCAATGTGATAATGCTCAGATAATCTGTTTGAAGTGTTGGCTGAGAAATAAATGCTGGCCAGGACACCGGGTGACATCCCCTGCTCTTCTTCAAACAATACCATGGGATCGTTTACGTCCACTTGGGAGGGCAGCTGGGGCCTCGGTTTAACATCTCATCCAAAAGACGGCAGTGCAGTGCTCCCTCAGTACTGCACTGGGAGTGTCAGTCTAGATTTTGTGCTGAAGTCTATGGGGCTGGATTTTTCCAACCTTGGCGGTTCCGAGACGGGCGACGTCGGTGGCATGTGGGGACCTCGCAACTGTCTCGATCCCGGCCTCCAACAAGATTTTACGCAAATAGAGCTTCTTAAGCCCGCCCTGCCAATTAATAGGGAGTGGGTCTGATGACACCATTTGATGACGCATCATCAGCCGGTTTCCTTAAAGGGACCACGGCCACATTCATTTTGACATTTGTGCTGTCAGTGTTCTACAGCATTGAGGTGCTGCAAACACTGACAAGCTCTGCACAGGGGTGCACGGCTGCACCCAGGCTCTCCCATGACTCCCTCCACATGCTTATGGAGGGAGTCGCATCACACAGGGAGGTTCTCTTCCCTTCCAATGGGCAGAAGAGACCTCCCCAGGAGACCCACACAGTCTGGTTGTACATTGCACAGGAGGACACAAGCAGGGATGTCATCAGGAGGACCAGGCTGCAGTGGCGCAAACCTTTCAATGTTCACCGTAGATCACGAAACGTTAGTACAAAGCCACACTCAGCCTCATCCTGCTGTGCCACTCATCACATCCCCATCACTCTGCCTTCCCTACCCTAACCCTGCACATCCTTACTCACAACAACTTACCTTGCACCTCCACCCATCCCTCTCTATCTACATTATCACATTCCCATCTCACTAGCCACCCCTCACACTCACCCTCATCCTACTGCAAGCATACCAACTAACAACACACAAGGGTAGGCACTTGGGTGGTTTAGCCAATGTTCATGTAAAGTTTCTGGTAATGTGGTGTCAAACATTGAAACCTTTATTTTCAACACTTTGTGTTCTTAGGCAGATTTGTGTGCACCTTTGGAAGTGGTTTAGTGAACTGCAGTGAATGGTGAGACATAACGGTACCCTGCAATGGTGATGAGTGTGAAAGGAATGGCTTGGGCATTGTAGGGATGCTTTATAGTGTCGGTGTGGGGTGGTGCCAACCTGGCACATCATGTGGCAGCCAGGGTGTACAGCATCGAGTGAAGTAAATCTGGCCATGGTGAGGCCATCCCTGGTGTCCCGGGCAGCAATGTGGTCGGGTGCTGATGCCATGTGTCCTGGGCAGCATCAATTGATTGCGGAGAAGGTTGGTGTTGTTGTTAGTGCTGCTGGTGAGCCTGGTGATGCTGGTGTGCCTGGTAATGCTGGTGCTGGGGCTGATCGTGGTGGGATTCTGAGGACCAAGATGAGACACTATAAACCGTACCCACTCTGATGCAATAGATGGCAGGTGAGGTTGAGATGACAGAAGTAATCTGTCAATGTTGAGAGAGGTTGTTCCAAGGAGGTGACAGTGGATAGAGAGATTACTCCAAACACTTCCAAACTGTATAAAGCTCAAATGCTCCAGCTTCTAAGACTGGGAAGTGAACAGCTGTGAAGTGGTAGGTTTTAGACCACTTCTGCAGCTTTAACCTGTTCACAGCAATCCACAGTCATTGAGAACCCGACACACTTATCTGGCTTGATAGCCGTTCTCCAGGAACCTCGTTGAAAACCTTGCAAAATGGTGAGTACATGGGAAAATGGTTCTTAACTACGTTTTAACAAGCTTTCAACTATCTAACTTGGCTGGCCCGCCGCTTGGTGTCGGGTCTGTTCAGGGATGACAGACCCGACACTTGGGAAACTGACAAGGAGGCGGGTTTACGGCGGGGTACCCGACCCGCTGTCAATCTTGATGATTTTGACAGTGGACCAAACCCGCACTCTGAGCGCCGGCAAAATTCCAGCCGCTGGAGTGGAACTTGAACTCATGACCCTCTGACCCAGAGGTGAGAGTGGCCCATGGTTGACACCACGAGGTGGTAACACAAGATCGAACAATGACAGCGCCACAATGGCCCAGAAATTCAGGTCGGGGGCTTCCCGCGGGTGCAAGCCCCCGACCTGCACTTACCTTGCGCGCCGGCCGTTGAGCTGTGGGCCCGTGTGGGATTGCGATCCTGGGCCTCCTCCAACTGCCGGCGCGCAGTGCTTGCGTATCCCAGGGGCGCAGTTAGTTCGATGCATCCCCTGGGATCTCGTGGGCCATGGAGAGCCAATGGTAGCAGGGAATGCTTCATTCATAAGTTTGACAGAAAGACCTGTCAAACCTATAAATACTATAAGCCCCAAAACATCATTAAAACTTCAAATACATTTTTTTTTAAAACATCACATTTTAAAAATAACTATAAATTATATAAAATAACTATTTTAAACAATAATTTAAATTTTTGAAAAAATTAATTACATTTTCTAACGGGGCTAAAAATAAACTTACCTTTCTTTAAAGTATTTAAAAATAATAAACCTGTGGAAAAAATGTTTTAGTTTTAATTAATTCACCATTTACCTTATTAAAAGCAGGCCTTGCGCCTGCTTTTTACATGTGTAACTCCTGGAGACTTACCCTCCCGGGAAAACCTGTAAAAAAACGTAAGTTCAATGTGACGTAATAAAACTCACTGCGCACTTGGTTTGAGTATAAAGCAAGGCTTTAATCAACTTGTTTCAGAACATGGAGGTCTAGTTGTACTTCACTAGTTCCTTGTCTTACAAAATGTCCCTGGAAAGCTGGGCCCACACCCGAGTACTTATACTCCTTGGACGGCGCCACCAGCTGGCCGTCCAGCGTTATTTCACGAGTAGTTTCTTGATGAATGATGAGATTTATAACACAATGCGCACACGCTGCCTCTCCGGTGCACGCGTTCCATCTCTGAACCCCTTCTTTCAAGAGAACGGAAGTTCCGGCTTCCCGCGCATGCGCAGTGCATGCACGAAACCGGCACTTCCATTGGGCCTACGGGTGAGCACCCCGTGCGTACTCACCTGTGGAGACCCGAATTTCTGGGCCATTAAATGGGCTTCTCCACAAGCCTCTGCTGAAACTCCAGTTGAACAGGTCGAGCAGTGCAGAGTTAGTTAGAGGGCTTCTTATAAACTTGGCCACCCTGTTGGTAATTTTACCCTCGGGATCACACATTGCCAACACTGCACACCAAGGCCGGGAGGTATCGAAACTGTTTGGGCCGCGCTGCTTTGGGGGGGCCGCACGTGAGAGCTGATTTGCCTTTTACGCGCTGTTGCCTGGGGAGCATCGCCCGCTGCAACGCATGCCGGAAACTCTGGGCGCGCTCGGCACGATTCATTGAAAACGATGGACGGAGACTCTCCAACAGTGCGCCCCCTCTTGAGCTGGTGGGCACGTTGCTGGCCACTTCCTAACGAGTGCTCCCCGCGGGCAGTTCTCCCGGCCATCGGCAGGCACTCAGAGAATTGGCTCTTACCAAAGATAAAGCCCGCGTTCTCATTCATTTGCTTTCTCGTGAGTTATGATTCAGGATTAACCACCAATGGGGTAACAGCGCGAAGACATCATTATCATCATTAGCATCATTGACGTAAGAAAACTACTAGGCACTTGGTCTAAGCGTTAAACAAAGCTTTAATCAACTGTTTTACAACATGGAGGTCTAGTTGTGTCCTTCACTAGTTCCTGTTAAGAATGTCCTGCGCAAGCTGGGCCCGTGCCCGAGTATTTATACTCTCCCTGGACAGCGCCACCCGCAGGCCGCTCAGTTGATTCACGTCAATCATCATCATCAAACTGCACAGAGGATGGACGTTGAGACTTTGTGAGTGCATTGAGTGAGGTTACCAAAAGTTTAGTTAAAGAGATGAGTTTAAAGGTGGAGACATCAGTGAAGAAGCAGAGAGGTGTAAGGAGCAGTACCAGACACTGTAGCTGAGATGGGTGTCGGCACTCCCGCCCTACAGTGGAAAGGAAGCAGAGAAGTCCAGGAGGCTCGATTCAGAGAGATGGAGCGCAAAGAGGAGGGGACATAAGGTTAGAGGAAATCGCAGAGGGCGGACGACACTGTGGAGAGATTAAAGCCAAACGCTCGCGGACTGACCCATTTCTGTCACTCCTGGACTAACCTGTTACCGTCACTCCTGGACTAACCCGTTACTGTCACATCCGGGCTAACCCGTTACTCTCACTCCTGGACTAACCCGTTACTGTCACTCCTGGACTAACCCGTTACTCTCACTCCTGGACTAACCCGTTACTCTCACTCCTGGATTAACCCTTTACTCTCACTCCTGGACTAACCCGTTACTCTCACTCCTGGACGAACCTGTTACTCTCACTCCTGGACTAACCCATTACTCTGACTCCTGGACTAACCCGTTACTGTCACTCCTGGACTAACCCATTACTCTCACACCTGGACTAACCCATTACTCTCACTCCTGGACTAACCTGTTACTCTCACTCCTGGACTAACACGTTGCTGTCACTCCTGGACTAACCTGTTACTCTCACTCCTGGACTAACCCATTACTCTCACTCCTGGACTAACCCATTACTGTCACTCCTAGACTAACCCATTACTGTCACTCCTGGACTAACCCATTACTGTCACTCCTGGACTAACCCATTACTGTCACTCCTGGACTAACCTGTTACTGTCACTCCTGGACTAACCCGTTACTGTCACTCCTGGACTAACCCATTACTCTCGCTCCTGGACTAACCTGTTACTGTCACTCCTGGACAAACCCGTTACTCTCACTCCTGGACTAACCCGTTAGTCTCACTCCTGGACTAACCTGTTAATGTCACTCCTGGACTAACCCGTTAATGTCACTCCTGGACTAACCTGTTACTGTCACTCCTGGACTAACCCATTAATGTCACTCCTGGACTAACCCGTTACTGTCACTCCTGGACTAGCCCGTTAATGTCACTCCTGGACTAACCCGTTACTGTCACTCCTGGACTAACACGTTACTGTCACTCCTGGACTAACCCGTTAATGTCACTCCTGGACTAACCCGTTAATGTCACTCCTGGACTAACCCGTTAATGTCACTTCCGGACTAACCTGTTACTGTCACTCCTGGACTAACCCATTACTGTCACTCCTGGACTAACCCATTACTGTCACTCCTGGACTAACCTGTTACTGTCACTCCTGGACTAACCCGCTACTGTCACTCCTGGACTAACCCGTTACTGTCACTCCTGGACTAACCCGTTACTGTCACTCCTGGACTAACCCATTACTGTCACTCCTGGACTAACCCATTACTGTCACTCCTGGACTAACCCGTTACTCTCACTCCTGGACTAACCCATTACTCTCACTCCTGGACTAACCCGTTACTCGCACTCCTGGACTAACCCGTTACTCTCACTCCTGGACTAACTCATTACTCTCACTCCTGGACTAACCCGTTACTGTCACTCCTGGACTAACCCGTTACTCTCACTCCTGGACTAACCCATTACTCTCACTCCTGGACTAACCCATTACTGTCACTCCTGGACTAACCCGTTACTCTCACTCCTGGACTAACCCATTACTGTCACTCCTGGACTAACCCATTACTCTCAGTCCTGGACTAACCCATTACTGTCACTCCTGGACTAACCCGTTACTCTCACTCCTGGACTAACCCATTACTGTCACTCCTGGACTAACCCATTACTCTCACTCCTGGACTAACCCATTACTGTCACTCCTGGACTAACCCGTTACTGTCACTCCTGGACTAACCCATCACTCTCACTCCTGGACTAATCCGTTACTCTCACTCCTGGACTAACCCGTTACTGTCACTCCTGGACTAACCGATTACTCTCACTCCTGGACTAACCTGTTACTGTCACTCCTGGACTAACCCGTTACTCTCACTCCTGGACTAACCCATTACTGTCACTCCTGGACTAACACGTTACTGTCACTCCCGGACTAACCCATTACTGTCACTCCTGGACTAACCCATTACTCTCACTCCTGGACTAACCCATTACTGTCACTCCTGGACTAACCCGTTACTCTCACTCCAGGACTAACCCATTACTGTCACTATTGGACTAATCCGTTACCGTCACACACTCCTTGATCCGCACATTTCTACTCCAACTAAGTTCACCTTTTATTAGCTTCTGCCTCACCCTGTTGCCTTTGTTGCTGAGCCGGTGCGCTTTACTGAGATTTCCCAGTTTGGCAGCTCTCCCCATGGCCTTGTTGAGGGGGAGTTGAAAAATTTGAGACATTCTGTTGTTAGACAAGGTAATCGATCCCAGAGACAGCAATTCTTTTTTTTTTCCGGCTTCAAAATAATGCAATTAAAATTATTCTGCAGCATTACTTTATTCCAATATCACGCAATCCATGCCATCATAAATTTCAGTATCTATGAAGACTGTGTACGCTGAGTTTCTGCGATTGTCCAGCTGTTTCCCCGGGTTACCATGGGCCAGTAGGTGACGGTGAACCGGTCTCTCACCGGTCATGCAGACCATACATTAGTAAAATTGATCTTTTATACAAAATGATGGTGATATAGTTGATTACACAAAAGGACAAGTCCTACCCATACAAATCTATAACTAGGAGTTCTGAGCAGATTCAACAATTAAAACACTTCTGACCAGTGTAAAAGTTTAGTATAAAAATGTACGGTAGACAAAAGGTCAGGTAATAGCGTCCAGTAAGTAACTCGGAGTTACATATAAACTGATTAATCAAATCACATCAGACCTGCAATCAGAGTAAAAATCATAAGGCGTACAAATGTAAATCTATTGCCTAATATATCTAATGGATCGATGTACTTTATCTTTGTTTCATTAATAACGCTGCTTAAAATCACACACAGAAAAAGACAGCAAACTCAACATGAGACCATAAATCCCTTCCCTGTTGGAGGTGTCCTTTTGACTAATTCCAACTTGGCCACGTCCAGAGTTGTCCCTTGTGACTTCTCATCAGGGAACACGCCTTTTCTCCGTCCCAAAAATGTGGCTATTGTGTCGAGGCTGCAGCAATCAGTCCCTTACGGATGGAGAGAATAAGGGGTCGCCCATTTAACACGGAAATGAGGAGGAATTTCTTCTCTCAGAGGGTCGTGAATCTTTGGAATTCTCTTTCCCCAGAGCGCTGTGGAGGCTGGGTCAGTGAATATATTTAAGGTGGAGATAGACAGAGTTTTGAACGGTAAGGGAAACATAGAAGATAGGAGCAGGAGTAGGCCATTCGGCCCCTCGAGCCTGTTCCGCCATTTAATGAGATCATGGCTGATCATCCAAATTCAGTACCCTGTCCCTGCTTTCTCTCCATATCCCTTGATCCCTTTTGCCTTAAGAAATATATCTAACTCCTTCTTGAATATATTTAATGAATTGGCCTCAACTGCCCCGTGTGGTAGAGAATTCCACAGGTTCACCACTCTCTGGGTGAAGAAATTCCTCCTCATCTCAGTCCTAAATGGCTTACCCCTTATCCTTAGACTGTGACCCCCGGTTCTGGACTCCCCCGCCATCGGGAACATCCTTCCTGCATCTAGTCTGTCTAGTCCTGTTAGAATTTTATAAGTTTCAAAGGAGTCAAGGGTTATGGGGAGCGGGCAGGGAAGTGGAGTTGAGGCCAAGATCAGATCAGCCATGATCTTATTGAATGGCGGAGCAGGCTCGAGGGGCCGAATGACCGACTCCTGCTCCTACGTCTTATGTTCTTATGAGAGAGAATGGGAACATAGTACGATATTCTGTCCCACTAGTTTACAGAGTTGAAATCAGTAACCTTTAGATTGCGATTGCTGACGGTCATCCCCATTCCGTCCAATTCTTTCAATAGTCAGGATTATCATTTGGGAGGAACTTCATGACCTTGGAGGCCTTTTCCAATATTTCCACCGCCACTGAAGGATCTCCGGCACGGCAAGAGAGCCCCAGGTGGGCAGAGGAAACGCTTCAAGGACACCCTCAAAGCCTCCTTGAAAAAGTCTAACATCCCCACCGACACCTGGGAATCCCTGGCCCAAGACCGCACACAGTGGAGGAGAAGCATCCGGGAAGGCGCCGAACACCTTGAGTCTCTTCGCCGAGAGCAAGTGGAAGCTAAGTGCAGGCAACGCAAGGAGCGCACGTCAACCCAAGCACCCCACCTACCCGCCCCTTCAACCAGCATCTGCCCCATCTGTGACAGAGACTGTAGGTCCCGCATTGGGCTCATCAGTCACCTGCGAACTCATATTTAATGTGGAAGCAAGTCATCCTCGGTTCCGAGAGACTGCCTACGAAGAAGAAAAGACTACATCCCCTAAATGTTCAGTGGCATCAGGGGGCCGCTGTGCTGAAGGAGACGTTGCCGGACATAGAAACATAGAAGATAGGAGCAGGAGTAGGCCATTCGGCCCCTCGAGCCTGCTCCGCCATTCAATGAGATCATGGCTGATCATCCAAATTCAGTACCCTGTCCCTGCCTTCTCCCCATACCCCTTGATCCCTTTAGCCTTAAGAAATATATCCAACTCCTTCTTGAATATATTTAAAGAATTGGCCTCTACTGCCTTCTGTGGTAGAGAATTCCACAGGTTCACCACTCTCTGGGTGAAGAAATTCCTCCTCATTTCTGTCCTAAATGGCTTACCCCTTATCCTTAGACTGTGACCCCTGGTTCTGGACTTCCCGACCATCGGGAACATCCTTCCTGCATCTCGTCTGTCCAGTCCTGTCAGAATTTTATAAGTTTCAATGAGATCCCCTCTCATTCTTCTAAACTCCAGCGAGTATAAGCCCAATCAACCCAATCTCTCCTCATACGTCATTCCTGCCATCCCAGGTATCAGCCTGGTGAATCTTCGCTGCACTCCCTCCATGGCAAGAACGTACCCAACTCCACGGCAGTGCGACGGTTTTGGCACCACACCACAGCTTCTATTAATGGAGTACTGACCACCCACTGCGCATTAATTATGGGAGCTTTATCTACACTAGATCCTCTGCACTGTGGACATACACTTATTTTTACTAGTTCACAGAGTCCCATTTACTGTACCTGACCTTCCCAAAAAAAAACTTCAGATTTAGGCAAGGTATGACCCTAAACACCTTAAACTGTTACAAAGGGAATCCCACCCATTCATGTCCCCTATTAGGCTGATCAATTGACTCAAGAGGATCGGCATGGGCCAGAATCTAGAATTGCCAAATTTTAATTCGTTTGGCAAAAAAAAAACAGATTCACAATTAGCTGAAATAAAAACAGAAAATGCTGGAAATACTCAGCAGGTCAGGCAGCATCTGTGGAGAGAGAAACAGAGTTAACGTTTCAGGTCGATGACCCTTCGTCAGAACTGGAAAAAGTTGGAGATGTAAAAGGGTTTTTAAGCAAGTGTAGGGGCCGGGAGAGGAGGGAGGAGAGGAAAGAAATAGAAAGCAATAAAGATGAACAAGGTAAAAGAGACAAACGGGAAATCCCGTCAGAGAGAAGAGCAGAACTTCTTCATTCCTAGAAGAGAAGTGGCAGTGAATTAAACACTAACACAAAAGCAAAATACTGCGGATGCTGGAAATCTGAAATAAAAACAGAAAATGCTGGAAATACTCAGCAGGTGTAGAGAGAGAAACAGAGCTAACGTTTCAGGTCAATCACAATTAGCTGCTTCACTTCTTTCCCCTCTGGCAGTGCTTTTAGTCATGATAGGGAGACGTCTATTCTGATGTCAGGGCTCTCCCAAGGTTTGATGGACCATCAACTCAAGGGCTGTTACACATTGTTGGCATCCAAGCAGGCAGGCCCAGCTCAGGCTGGCATCGCTGTGCTAATTAGGGTACCTGGCTATACCAGAATGTGCGAATGTGTTGCCTGTGTTTGCAGATCTCCGAGAATTCAAGAACATCCTAGAAGGCACATGGTATTCCCATAGGCTCTGGCACTGAAATAAAACCATTGAGCTACCATGGAGACACTCCTGACAGGAATCAGTTCAAGGACAAGCAACAGCAGAGATAAAAAGTAAACCAAAGTGTATATCGACAAATAATCGCTGCCAACACTTCAAGAAGCGCGGCACCTCTGACATGTTAATGACTGACGTAAGAAAATGACTAGGCACTTGGTCTAAGCATCAAACAAAGCTTTAATCAACTGTTTTACAACATGGAGATCTAGTTGTGTCCTTCACTAGTTCCTGTTAAAGAATGTCCTGAGCAAGCTGGGCCATGCCCGAGTATTTATACTCTCCCTGGACAGCGCCACCAGCAGGCCGCCCAGTATCATTTCATAAGTCATTTCCACATGAATGGCAAGATTCATGTCATTCTGCCCGCCTGAAAGATTGGAAGTCCGGCGGCTTCCTTCTACAGTTTGAATCATAGCTGTCTGTTCCCAAATCACTCAGAGCGTGGAGCGGGTTGCAGTTGATTAAATTGACGTAAGAAAACTACTAGGCACTTGGTCTAAGTATTAAACAAGGCTTTAATCAACTGTTTTTCAACATGGAAATCTAGTTGTGTCCTTCACTAGTTCTTGTTAAAGAATGTCCTGAGCAAGCTGGGCTCATGTCCGAGTATTTATACTCTCCCTGGACAGCGCCACCAGCAGGCCGCCCAGTATCATTTCATAAGTCATTTCCACATGAATGACAAGATTCATGTCAATGCCTATGTTAATACCAACGAACCTACAACAGTAGGCAGGGGCCAGCATCTGTATCTTCATAAACACCACCACTACTGTTGACTTTGCCTTTGGAAAAGTCAGGTCCTGAAATGTCATTAAGGTTTGTGCTCTCCTTTGACGTTCCAACATCGTGGGCGACTGTAGGAAATATCCCAGCATGGAAGCAACCCAACTGTTGAATTGGCAGAAGTCAGTCCTCTTGAAAGGGAAGTGAACCTTGGCGAAAGACAATTCACTACGGAACATAAAGATTCCACCACCAGAAACATATCGTAACAAGGCCTATACTCTGACGCGCTGACACAGATAGAGAGGCAGCCTTCAGCAATTTAGATGAATTGGAAATGGGATTCTCTTAAGATTTTGCAATTGTTGACGAGCAGATTCTCTAGATTGCAGGTTGGGTTAGGATTAGAATTTGGATTGCACTGAGACAGGCCACTTTGGAGATAATGGGAACAAGACCATCTGAAATTGTGGATTAGTGGAGAGTAGAATCCACTGGTGAGGGGGCAGAGAGAGAAGAGATCAAATTGGTTGGGAAAAGAATCCTCAGAGGGATTAAATGACTTGGGAACAGTATTGACCTGGGCTTCTGAATTGGTTGATCAGTCTTGTGAAATGACTTCTTGCCTTTGGTTTAATTACAATGTGACTCAATAAATACCGATGAGCGATTTAGCACAGAATGCCAGGAGGTGCATGAATCTGTTGGCAAATTAATGGCAGGAGACTAATCAGGGTCTTGGGAAACAATAGCAGGAAACTGGTGAGGGGCTTGACAATAAACAGTTGCAAAGGGTCATTGATAGATTAAGTGAGTGGGCAACACTGTGGCAGACAGCGTTCAATGTGCAGTAGTGTGAGCTCATCCGCTCTGGACCCAAGAAAGATAGAGCAAGAGTATTTTGTAAATGGCAGGAAGCTATGAACTGTGGAGGAGCGAGGAGATTTAAGGGTCCTACTTCAGAAATCACTAAATGCGAGTGGACACGTACAAAAAATAATTTAAAAGGCTAATGGAATGTTGCCCTTTATCTCGAGGGAGCTGGAATAGAAAGGGTGGAAGTTATGTTACAGTTATATAAAGTTCTGGTTAGACCCAATATAGAATACGGCGTTCAGTTCTGGGCACCACAGAGATACAGGGGGCATGTGAGGAACTCGCTGCCGACGGAAGTGGTGGAAGTGGAGACACTCAGGCCTAGAAATTCACTAGCCTTAGCGCCGCTTTTGAGGCGCTAGAGGGACTAGCGCCAGAGTTATGGCCAGTTGAAAAATTCCCTGGGGCCCTAAAGCGGCGTTGCACCGGTAGCGCTGCGCCGGCACCGATGGCGTCATCGGTGTGCGCAGCGTCCCGGTTGCCATGCCGACGGGCCCCAGCGCCGAAATTCAGTTGCGGCCGCCTCGCCCGTGGCAGCCACAACTAAGACTCTGGCAACAGAGTCCAACATGTGTTTGCGCCGGCGCATTAAAGGCCCCGCGGCGGCCGGCCGCTTTCCCGCCGGCCGCCTGCCCGCAGCTCCCTCCCCGGACTTCTCCCCCACCCCACCCGGAACAGATGCAAGCCCGGCACTTGTCCGAGGTGCCGGGCTCATTTTTAAACAGATTTGCGCGGGCCGCGGCCAGGTGCAGGCAGCTCCTCCTTAACGGAAGGAGGAGGCCTGCACTTCCCCAGCCTGCCGCACCGCATCGGGTGCCGCAGCGCCAGAATTGCGGCGCTAAACGGCAGTTAGCGCCCTTTTCCAGGCGCTAAGACCCTTCAGTAGCGCCGGCAGCCGTTTGGGCGTGGCGCTACTGAATTTTTGGCGCGCGCAGGGGGACTTAGCGCCGGCACTAACTTCCGGCGCTAAAGCCCTGGCTAAGCCAAAACCCAATTTCTAGGCCTCAATGTTTTCCAGGGGAGACTGGGTAGGCACTTGAGGGAAATAAACTTGCAGGGCTACGGGGATAGAGCGGGGGAATGGGACTGACTGGATTGCTCTACAGAGAGCGGGCGCGGACTCGATGGGCCAAATGGCCTCCTTCTGTGCTGTATGACTCTATGACCTCAGGAAGGAAATACTGACCTTAGAGGGGGTGCAGCACAGATTCACCAGAGGTAAAAATGGTTAAACATGAGAACAGGTTGCATCGACTAAGCTAGTATTCCCTTGAGTATACAAGATTAAGGGGCGATCTAATTGAGGTGTTTAAGATGATTAAAGGATTTGACAGGGTAGATAGAGAAAAACTATTTCCTCTGGTGGGGGGGAGTCCGGAACAAGGGGACATAACCTTAAAATTAGAGCCAGGCCGTTCAGGGGTGATGTCAGGAAGCACTTCTTCACACAAAGGGTAGTGGAAATCTGGAACTCTCTCCCCCAAAATGCTGTTGAGGCTGGGGGTCAATTGAAAATTTCAAAACCGAGATTAATAGATTTTTGTTAGTCAAGGGTATTAAGGGTTACGGAACCAAGGCGGGTAACTGGAGTTGAGGTACAGATCAGCCACGATCGAATTGAATGGCGGAACAGGCTCGAGGGGTTGAATGGTCTACTCTTGTTCCTATGAATTGCTGACAATTGCTGTGACAGATTAGGAGATTACACTAACGAAGGCTGTTCCAATTCTGAGGAAGCACTCAAAAAACCTTGGCTAGAACCTGAGTAGCATGTTTAACACTGTGACGCTACCAAAGTTCATGTGTAATTGATAGTGAGACTAAAGCACTAAATTATCACCACTTTGAGAACTCGTGGCAAGTTTGACGATCCTCAGCCACTAAACCCACATTGACCATCTCTCCGCGAGGAGACAGCACATTGCTGTAAACACCCACGACCATCTCCTGACCGAATCTCCTCCGTTTTCTATGGATATGACTTTCACTATCAATGTGTTCACCTCGTCGAAGGTCTCTGCCTCATCGTCTGCACTCGTTCCCCTGCAGCTGTCAAAGATCTTGGCCACACCCAATTCCTTTTGCAGCTCTCTCACAGTCAGTCTGACTGTGACTTCTTCTGGTTCCATCTTTTTCTTGACTGCGAAAGAAAAGTCTTTATCGTACGTCGGTACATTTTGCCCCTCTGGCTCCATGTTGTTATTTAGACAGGGGTCGTTGTTCTGGTCCCGTGGAGAGGTGCAGCAAAGAGCCGTCCAGGCTAGTTCAGGCACGGTGACCCTGTTCTTCAGTTTGCTAGTTGTCGAATTGGCAGCGCCTGTCACCACGTATGTCGACCGGCCAGATTTGTGGCACATCTGTGCCAACTTCAGGAGAATAGATTCTGCCTCTTTAGCCCAGTTAACGTTGGCTGTGTGGGTCTGCGGGACCGCATTAGTGAGGGTGCAGGTGGCTGTACTGCTATCATTCACATTAAAGGAATATGGGTATAGATGGCCTCGATCATAACCTGAGTGCTTGTAATCTGCATCCACTGCCTGATTGTCACTGGAACAACTTTCGCTACTTGTCATTTCAGCCGAGGCACTTCGATCATCAATCTAAAACCAACATAGATTGATGCATTAGGAAATAGTCACACTTTCAGAAATTAGCAACAAGAAAAGCTCATTAACCTCAGCAAATGTGCTCCTTTTTTATAGCTCAAATTAGCGCCTTTAATATAGTAAAACATCCCAAGGCGCGTCACAGGAGTGTTTATCAGACAAAGTTTGACACCGAGCCACATAAGGAGCTATTAGCATGGATTGAGAATTGGGTAACAGACAGAAAGCAAAGAGTAGGGATATACGGGTCTTTTTCAGGATGGCAGGCTGTGACTAGTGGGGTACCGCAAGGATCGGTGCTTGGGCCCCAGCTATTTACAATCTATATCAATGATTTGGATGAGGGGACTAAATGTAACATTTCCAAATTTGCTGATGACACAAAGCTAGGTGGCAGTGTCAGTTGTGAAGAGGATGTGAAGAGACTTCAAGGGGATCTCGACAGGCTCAGTGAGTGGGTGAGAACATGGCAGATGGATTATAATGTGGATAAATGTGAAGTTATCCACTTTGGTAGAGAAAACAGAAAGGCAGAGTATTTCCTAAATGGTGAAAGATTGGGGAATGCAGATGCTCAAAGGGACCTGGGTGTCCTTGTACATGAGTCACTGAAAGTGAATGTGCAGGTACAGCAAGCCATTAGGAAGGCAAATGGTATGCTGGCCTTCATTACAAGAGGATTTAAGTACAGGAGTAAAGAAGCCTTACTCCAATTATATAGGGCCTTGGTGAGACCACACCTGGAGTACTGTGTACAATTTTGGTCTCCTTATCTAAGGAAGGATATACTTGCCATAGAGGGAGTACAACGAAGGTTCACGAGATCGATTCCTGGGATGGCGGGACTGTCGTATGAGAGGAGATTGAGTAAACTAGGCCTGTATTCTCTTGAATTCAGAAGAATGAGAGGGGATCTCATTGAAGCATACACAATTATTACAGGGCTTGATAGGGTGGATGCTGGGAGAATGTTTCCCTTGGCTGGGGAGTCTAGAACCAGGGGCCACAGCCTCAAGATAAAGGGTAGGCCATTCAGGACTGAGATGAGAAGAAATTTCTTCACACAGAGGGTGGTGAATCTTTGGAATTCTCTACCCCAGAGGGCTGTGGAGGCTCAGTCATTGGGTATATTCAAAACAGAAGTCGATAGATTTCTGACTAGTAAGGGCATCAAGGGATATGGCGATAGGGCCGGTGAATGGAGTTGAGGCAGAAGATCAGCCATGATCTCATTGAACGGCGGAGCAGGCTCGAAGGGCCGAATGGCCGACTCCTGCTCCTATTTCTTATGTTCTTATGTTCTTATGTTCTGAATCTGGTTATATTGTTCCTCATTTGGTCTGTCTCCTATTTTGATGTAATTTGCAAACTTGGTCATTTTCCTTACCCTCCTACGTTAATCGTATCTATTACATTTAAAAAGTAGTATATCTGGTGCTTATTTCCCGTCAGTCACACTTCGAGTGTCGTGTCATTTGTGGGACCTTGCTGTGCACTTTGGGAAGTCCTGAGGTGGTGAAAGGTGCTGTATACGTGCAAGTTCTTTCTTTCTGTTACTGTCTCTGTCCTTTCACAATTTTAAATACATTTGCTGTAAATCGACAACACGGAAGCTGGTGATAAATCCCAATATATATATATCACCTGTATTTGCCTTGTCGACCAATGACAGCAATGTCTACCCAGAACTGTTGACTGTCATTCCCGTCTGACCTCCCAGCCTAGCGAAATCTCACTATCTTCAGAAACCTCAGCGACACACGACACTCATTGGGACTCTTTGGGACATTTCGATTAGGAACTTTACAGCCTTCCGAACTCAACATAGAGTTCAACAATTTCAGATCATAACCTCGGCCCCTATCATATATATATATATTTTTTATCCACACTCTTTGTCTGTCTTTTTTTCTTCTCCCCCACATGGCAGCTGTCTTTCATTCTGCCAGCGCAATTTAGACTTCATCTAGAGCCATCCATTGTTTCTTAACCTGTCCCATTACCATCTCGTCTCGCCTTGTATATTTCTAAATGTCTCTTAACCTCTTCCGCCTTCTATCCTATCACAGACCTTCCCTTTTGTTCTTTCCTCCCCTCCCCCATTTCCCAGCCTCTACACTTGCTTAAAAATCTGTTCTGTTTCCTGCTTTTTTCCAGTTCTGACAAAAGGTCATTGACCTGAAGCGTTAACTCTGTTTCTCTCTTCACAGATGCTGCCTGACCCGCTGAGTGTCTCCAGCATTTTCTGTTTTTATTTCAGATTTCCAGCATCTGCTGTATTTTCTTTTTGTACTCATTGGGACTGCCTTGTGGTCCCCAAACGATGCTACAATGCACATTTAACACTTTTAAAGTGAATGGTAGAGTCACGACCAGAGTGCTGTAACCCAGACCAGCTGGTACAAGTGTCAGCTGTGGCTCAGTTGGCAGCACCCTCGCCTCTGAGCCAGACGGTTGTGGGTTCCAGTCCCCGCTCCTGAGACTTGAGCACAAAAGTCCAGGCTGGCACTCCAGTGTGGTACTGAGGGAGTGCTGCACTGTCAGAGGTGCCGTCTTTCGATGAGAAGTTAAACCGAGGCCCCGTCTGCACTCTCAGGTGGCTGTAAAAGATCCCACGGGTCCTGGGGACAATATTTATCCCTCAATCAACATCGCAAAAACAGATTATCTGGTCATTATCACATTGCGGTTTGTGGGAGCTTGCTGTGCGCAAATTGGCTGCTGCATTTCCTACATTACAACAGTGACCACACTTCAAAATGTACTTCATTGGCTGTAAAACTCTTTGGGACATCCTGAGGTCGTGAAAGGCGCTATAGAAATGCAAGTCTTTCTCTTACCTGAGGTTCATAAAACCAGAAATTGGGTCTGAATCTCTTATCGACACCCATGGTGCAGGGGTACCTGTAAGCGGAATAGACCGGGATCCGCAGGTCTGGCCGGTACAGAGTCCCATAGTGATAGTGGTTCATGTACCGCTGGCAGATTTTGACCCGGTTTTGAGTGTCGAATCCCTGCGGTGGGATCTTGTCCTGAAAGAACCAACTGCATTCACCGAAATCCGGCACCACTGTGCCCTGCACGGCCCCGGGATCGAGGAATGCCCAGAGCAGGAATAAAACCAGACCCTCCGCCCCCATGGCCAGAGTGAGATTCCTCTCCAGGTTGAAGAGTGGAGCGATCAGTTTCACTCTCCCCGCTGTTCCGGTTTTGCTGGCTTAAGTTCCACAAAGTGGACCGCAATTGGCGTCTTAAATCTACTGAATGGAGGATGTTCTTAGCGCAACGTCCAATGTAAGTCATTGGATATTATGTCCCTCAGCCAATACTGTTCCACTTCCCTTTTATCTGGAGAGGTGCCAGTTACTGTGAAATTAACGATAGCAAAATACTGCAGATGTTGGAAATCCGAAACTGAAGGTTTTGAAGAAGGGTCAAACCCGAAACGTCAACTCAAATTTCTCTCCACGGATGTTGCCTGACTTGCTGAGTTTTTCCAGCATTTTCTGTTGTTATACTGTGAAATTAACGTCGTTCTCCGGAATTTACCTTATTGTTCCCCTGTAATCATCTGCAGACTGATAAGAATCATTGCCCAACAGTTAACACTGTGACTGAGTTCCTGTTCTCTGTTCCTCTGAAAGTGTCACAGAAGTATTCTTGGCTTTACCAACACTGAGGTGATAATAGTTTTTTTTAAACAATTTCATCAGTGCTGTATTAATAAGGGACAGGAGAACGTGACTGCAACTCAGGCAGGTAAGGGGACCCCGGGTGCAGTGCAGGAGGAGCCTCAGCCTTTGTCCTTGTCCAACAGGTATGAGGTTCGTCTCCGTTTGGCTCTTCAACCTTGTTCATCTTCATTGCTTTCAGTTTCCCTATCTCTAATGGCCCGGAACTTCGGGTCTCCACGGGTGAGTACGCACGGGGTACTCACCCGTGCGGGCCCAATGGAAGTGCCGGTTTCCTGCATGCACTGTGCGTGCGCGGGAAACCGGAACTTCCGTTCCCCTGAAAGAAGGGGTTCAGAGGTGGAATGCATGCGCAGGAGAGGCAGCGCGTGCGCATCGAACTTACGTTTTTTTTTGCAGGTTTTCCCGGGAAGGTAAGCCTGCAGAAGTTAGACATGTAAAAAGCAGTCGTAAGGCCTGCTTTTTACAAGGTAAGTGGTGATTTATTTAAAATTAAAACATTTTTTCCACAGATTTATTATTTTTAAATACTTTAAAGAAAGGTAAGTTTATTTTTAGACCCGTTAGAAAATAAAATTATTTTTTTCAGAAATTTAAATTATTGTTTAAAATAGTTATTTCATGTAATTTATAGTTACATGATAAGATTCTTAGGTGGCGGATCGAGCTCTCCACCTTCGAGTACGACATCATTTACCGGCCAGGGGCCCTTAACGAATCCCCTGACGCCCTCTCACGAGGGATGTGTGCCAGCGCCACCGGGGATCGGCTACAGACCCTCCACAACGACCTCTGCCACCCAGGGGTCACGCGGCTGTTCCACTTCATAAAGTCCCGTAACTTACCCTACTCGATTGAGGAAGTTCGGTCCCTGACCAGGAACTGCCGCACTTGCGCTGAGTGCAAGCCTCGGTTCTACCGCCCAGATAGAGCCCACTTAATCAAAGCTACACGGCCCTTTGAGCGGCTCAGCTTAGATTTCAAGGGCCCCCTCCCGTCCGTCGACCGCAATGTTTACTTCCTGAACATTGTGGACGAATACTCCCGGTTCCCATTCGCCTTCCCCTGCCCAGACATGACCAGCGCCACGGTCATTAAATGCCTCAACAGCCTGTTCTGCCTGTTCGGTATGCCGAGCTACATCCATACGGATAGGGGGGCGCCCTTCATGAGTGAAGAGCTACGCCAGTACATGCTGTCCAGGGGGATCGCCACGAGCCGTACCACCAGCTACAACCCCCGGGGTAACGGCCAAGTGGAGCGAGAGAGTGGGACAGTATGGAAAGCAGTCACTCTAGCTATAAGGACCAAGGGCTTCCCTATCTCCCGCTGGCAGGAAGTCCTCTCGGATGTGCTCCATTCGATACGGTCGCTATTGTGTACGGCCACTAATACCACGCCTCATGAACGAATGTTTGTCTTTCCCCGGAAATCCACCTCAGGCGTATCCATGCCGTCATGGCTCTCCACCCCAGGTCCGGTACTCGTGCGAAGGCATGTGAGGGGCCACAAGACGGACCCTCTCGTGGAGCCAGTACACCTACTCCATGCCAACCCCCAATACGCATATGTCCGGCACGCCGACGGAAGGGAGGACACCGTGTCCATAAAAGACATCGCCCCAGCCGGCATCGACAACAACCACGGCAATAGCAGCAACGACGATCACAGCAACTCTTACCCACCCACTACTCTTTCATCACCCCCGGAAGAACACCGACCAACGGCACCCCCACCAACTACCCCTTCAACAACCCTGGCGGCACCCCCGGCAGAGACCCAGGAGGCTACCGGGGACACCCAGCCGACACCCGCGGCACCGCAACAGCCACGTCGGTCGCAGAGGACTATCAAACCCCCGAACAGACTAAATCTATAGAAGGGGTGAATGTGATGAAATATTTCCATTCATCACTGCCTGTGACTGAGATCGGTTTCAGTGTCATTTCCCTTCCCCCAGACCTCATTGTATTGTGTACTGGAATGTGCTGTATTGTATACTGGAATGTGCTGTGTGTAGGGCTCCGCCCATACCTGGCCCCATTTGTAAGCTAGCTTCAGTCTAGCCCCACTCTCCAGAAGGACGACATCTCTCTCGCTTACGTGTTTCGTTCTAAGTTAATAAAAGTCTTGTTTTGTTCTGCTACCTTCGAGTCTCAGAATTATTGAGGCACATCAATTTTATTAACTTATTTTCAACACTATGGATCAACTCCTGAAACCCGAACGTTTGGATTTGGATCAACATGCTCCGGACGCATCAGCACGCTTCGGACACTGGTTTGAGTGTATGGAATTCTTCCTGGACAATTCCGCAGCCGTCAAAGACGCTACGGACGCTGCAAGGATGAGGCTCGGAATTCTGCGGAATTGGGTAAGCCACCGGGTTTACCCCCTCATCCAAGACGCCGAGACGTACCTGGCCGCCTGCGACATCTTAAAGGCGCATTACCAGCAGCCTACGAATGAGGTGTATGCTAGGCACCTGCTCGCCACCCGCGCACAGCGACCTGGGGAATCGGTGGAGGAGTTCCTAAGCACCCTGAAAATGCTTGGCAAAGACTGCAAGTGCCGAGATGTAAAAGCCGCAGTGTACACTGACGAGCTTGTTCGCGATGCCTTCATCACAGGCCTCAGCTCCACTTACATCCGGCAAAGACTGCTGGAAAAAACGGGGTTAGACCTGAAACAGGCTGCGGACACCGCGCGATCCCTGGATGTGGCCCAGAGAAACTCGGACGCCTACTCTTCAGCCCGCGCCGTCCACGCCGCCACGTGTGCACCGAGGGCGCCGCCATCTTGGAAGGCATCTTCCCCGCCCGACAGCCCGACACCGGCTGGGCCCCGCTCTCCCCCCAGAAGCCCTACGACAGCCGCGACGCGTCAGGGACCCAACTGCTACTTCTGCGGGCAGCCAAAGCACACCAGAAACCTGTGCCCGGCGAAAGGCACCACCTGCTTTAAGTGCGGTAAGAAGGGGCACTTCGGGAAGGTGTGCAGAGGGAACCCCGCCGGAAAACCAACCGCCGGAAAACCCGCCACCGCCGCGTGTGCGCCGTGAGAGCGGCCATCTTGGACGCCATCTTGCCCGACCTCGTGGGGTCCGCCATCTTGTGAGCAGACAGCGTGGACGCCATCTTGTATCGATCAGGGCCCTACAGTGACATCGGTCACAGTGGACCAGACCAGACCGCACCCGCTATCCAGATCAATGGTGGACATCGAGGTAAACGGGTGCCGGGTTAAATGCTTAATTGACAGTGGAAGCACGGAGAGCTTTATCCACCCAGAACTGGCACAACAACTCTCCCTAAAGGTGGTCCCTACTCAGGGTACCATCTCTATGGCTGACAAAACCCAGACATCGACCATTCTGGGTTACTGCACGGTACAATTGTGCATTAACGGAACTGTATATGATAATTTTAAAGTATTAATCATGAAGAACCTATGTGCGAGCGTGATCTTGGGCCTGGATTTCCAGTGCAACCACCAAAGCATCATGCTCAAGTACGGTGGGTCCCAGCCGCCCCTCACAGTGTGCGGTCTGGCTACCCTGAAGGTAAAGCCGCCTTCGCTATTCGCGAACCTTACCCCTAACTGCCGGCCAATAGCGACCAAAAGCAGGAGGTACAGCTGGGAGGACAGGCGGTTTATCGCGACCGAGGTAGACAGGCTCCTGAAAGAGCGCATTATTGAACGCAGCAACAGCCCGTGGCGCGCCCAAGTGGTAGTGGTAAGGGGTAGCGAGAAGAAACGGATGGTGATCGACTATAGTCAAACGATCAACAGGTACACCCTACTAGACGCCTACCCGCTACCCCGCATATCAGAAATGGTGAACCAAATCGCCCAATACCGGGTGTTCTCCACCATCGACCTCAAGTCAGCGTACCACCAGCTCCCTATCAGACCAGAGGACCGCCCGTACACCGCCTTCGAGGCGAGCGGACGCCTCTACCAATTCCTCAGAGTCCCCTTTGGGGTGACGAATGGGGTCTCGGTCTTCCAGAGGGAGATGGACCGCATGGTAGATGACCACCACTTGCAGGCAACCTTCCCCTACCTCGACAACGTCACCATCTGCGGTCACAACCAGCAGGATCACGACTCGAACCTCGAGAGGTTCCTGAAAACCGCACAAAAACTCAACCTCACCTACAACGAGGACAAGTGCGTTTACAACACCACGCGCCTCTGCATACTAGGCAGCGTGGTGGAGAATGGGGAAATCGGACCAGACCCCGACCGATTGCGCCCCCTACGGGAGCTGCCCCTGCCCAACACTCCCAAAGCCCTGAAAAGGTGCCTGGGGTTATTTTCTTATTATTCCCAATGGGTCCCCAACTACTCCGACAAAGCCCGCCCCCTCTTGAAAGCATCCTCTTTTCCGCTCTCTGCTGAGGCCCACGCCACCTTCAAAAGCATTAAGCAGGATATTGAGCGGGCCACGCTACAGGCAGTGGACGAGAACACTCCATTTCAAGTGGAAAGTGATGCGTCTGACTTCGCCTTGGCGGCCACCCTCAATCAGGCGGGGCGGCCCGTAGCTTTCTTCTCGAGGACCCTCCAAGGGCCCGAGATCAGACACTCCTCCGTGGAAAAGGAGGCCCAAGCCATCGTGGAGGCAGTGCGCCACTGGCGCCACTACCTAGCCGGCAAACGCTTCACCCTACTTACCGACCAGCGGTCGGTAGCGTTTATGTTCAATAATAAACAGAGGGGGAAGATTAAAAATGATAAGATTCTTAGGTGGCAGATCGAGCTCTCCACCTTCGAGTACGACATCATTTACCGGCCAGGGGCCCTTAACGAATCCCCTGACGCCCTCTCACGAGGGATGTGTGCCAGCGCCACCGGGGATCGGCTACAGACCCTCCACAATGACCTCTGCCACCCAGGGGTCACGCGGCTGTTCCACTTCATAAAGTCCCGTAACTTACCCTACTCGATTGAGGAAGTTCGGTCCCTGACCAGGAACTGCCGCACTTGCGCTGAGTGCAAGCCTCGGTTCTACCGCCCAGATAGAGCCCACTTAATCAAAGCTACACGGCCCTTTGAGCGGCTCAGCTTAGATTTCAAGGGCCCCCTCCCGTCCGTCGACCGCAATGTTTACTTCCTGAACATTGTGGACGAATACTCTGGCCTTTCACAATTCTTTGCAACATTGTATGCTTTTGTTTTCAATTTGATACCATCCTTAACTTCCTTAGTTAGCCACGGTTGGTTCATCCTTCTCTTAGAGTCTTTCTTTCTCACTGGAGTTGTTTATAGGCCCCCAAACATTGGTTGTAATGTAGGACAGAGTATAAATCAGGAAATTAGAGGCGCATAGGTTACAAGGGTAATACAGTAATCAATGGGGACTTTAATCTACATATAGTCTGGGTAAACCAAATTTGCAGTAACAATGTGGAGGACGAATTCATGGAATGTATCCAAGATAGTTTTCTAGATCAGTATGTTGAGGAACCAACTAATTTAGATCAAGTATTGTGCAATGAGAAAGGGTTAATTAATAACCTTGTAGTAAAGGGGCATATAGGGAAGAGTGACCATAATATGATAGAATTTTATATTGAGTTTGAAAGTGATTTAGTTCAAGCTGAAACTAAAGTCTTAAATCTAAAAAAAGCAAACTACATAGGTATGAGGGGCGAGTAGGCTAAGTTGATTGGGAATCTACATTAAAAGGTATGACGGTAGACAAGCAATGGCTAGCATTTAAAGAATTAATATATAATTTATAACAAATATACATTCCTTTAAGGCACAAAAACCCCACAGGAAAAGTGGTTCAACCGTGGCTAACAAGAGAAGTTAAAGATAGTATTAGATCAAAGGAAGGGGCTTATAATGTTGCCAAAAAGAGTAGTAAGCCTGAGGATTGGGAAGATTTTAGAATTCAGCAAAGGAGCACCAAGAAATTGATAAAGAAGGGAAAATAGAATGAGAGTGAACTAGCGAGAGACATAAAAACAGACTGTAAAAGCTTCTATAGGTATGTAAAAAGGAAAAGATTAGCAAAAGTAAATATGAGTCCCTTACAGGCTGAGACAGGAGAAATTATAATGGGGAATAAGGAAATGGCAGAGAAATTAAACAAATACTTTGTATCTGTCTTCACAGAAGAAGACGCAAAAAACTTCCCGGAAATAGTGGAGAACCAAGGGCCTCACGAGAATGAGGAACTGAAAGAAATTAGTATTAGTAAAAAAATAGGACTGGAGAAATTAATGAAAAAGAAAGACTTGCATTTCTACAGCGCCTTTCACAACCACCGGACGTCTCAAAGTGCTTTACAGCCAATGAAGAACTTTTTGAACTTTAGTCACTGTTGTAATGTGGGAAACACGGCAGCCAATTTGCGCACAGCAAGGTCCCACAAACAGCAATGTGATAATGACCAGATAAATTGTTTAGTGATGTTGGTTGAGGGATAAGTATTGGCCAGGACACCGGGGATAACTCCCCTGCTCTTCTTCGAAATAGTGCCGCGGGATCTTTAACATCCACCCGAGAGGGCAGACGGGGCCTCGGTTTAACGTCTCATCCGAAAGACGGCACCTCCGGTAGTGCAGCACTCCCTCAGCACTGCACTGGAGTGTCAGCCTAGATTTATGTGCTCAAATGTCCCTGGAGTGGGACTTGAACCCACAAATGCAGAGGCAAGTGTGCTATCAACTGAGCCACAGCTGACACTGTGGGACTGAATGGGACTGAAAGCCGATCAATCCCCTGGACCTGGTGGCCTACATCCTAGGGTTTTGAAAGAGGTGGTTATAAAGATAGTGGATGCATTGGTTGTCATTTTCCAAAATTCCATAGATTCTAGAACGGTTCCCGCCGATTGGAAGGTAGCAAATGTAACCCCGCTATTTAAGAAAGGAGGGAGAGAGAAAATGGGGAACTACAGATCAGTTAGCTTGACACCAGTAGTCGGGAAAATGCAAGAATCTATTATTAAGGACGTGGTAACAGGGCACTTAGAAAATAATAATAGGATTGGGCAGAGTCAACATGGATTTATGAAAGGGAAATCGTGCTTGACGAATATGTTAAGAGTTTTTTGAGGTTGTAACTAGCAGAATAGATAAGGGGGAACCAGTGGATGTGGCGTATTTGGATTTTCAGAAGGCATTCGATAAGGTGCCACACAAGAGGTTATTAAACAAAATTAGAGCTCATGGGATTGGGGGTAATATACTGGCATGGATTGAGGATTGGTTAACGGACAGAAAACAAAGAGTAGGAATAAACGGGTTATTTTTGGGTTAGCAGGCTGTAACTAGTGGGGTACCGCAAGGATCAGTGCTTGGGCCTCAGCTATTCACAATCTATATCAGTGATTTGGATGAGGGGACCAAATGTAATATATCCAAGTTTGCTGATGATACAAAGCTGGGTGGGAATGTAAGTTGTGAGGTGGATGCAAAGAGGATGTTCCTGATGGCGGGGAAGTCCAGAACCAGGGGTCACAGTCTAAGGATAAGGGGTAAGCCATTTAGGACAGAGGTGAGGAGGAATTTCTTCACCCAGAGAGTAGTGAACCTGTGGAATTCTCTACCACAGAAGGCAGTTGAGGCCAATTCACTAAATATATTCAAGAAGGAGTTAGATATATTTCTTAAGGATAAAGGGATCAAGGGATATGGGGAGAAAGCAGGGACAGGGTACTGAATTTGGATGATCAGCCATGATCTCATTGAATGGCAGAGCAGGCTTGAGGGGCCGAATGGCCTACTCCTGCTCCTATCTTCTATGTTTCTATGTTTCTATGTAAAGAGGCTTCAAGGGGATATAGACAGGCTAAGTGAGTGGGCAAGAACATGGCAAATGGAATCATGGGCTAGAAATTCAGTTGGTTGTGCCAGCCGTTAGTGCCTTAGGAGGAGTAGATGTCGAGCGCTAGGCGCTTAGCGCCCGGGCGCAGCGCGGTCTGCACCTCGCCCCAACTTCAGTAGACATTTAGCGCCGGCGCAAAGTCTTTGCGCGCGCTCAGCTGCGCGCGCAGATCATGACGTAATTTCCTCGTGCAACGCCCTTTGTGCGCCCCCAACCGGATCTTCAGTCGCGCCGGCCCATTGTGCGCCGGGCGGCCCTAGCGACTGCTGAATGGAACGGTGCTCAGCCGATGCGGGCCGCGGGGAGCGCAAATTAAAGGGCACTTCCCCTGCACTATAAAAGGCTGCCATTTTGCAGCACTCATTCTTGTGAAACGGATATTTGGAGAGAGACCAAGGTAGAGAGCTTACTGCTTTGGCCCAACACTAGGACAGGTACTTCTGGCTTCAGGCCACAGCTTTGCAATTGTCTTTGCCTTCATTGATATCTCATTGTTTGCCAGCATATTATGGGGGCTGCAATGGGTGTCGACGATGGCTTTCCGCATTACGTCCAAAGGGCTCACAGACGCCGTGAGAGAGTGGCAGCCCTGGCTAGACCGAGAGGGGGCAACAGGCATCGGCAAGGGAGGCCTTACCCACCCAGGGTATACCGCCAGCAGTTCTCCTATCTCCACATGTCTGACGAGCAGTGTGTTAGGAGGCTGCGATTCAGAAGGGAGGTGGTCACAGAGATCTGCCAGCTGCTTCAGAGAGATCTGCAGCCACAGCTGAGGTGCAGGACGTCTCTGTCGGTGGCAGTGAAGGTGACGGTGGCTCTCAACTTCTATGCCACTGGCTCCTTCCAATCCGCTGCTGGGGACATTGCTAACATCTCCCAGTTCGTCGTGCATTGCTGCATCCGCCAGGTGACCAATGCCCTTTTCAGAAGGAGACGTCAGTTCATCTCCTTCCCCATGACCCTGGACAAGCAGCAGCAGCGTGCAATGGGATTTGCAAGAATAGCGGGCTTCCCCATGGTGCAGGGTGCCATTGACTGCACGCATGTGGCTTTGCGGGCACCTGTGGAGAATGCCGAGGATTACCGCAACCGGAAGGGCTACCATTCCCTCAACGTACAGCTGGTGTGTGACCACAGGCAGCTCATCCTAGCTGTCAATGCCCGCTTTCCAGGCAGCAGCCACGATGCCTTTATCCTGCGACAGACTACTGTGGCTGACATA
This sequence comes from Somniosus microcephalus, assembly GCF_052327205.1. Lineage (NCBI taxonomy): Eukaryota > Metazoa > Chordata > Chondrichthyes > Squaliformes > Somniosidae > Somniosus > Somniosus microcephalus. The sequence continues at coordinate 23,687,156 of NC_140989.1, forward strand.
TTCCAGGCACAGCCTTACCCAAGAGGATGGCTTATCGGGGACAAAGGCTATCCTTTGTGTACCTGGCTCATGACCCCGCTCTGCGCGCCCAGGACCCCTGCTGAAGAGGCATACAACGAGAGCCATCAAGCGACCAGGAACATCATCGAACAAACGATTGGCGTCCTGAAGCAACGGTTCCGCTGCCTGGATCGTTCCGGCGGAGCCCTGCAGTATTCGCCGGAGCGAGTCTCCCATTTCGTGGTCATTTGCTGCATGCTGCACAACCTGGCTATCCGCAGGACTCAGGCACTGCCACCACAGATTGGAGCACCACCTCAGGAGGAGGAGCAGGAGGAGGAGGACCAGCACAGGAGGGCGGCACAAGGTGCAAGGGCCGCCCGTCTGCGGCTTATTGAACATAGGTTCTAGGCCCCCTCTCAGGGAATGGCTTGTGCCAATGAAAGAACATGAATGCAGCCGCTCCGCAAGCCCTCAGCCGGTCAAGGCAGCAAAAACTTCAAAGTTCAAACATGGACAATCTGAATGAAGAAAATTGTTTATTGCACAATCTCTGTGCCCTTCCCACATGACAAACAAAAACAGACAAAACCCCCCAAAAACAGTCAGACACATAACTCGCTCCCACAACCTGGAGAGGATTAACAAAACAGTGAAACAAAAATGACCGTCATCCTCGGCCTTCGTAAAAAACAAACACAACATCCTCGGCCTTCATAAAAACAAACACAACATCCTCGGCCTTCATAAAAACAAACACAACATCCTCGGCCTTCACAAAAAGAAACACAACATCCTCGGCCTTCATAAAAAGAAACACAACATCCTCGGCCTTCATAAAAACATAACATTTGCCCACACCTTCTACTTTTTGGCCCGCGAGGGCGATGCCTTGCGCATACTTGTGCGGCCCCTGCCCGGCCTGCTGCTCCTCCTCAATTGGAGCCCATTGGCTGCAGCAAGGCTGGGGGAAGGCTCCTGAGGGGCACATGGCGAGACGGCAGATGCCCTTGGGGGGCGGCCTGCACGAGCTCTGGCCCTCGAGGGGCCGGCTGGTGACTGCTGCAGCTGTGGCTGGGCGGCATCAGTGTGTCCAGCAGCTGGTGGCAGCTGCACTGGTGGAGTGGCAGTGTCGGCTGCAGGAATGGGGGCAAGCTGGCTGATGGCAGGCGCTCGCTGGTCGCCTGATACAGTGGCAGTCGCCCGGGCCAGCACTGCAGCATGCGCAGCAACCTGCTGAAGGACAGCCCGCTGAGCTGCTGCAGCGCGGCGGGTGCCCTGGCGATGCCTGGCTGATACAGCCAGTGTGGCACCAGTTAGTGCCCGTGTTGCCCTGGTCTGTGACCGCATAAGACCAGCCAGTGACTGGACGGCACGACTGAGCACTTGGGTACTCGCCGACTGTGCTGCCCCGACTTCCTCCACACTCCCAGCCAGTGACTGGACGGCATGACTGCGCACTTGGGTACTCGCCGACTGTGCTGCCCCGACTTCCTCCACACTCCCAGCCAGTGACTGGACGGCACGACTGAGCACTTGGGTACTCGCCGACTGTGCTGCCCCGACTTCCTCCACACTCCCAGCCAGTGACTGTATGGAGTCAGGCATCCGTGCCACTACCCCCATAAGCTCCGTGTGCCTGCGCTCCGAGTCGACGGCCATTTCCTCCAGGAGGCGCACCTCCTCTGCGCTGACCGTCGCAGGACTGGAGGCCGCACTCACCCTCTGGGGAGAAGGCCGCCGAGCTTCCCCACCCCTCGCGCGTTGCTGCAGGCCGCTGGGCCCAGGAACTGGACTCTCCTCCGACCCTTCCCCCAGGCTCCCCTCCAGGGAAGACGTGTCCCGTACATCGCCATGGGCTGGCGCGGCTGAGGGTGCCACTGATGTGCCGGCTTCCTCCTCCTCCTCCTCCTCCGAGGGGCTGTCACTGGCAGCTTCAGGGACCTCCTCCTCACCTTGCGAGTCACCATCTGAAAGCAGGAAGGCACAAGAGTAGCTTTAGAGTGAGGACAGGGCGTCAGCGAGGGAGGCATGAGTGGTGCCATTCACCGCATAGCTCGGACAGTGGCAAAGGATGTTGATCTGATGCGCAAGTGCAACGAGAGAGGTCCAAAAGGTGATGTCCTTACCATTGGTGCCCAGAACAGGGTCGGCATCTCCAGTGGCAACGGGGCCAATCACACGGACTCCCATTATGCGCTCCACGCGCTGGTCTAGGTCGGTGAGCTCTTGGAGCCGAGGTCGGCCTTCCCCGGTCGCAATCTGGCTATGCTTGTTGGTAGCCAGCTTGGCCTGCAAGAGAAAGGACGGCCTCTAAGTACGGTGTGCAGCCCTGATCTTGTCTGCACTGCCTCCCATGGTCGAATAGCTTGGACAGTGTGCAGCCCTGATCTTGTCTGCACTGCCTCCCATGGTCGAATAGCTTGGACAGTGTGTAAAGTGCAGAATGTGCAATTGATGTTCATGCCAGTCCCGTAGCTGCTGGATGAGGGCTGGCCATTAGGGCTTTCAGGTCCCTTTGTCTATAATGTGAGGTGCACATGCAAGGATGAGGAGGACACTGGAAAGGGTACTCACCCTGACAATCCGAGTGAGGTCGTTGAATTTTTTCCTGCATTGTACAGGATTCCTGGCAACCACACTGTTGGATGTCACCCTGTTGGAGACCTCCCTCCAGGCTTTGCGGTAGACGCTGGGCACCGGCTTCTTGCCACTGTCTGGAAACAAAACATGGCGTCTTCGCTCCACTGCGCCAACCAGCACCCTCAGGTCCCCTTCGCTGAAGTGCAGCGCTCTCTCCCGGGGCTTCTGCATCGTCCTGGCCAGCAAAGAGTTGCAGCAGCAGTGCTCAGGCCTAGGTGGAGGGCTGCAGTGTCCAGGGCGTGGCAGCCAAACAAATCGACCCTTCCCCCTTTAAGAGATGGCCAGCGCCAGCGTGTCTGCCGTCAATGAAGAAATCACCGCACCTGCGCTGCGCCCGGCCTTGGCGGTATCGCTCAGCACCACCGGCTTAGCGCCTAAAGATAGTCGTGCATCGCCAGATTTAGCGCTGCAGCAACCTCTTAGGGCGATGCTACTGAATATCGGTGAAGTGGCCTCGGCTTTGCGCCGGGCGCAAACTTTAGCGGCCGCCCGACTTTACCGCCCCAAAAGTGGCTGTACTGAATTTTTAGGCCATAATGTGGAGAAATGTGAAGTTATCCACTTTGGTAGGAAAAATAGAAAAGCCGTGTATTTTTTAAATGGTGAGAGATTGAGAAATGTTGGTGTTCAGAGGGACCTGGGTGTCCTTGTACACGAATCACTGAAAGTTAACATGCAGGTAACAGCAAGCAATTAGGAAAGCAAATGGTATGTTGGCCTTTATTACAAGAGGATTTGAGTATAAGAGTAAAGACTTCTCACTGCAATTATATAGGGCCCTGGTGAGACCACACCTGGAGTATTTTGTACAGTTTTGGTCTCCTTACCTAAGGAAGGATATACTTGCCATAGAGGGAGTGCAACGAAGGTTCACCAGACTGATTCCTGGGATGGGGTGATTGTCCTATGAGGAGAGATTGAGTAGACTAGACCTATATTCTCTAGAGTTTAGAAGAATGAGAGGCGATCGCATTGAAACATACAAAATTCTTACAGGGCTTGACAGGGTAGATGCAGGGAGGATGTTTCCCCTGGCTGGAGAGTCTAGAACCAGGGGTCACAGTCTCAGAATAAGGGGTCGGCCATTTAGGACTGAGATGAGGAGAAATTTCTTCACTCAGAGGGCGGTGTATCTTTGGAATTCTCTACCCCAGAGGGCTGTGTGGGCTCAGTCGTTGAGTATATTCAAGACAAAGATTGATAGATTTTTGGATATTAAGGGAATCAAGGGCTATGGGGATAGCACAGGAAGGTGAAGTTGAGGTCGAAGATCAGCCATGATCTTATTGAATGGCGGAGCAGGCTCGAGGGGCTGAATGGCCAACTCCTGCTCCTAGTTCTTATGTTCTTATATTCTTCTATAACAATAAATGCTAGATTCATTTATTTAAAGGGTCAGCATTGGTTCGGTGGGCAGCACTCTCATCGCCCAGTCAGAAGGTCGTGGGTTCAAGCCCCACTCCATGAGACTCGAGCATGAATTCTGGGCTGACACTGAGGGGGGCGCTGCTCTGTCGGAGGCGCCATCTTTCTGATGAGATGTTAAACCGAGGCCCCATCTGCCCTCTCAGGTGGATGTAAAAGATCCCGTGGCCCTATTCTAAAGAGGAGCAGGGAAGTTCTTCCCTGGTGTCCTGTGCAATATTCATCCCTCGACCATCCCCTAAAAACAGATTAGCTGGTCCTTTCTCACCCTGTTGTTTGTGGGATCTTGCTGTGTGCAAATTGTCTGCTGTGTTTCCTACTTTACAACCTCGGACTACAAAATGATTTGCTGGCTGTGGATCTCTTTGGGACGTCTTGAGGACGTGAGAGGCGCTATAGAAATGCAAGCTCTTTCTTTCTATTTACATTTTCACGTGGGTCCTGCTGCCTTTCAGGGGCTGCTTTCCTCAGCTTCACAGCATCGAGGCCAGATCTGTGGGGTACAGAGCTGCAGAGAGGAGCACAGTTCAATTCAGCACAACACAAGTGGCCACCAGGCTTACAGAGCAAGCTTTCAAAGCAAGTAACTGCTGCACAGAGCTCATCCGCTGGTCCCTCATCACCTCACGCACACGAGCCACTCTCAGACTAACCTCCGGCTGGTCCTGAACGGAACTGGGGCTTATTTCACCGTCTCCTGCCCAAGGTTTCCCCTTCAAGACAAGCCCTCAGATATTGGACTTTCTCTTACCAAGACTCCACTTGCCTGGTAGTTGGAAGTGCTGCTTGACATGAACCTTGTCACTCATGTGGAAATGACTTATGAAATGATACGGGCGGCCTGCTGGTGGCGCTGTCCAGGGAGAGTATAAATACTCGGACATGGACCCAGCTTGCTCAGGACATTCTTTAACAGGAACTAGTGAAGGACACAACTAGATCTCCATGTTGAAAAACAGTTGATTAAAGCGTTGTTTAATACTCAGACCAAGTGCCTAGTAGTTTTCTTACGTCGCTGCTGACTGTGAAATTAGCATCGGTCTCGTGGTTCCTCTGATGTCAGAGGTCAGGAGGGTTGCTGACAAGTTTTCCCATCTTTGTAATAACATCTTTGTCGTAAAATACGGAGATTGACACATGATTGGGAAACTGACAAAGCCACACGCTGTGCTTGCAGTTAACAAACCGGGGGGTGGGGTTATTTAGGGGAATTTATAATGAGGAACAAAGAAATGGCAGACCAATTAAATACATACTTTGGTTCTGTCTTCACAAAGGAGGACACAAATAACCTCCCAGAGATGTCGGGGAACATAGGGTCTAATGAGAGGGAGGAATTGAATGAAATCAGTATTTGTAGGGAAATGGTGTCAGGGAAATTGATGGCATTGAAGGCCGATAAATCCCCGGGGCCTGATAATCTACATCCTAGGGTACTTAAGGAAGTGGCCCTAGAAATAGTAGATGCATTGCTGGTCATCTTCCAAAATTCTATAGACTCTGGAACAGTTCCCATGGATTGGAGGATAGCTAATGTAACCCCACTATTTAAAAAAGATGGTAGAGAGAAAACGGGGAATTATAGACTGGTAAGTCTGACATCGGTAGTGGGGAAAATGCTAGACTCCATTATAAAAGATGTAATAGCAGAGCACATGAAAAACAGTGACAGGATCGGACAAAGTCAACATGGATTTACAAAAGGTAAATCATGCTTGACTAATCTACTGGAATTTTTTGAGGATGTAACTGGTAGAATAGATAAGGGAGAACCAGTGGATGTGGTGTATTTGGACTTTCAGAAGACTTTCGATAAGGTCCCGCATAAGAGATTAGCGTGCAAAGTTAAAGCACACGGGATTGGGGGTAAGGTACTGTCTTGGATAGAGAACTGGTTGGCAGACAGGAAGCAAAGAGTTGGAATAAACGGGTCTTTTTCCGAGTGGCAGGCAGTGACTAGTGGGGTACCGCAGGGATCCGTGCTAGGACTCCAGCTATTCACAATATATATAAATGATCTAGACGAGGGAACTAGATGTAATATCTCCAAGTTTGCAGACGACGCAAAGCTGGGTGGGTGTGTGTGCTGTGAGGAGGATGCAGAGAAACTCCAGTATGATTTGGACAGGTTAGGTGATTGGGCAGATGCATGGCAAATGCAGTATAATGTGGATAAATGCAAGGTTATCCACTTCGGTGGGAAAAACAGGAAGACAGATTATTATCTGAACAGCAATAGATTGGGAAAAGGGGAAGTGCAATGAGACCTGGGTGTCCTTGTGCACCAGTCGCTGAAGGTAAGCATGCAGGTGCAGCAGGCGGTTAAAAAGGCAAATGGTATGTTGGCCTTCGTAGCGAGAGGATTTGAGTACAGGAGCAAGGATGTCTTGCTGCAGTTGTACAGGGCCTTGGTGAGACCACACCTTGAGTATTGTGTGCAGTTTTGGTCGCCTTATCTGAGGAAGGATGTTCTTGCCATGGAGAGAGTGCAGCGAAGATTCACCAGACTGATACCTGGGATGGCAGGAATGATGTATGAGGAGAGATTGGGTCGATTAGGCTTATATTCGCTAGAGTTCAGAATAATGAGAGGGGATCTCATTGAAACTTATAAAATTCTAACAGGACTAGACATACTAGATGCAGGAAGGATGTTCCCGATGGTCGGGGAGTCCAGAACCAGGGGTCACAGTCTAAGAATAAGGGGTAAGCCATTTAGGACTGAGACAAGGAGAAATTTCTTCACCCAGAGAGTGGTGAACCTGTGGAATTCTCTACCACACAAGGCAGTTGAGACCAATTCATTAAATATATTCAAGAAGGAGTTAGATATATTTCTTAAGGCTAAAGGGATCAAGGGATATGGGGAGAAAGCAGGAACAGGGTACTGAGTTTGGATGATCAGCCATGATCTCATTAAATGGCGGAACAGGCTCGAGGGGCCGAATGGCCTACTCCTGCTCCTATCTTCTATGTTTCCATGTTAAATATTTCACATTCGCAACATGCATTGACTCATAGCCAAAGTGGAAGAGAGATTAAAGTTTCAAGCTGCTGTAAAAACTGACAAAATTCAGGAACTGTTCAGGGACTGAATAGAGTCACGGCTGAAGCAACTTCCACATGGGTTCAATCGCAATAGTGCCTGTTTTGGTGAACCGCTGTTCTACCAGGAACGGTGCATGCGTGGTCTTTCCAGTAATTTAACTTTTGAGAAAAAATGAATTCTGTGTTAAGCAGAAACCATTCTTAGGAAATGGACGTGGTGATTAACAAAGCAAATTGGAAAAATTGCAAGGGTGTCGGATTTCAAAGCTTTCAAAACACACACAGGCCCACTGATCTGTGTAAAAAACATTTATCTGTGCAGCTGGCCAAGTCTTCTTCGGCAGCACCTCCCAAATCCGCGACCTCAACCCCCTCGAAGGAGAAGGGCAGCAGGCGCATGGGAACACCACCACCTCCAAGTTCCCCTCCAAGTTACACATCATCCCGACTTGGAAATATATCGCCGTTCCTTCATCGTCGCTGGGTCAAAATCCTGGAACTCCCTCCCTAACAGCACTGTGGGAGTGCCTTCACCACACGGACTGCAGCGGTTCAAGAAGGCGGCTTACCTCCACCTTCTCGAGGGCAACTAGGGATGGACAATAAATGCCGGTCTTGCCAGCGACGTCCCACATCCCAGGAACGAATAAAACAAAAAATAAGCAGTCAAAACGTGGAGCAGTGAAACATGCAAAAGAATGCAGGAAAAAAACCAAGGGCATTCTATAAAGCCTGAGAGGAAATCACTGACGGAACAACTGAACAGGAGGGTGCTTGCCCACCCCGGACCAAGCACATCTAAACAATGGGCTGTGATAGGCTCCCTGGAGAAGCGCAGCCTCCTTCTGCACTGTTCCTCTGAGAACTGTAGGCATGTCGTTCTGGGCCTTGTAACATTTGCATATTGAATTATCATTAGCCCGCAGGCATCTGTAAGGAATACCTATTATATTCACATGTGATCACATGCTGAGTTGTCATTGGCCTGCAGGCATCTGTAAGGGGTCCTAACTCCATCTTGTCCCCACTGCTGTATGATTGAGATCACAGACCTGATGCTTCATAAAAGAGTTTAAACTGTAATACTCCATTGTCCTGCAATTTATTATTTTTGTACAAAGTATACAAAACAAGACAGGCCTATACGCCCTCTTTGGGAGGGTAAGCCTGTGACAAGCTCTCCTCCTTCTCAGTGGTCTCCCTGATGTTGCTGCTGCTGCTCCAAGTTGTCTTTTCACCTTTTGCTGCCGCTTCCTCTTCCTCTAGATTTTAAAATTCTCATCCTTGCTTTCAAATCCCTCCGCGGCCTCGCCCCCTCCCTATCTCTGTAATCTCCTCCAGCCCCACCGCCCTCCGAGATCTCTGCGCTCCTCTAATTCTAGCCTCTTGAGCATCCCTGATTTTCATTGCTCCACCTTTGGTGGCTGTGCCTTCTGTTGCCTGGACCCTAAGCTCTGGAATTCCCTCTCCGCCTCGCTACCACTCTTTCCTCTTTTATGACGCTCCTTAAAACCTACCTCTTTGGAGGTTGAGGGGAGATTTAATTGAGGTGTATAAAATTATGAGGGGCCTAGATAGAGTGGATAGAAAGGACATACAGGTAGACTATCCTTTATCTGAAAACCTCGGGACCAGCCGTGTTTCGGTTTTAGGAAAATTTCGGATTTCGGAAGGTGCGTGAAAACACTTCGGTTTTCAGAGGTAATTCGGTTTTCGGAAGTGCGGATAAAGGATACACTATCCCTTATCCGAAAGGGTGGGATAAATAACGACTTTTCAGAAGTCATGCTTTGCTCCACTTTCGGCTTTCAGAGGTTTTCTGGTTTCGGATGTGCGGATAAAGGCTGGTACGCTTACGCTGAGCGATTTCGGTTTTCAGAAGTGCGGAAAAATGCTACACTATCCCTTATCCGGCTAGGCCTGTAAGTCGTGCGCCACTCTGGTCATGTCGTGCGCCCGACTTACGCTGACCGAAAAAACCTTCGGTTTTTAGAGGGTTTCGGTTTTCGGAAGTCCGGATAAAGGGTAGTCTACCTGTATTTCCCTTAGCAGAGAGGTCAATAACCAGGGGGCATAGATTTGTTGTCTCCCTGGTGCAAGGGTCAAGGATGTCTCAGAGCGGCTGCAGAACATCTTGGAAGGGGAGGGTGAACAGCCAGTTGTCGTGGTGCATATAGGCACCAACGATATAGGTAAAAAGCGGGATGAGGTCCTAAAAGCGGAATATAGGGAGTTAGATGGTAAATTAAAAAATAGGACCTCAAAGGTAGTAATCTCAGGATTGCTACCAGTGCCACATGCTAGTCAGAGTAGAAATAGAAGGATATTTCAGATGAATACGTGGCTAGAGGAATGGTGCAACGGGGAGGGACTCAAGTTCCTGGGACATTGGAACCGGTTCTGGGGGAGGAGGGACCAGTTCAAACCGGACGATTTGCACCTGGGCAGGGCTGGAACCGATGTCCTAGGGGGAGTGTTTGCTAGTGCTCTGGGGGAGGGTTTAAACTAAAATGGCAGGGGGTTGGGAACCTGAGCAGGAAGACAGAGGAAAGGGAAACAAGGATAAAAGCAAAAGATAGGAAGGAGAAAAACAAAAGTGGCAGTCAGAGAAATCAGTGGTTTAAATCAAACGTGGCCACAGTAAATAATAATTCTAATAGGTCTAAGAGCGTTAAAAAAACAAGCCTGAAGGCTTTGTGTCTTAATGCGAGGAGCATTCGTAATAAGGTGGATGAATTGGCTGCGCAAATAGAGGTAAACGAATATGATTTGGTTGGGATTATGGAAACGTGGCTCAAGGATGGCCAAGGCTGGGAACTCAACCTCCAGGGGTATTCGATATTCAGGAAGGATAGGCAAAAAGGGAAGGGAGGTGGGGTAGCATTACTGGTTAAAGAAGGGATTAACAGAATTGTAAGGAAGGATATTAGCTCTGATGATGTGGAATCTGTATGGGTAGAATTGAGAAATACTAAGGGGCAGAAAACGTTAGTGGGAGTGGTATATAGACCTCCAAACAGTAAGGCAGAGGTTGGGGATGGCATTAAAAGGGAAATTAAAGAAGCGTGCAATAAGGGCACAGCAGTCATCATGGGTGACTTTAATCTACATATAGATTGGGCTAACCAAATTAGTAACAATACTGTGGAGGAGGAATTCCTGGAGCATTTACGGGATGGTTTCCTGGACCAATATGTCGAGGAACCAACCAGAGATCAGGTCATCTTAGACTGGGTATTATGTAACGAGAAAGGATTAATTAGCAATCTTGTTGTACGAGGCCCCTTGGGTCGGAGTGATCATAATATGATCGAATTCTTCATTAAGATGGAGAATGAAGTAGTTGACTCAGAGACTAGGGTCCTAAATTTAAATAAAGGAAACTAGTCTGAGGAGCGAGTTGGGTAGGATTAATTGGGGAATGTCACTCAAAGGGTTGACGGTGGATAGGCAATGGCAAACATTCAAAGACCGAATGGATGAACTACAGAATTTGTTCATCCCAGTTTGGCAGAAAAATAAAACAAAAAAGGATGACTCAACCGTGGCTAACAAGGGAAATTAGGGATAGCATAAGATCCAAGGAGAGGACATATAAATTGGCCAGAAAAAGCAATAATCCTGAGGATTGGGAGCAGTTTAGGATTCAACAAAGGAGGACAAAGGGATTAATTAAGAAGGGGAAAATAGAATATGAGAGTAAGCTATCAGGGAACATAAAAACTGACTGTAAAAGCTTTTATAGATATGTGAAGAGAAAAAGATTGGTGAAGTCAAGCGTAGGTCCTTTGCAGTCAGAATCAGGGGAATTTATAATGGGGAACAAAGAAATGGCAGACCAACTAAATACATATTTTGGTTCTGTCTTCACAAAGGGGGACTCAAATAACCTCCCAGAGATGCCGGGGAACATAGGGTCTGATGAAAGGGTGGAACTGAAAGAAATCAGTATTTGTAGGGAAATAGTGTTAGGAAAATTGATGGGACTGAAGGCCGATAAATCCCCAGGGCCTGCTAATCTAGATCCTAGGGTACTTAAGGAAGTGGCCCTAGAAATAGTAGATGCATTGCTGGTCATCTTCCAGAACTCGATAGACCCTGGAACAGCACCCATGGATTGGAGGGTAGCTAATGTTACCCCACTATTCAAAAAAGGTGGTAGAGAAAAAGCGGGGAATTATAGACTGGTAAGCCTGACATCGGTAGTGGGGAAAATGCTAGAATCCATTATAAAAGATGTAATAGCAGAGCACTTGGAAAGCAGTGACAGGATCGGACAAAGTCAACATGGATTTACAAAAGGTAAATCGTGCTTGACTAATCTACTGGAATTTTTTGAGGATGTAACTGGTAAAATAGATAAGGGAGAACCAGTGGATGTGATGTATTTGGAATTTCAGAAGGCTTTCGATAAGGTCCCGCATAAGAGATTAGTGTGCAAAATTAAGGCACATGGGATTGAGGGCAAGGTATTGACTTGGATAGAGAGCTGGTTGGCGGATAGAAAGCAAAGAGTTGGAACAAACGGGTCATTTTCCGAGTGGCAGGCAGTGACTAGTGGGGTACCACAAGGATCGGTCCTAGGACCCCAGCTGTTCACAATATATATCAATGATCTGGACGAGGGAATTGGATGTAATATCTCCAAATTTGCAGACGACACAAAGCTTGGTGGGAGGATATGCTGTGAGGAGGATGTCGTGAAACTCTAGTACGATTTGGACAGGTTGGGTGATTGGGCAGAAACATGGCAAATGCACTATAATGTGGATAGATGTGAGGTTATCCACTTTGGTGGCAAAAACAGGAAGGCAGACTATTATTTGAATGGCAATAGATTGGGAGAAGGGGAAGTGCAAAGAGACCTGGGTGTTCTTGTGCACCAGTCGCTGAAGGTAAGCATGCAGGTGCAGCAGGCGGTTAAGAAGGTAAATGGTCTGTTGGCCTTCGTAGCAAGAGGGTTTGAGTACAGGAACAAGGATGTCTTGCTGCAGTTGTACAGGGCCTTGGTGAGACCGCACCTTGAGTATTTTGTGCAGTTTTGGTCGCCTTATCTGAGGAAGGACGTTCTTGCCATGGAAGGAGTGCAGCGAAGATTCACCAGGCTGATACCTGGGATGGCAGGAATGACGTATGAGGAGAGATTGTGTCGATTGGGCTTATACTCACTGGAGTTTAGCAGATTGAGAGGGGATCTCATCGAAACCTATAAAATTCTGTCAGGCCTGGATAGACTAGATGCAGGAAGGATGTTCCCGATCGTCGGGGAGTCCAGAACCAGGGGTCATAGTCTAAGGATAAGGGGTAAGCCATTTAGGACTGAAATGAGGAGGAATTTCTTCACCCAGAGAGTGGTGAACCTGTGGAATTCTCTGCCACAGAGGGCGGTGGAGGCCAGTTCATTAAATATATTCAAGAAGGAGTTGGATATATTTCTTAAGGCTAAAGGGATCAAGGGATATGGGGAGAAGGCAGGGACAGGGTACTGAATTTGGATGATCAGCCATGATCGCATTGAATGGCGGAGCAGGCTCGAGGGTCCGAATGGTCTACTCCTGCTCCTATCTTCTATGTTTCTATGTTTAAAGTAATCAGTAGAAGGATTAGAGGGGAGTTGAGGAGAACTTTTTTCACCCAGAGGGTGGTGGGGGTCTGGAACTCACTGCCTGATAGGGTGGTAGAGGCCGAAACGTTCATCACATTTAAAAAGTAATTGGATATGCACTTGAAGTATCGTAACCTACAAGGCTACGGGCCAAAAGCTGGAAAGTGGGATTAGGCCGGATAGCTCTTTTTTGGCCAGCACAGACACGATGGGCCGAATGGCCTCCTTCTGTGCTGTAAACTTCTATGATTAATTTCAGTGCAAGTTCCAAGGTCTTATCTCCCTCCTGAGCGCTTACCAGCCTTCAGATCTGATCCTTGACCTTAATTGAAGTTGGCTGCCTCGCCTGTTTTCTAGCTACATTCTGTTAGTAGATACCATTCACATTCTGCTGCTTTCTCTTTAGAGTAATTAACCAGACTTTGTTAATAATTAACAACAACAACTTACGTTTATATAGCATCTTTAACGTAGCAAAACGTCTCAAGGTGCTTAACAAGAGCGTTATCAATATAAATGTTTGACACCGAGCCACAGAAGGAGATATCAGGACAGGTGACCAAAAGCTTAGTCAAAGAGGTAGGTTTTAAGGAGCGTCTTAAAGGAGGAGAGAGAGGTAGCGAGGCGGAGAGGCTCAGGGAGGGAATTTCAGAGCTTAGGGTGAAGGCAGCTGAAGGCACGGCCACCAATGGTGGAGCGATTAAAATCAGGGATGCACAAGATGCCAGGGTTGGAGGGGCGCAGAGATCTCGAAGGCTTGTAGGGCTGGAGAAGGTTACAGAGATAAGGAGGGGAGAGGCCATGGAGGGATTTGAAAAGAAGGATGAGGATTTTTAAATTGAGGCGTTGTTGGACTGAGAGCCAATGTAGGTCAGCAAGTACAGGGTTGATGGGCGAATGAGACTTGGTGCAAGTTAAGATATGGGCTTAATCTAACAGTAAGGGAACATTTATCTAACAGTGATCATCATATGACCAAATTCAATGTTAGGTTTGAAAAGGAAAAACTTAACACAAGTTACAAAGGTTCTAGATTGGTAAGGCAACTATAACGGGACGAGACAGAGACTGACGACAGCAAACTGGTCAAAACTGTTATCGGGTAAAACTACAGATTTAGGCATACTTTAGGCATAATCTTCCAAAGCTCCCTCGATTCAGGAATTGTCCTATTAGTTTGGAAAATTGCAAATGTAACTCCATTATTTAAGAAAGGTGTGAGAGAGAAACCAAGAAATTATAGAGCTGTTAGTCTAACATCTGTTGTGGGGATGTTATTGGAATCTATAATTAAGGACAGAGTGACTGAGCACTGAGAGAAATTTGAGCTGATTAGAGAGAGCCAACATGGATTAGTAAAGGGTAGGTCACGTCTAACGAACCTAACTGAATTTTTTGTGAAAATAACTAAAGTAATTGGCCGGGGGATTTTTAATAGATGCAGTTTATATGGACTTCCAGAAGGTGTTTGATAAGGTTCCTGGATCAGTATGTGGAGGAACCAACCAGGGAACAGGCTATTCTAGATCTGGTACTGTGTAATGAGAAAGGGCTAATCAATAATCTTGTGGTAAAGGGGCCTTTAGGGACAAGTGACCATAATATGATTGAATTTTACATTAAGTTTGAGAGTGATGTAGTCCAATCTGAAACTAAGGTCTTCAATCTAAACAGAGGAAACTACAAGGGTATGAGGGACAAGTTGGCTATGGTAGATTGGGAGACTACACTAAAAGGTATGAAGGTGGATATACAATGGCTAACATTCAAGGAAATAATGCATAATTTGCAACAAACATATATTCCTCTAGGGCATAAAAACCCAAAAGGAAAAGTGATCCAACCATGGCTAACAAAAGAAATGAAAGCTAGTATTAAGTCAAAGGAGGAAGCTTATAAAGTTGCCAGAAAAAGCGATCAGCCTGAGGATTGGGATCTTTTTAGAAATCAGCAAAGGGGGACCAAGAAATTGATAAAGAAAGGGAAAATGGAATATGAGCACAAACTAGCAAAAGATATAAAAACGGATTGTAAAAGCTTCTACAGGTATGTGAAAAGGAAAAGACTGGCGAAGGTAAATGTAGGTCCTTTACAGTCAGAGACGGGAGAATTTATAATGGGGAATGAGGAAATGGCAGAGAAATTAAATAAATACTTTGTTTCTGTCTTCACGGAGGAAGACACAAAAAAACTCCCAGAAATATGAGAAAACCAAGGGTATGACGAGAATGAGGAACTTAAAAGAAATTATTATTAGTAAAAAAAACAGTGCTAGCAAAATTAATGTGACTAAAGGTCGATAAATCCCAAGGACTGGATGACCTACATCCTAGGGTTTTGAAAGAGGTGGCCATTGGAACAGTGGACGCATTGGTTGTCATCTTCCAAAATTCTATAGATTCTGGAACGGTTCCTGCAGATTGGAGAATAGCAAAAGTAACCCCGCTATTTAAGTAAGGAGGGAGAGAGAAAACGGGGAACTACAGACCTGTTAGCCTCACATCAGTAGTTGGGAAAATGCTGGAATCTATTACAAAGGATGCAATAACTGGGCACTTAGAAACTAATAGTAAGATTGGGCAGAGTCAACATGGATTTATGAAAGAGAAATCCTATTTGACAAACCCATTGGAGTTCTTTGAGGATGTAACTAGTGGAATAGACAAAAGGGAACTGGTAGATGTGGTGTATCTGGAATTTCAGAAGGCCTTCGATAAGGTCCCACACAAGAGGTTGGTGAACAAAATTAGGGCACATGGAATTGGGGGTAATATACTAGCATGGATTGAGAATTGGTTATTAGACAGAAAAGAGAGAGTGGGGATAAACGCGTCTTTTTCAGGATAGCAGGCTGTGACTAGTGGGGTACCGCAAGGATCAGTGCTTGGGCCCCAGCTATTCACAATCTATATCAATGATTTGGATGAGGGAACTAAATGTAACATTTCCAAATTTGCTGATGATACAAAGCTAGGTGGCAGTGTCAGTTGTGAAGAGGATGTGAAGAGGCTTCAAGGGGATCTCGGCAGGCTCAGTGAGTGGGGGAGAACATGGCAGATGGAATATAATGTGGATAAATGTGAAGTTATCCACTTTGGTAGAAAAAACAGAAAGGCAGAGTATTTCCTAAACAGTGAAAGATTGGGGAATGCAGATGCTCAAAGGGACCTGGGTGTCCTTGTACATGAGTCACTGAAAGTGAATGTGCAGGTGCAGCAAGCCATTAGGAAGGCAAATGGTATGCTGGCCTTCATTACAAGGGGATTTGAGTACAGGAGTAAAGAAGTCTTACTCCAATTATATAGGGCCTTGGTGAAACCACACCTGGAGTACTGTGTACAATTTTGGTCTCCTTATCTAAGAAAGAATATACTTGCCATAGAGGGAGTGCAACGAAGGTTCACGAGATTGATTCCTGGGATGGTGGGACTGTCGTATGAGAAGAGATTGAGTAAACTAGGCCTGTATTCTCTTGAATCCAGAAGAATGAGAGGGGATCTCATTGAAGCATACAAAATTATTACAGGGCTTGATAGGGTGGATGCTGAGAGAATGTTTCCCTTGGCTGGGGAGTCCAGAACCAGGGGCCACAGCCTCAAGATAAAGGGTAGGCCATTCAGGACTGAGATGAGAAGAAATTTCTTCACACAGAGGGTGGTGAATCTTTGGAATTCTCTACCCCAGAGGGCTGTGGAGGCTCAGTCATTGGGTATATTCAAAACAGAAGTCGATAGATTTCTGACTAGTAAGGGCATCAAGGGATATGGCAATAGGGCCGGTGAGTGGAGTTGAGGCAGAAGATCAGCCATGATCTCATTGAATGGTGGAGCAGGCTCAAAGGGCCGAATAGCCTACTCCTGCTCCTATTTCTTATGTTCTTAGTCTCTTATGTGCAACATAAGAACATATCAGCTAAAATTAAAGCTCATGGAATTGAAGGCAAATTACTGGCCTGGTTAGGAGATTGTGTTAGGAGATAATGTCAGCCATGGCTCAGTGGGTGCACTCTCGCCTCTGAGTCAGAAGGTTGTGGGTTCAAGTCTCACTCCAGAGACTTGAGCATAAAAAACCAGGCTGACACTCCCAGTACAGTATGAGGGAGTGTGGTGGTGTCGTCTTTCGGATGAGACGTTAAACCGAGGCCCCGTCTGCCCTCTCAGGTGGACGTATAAGATCCCATGGCACTATTTTGAAGAAGAGCAAGGAAGTTATCCCCGGTGTCCTGGACATTATTTATTCCTCAATCAACATCACTAAAAAACAGATTATCTGGTCATTATCACATTGCTGTTTGTGGGAGCTTGCTGTGCGCAAATTGGCTGCTGCATTTCCTACATTACAACAGTGACTACAAAAGCACTTCAAAAAGTACTTAATTGGCTGTGAAGCACTTTGGGATGTCCTGAGATTGTGAAAGGCGCTATATAAATGCAAGCCTTTCTATCTTTCTTTTATCTATTGAAGTCAATGGAAAAGGAAATTGAGTGGGATGTAAAATGGGCTGCCGATTCGCTATCGCCTGATGATAAAAGTTAAAATTACCCCAGTCAATCCAGTGATAGGAACACAGGAACAGGAGGAGGCCATTCAGCCCCTCGTGCCTGTTCCACCATTCAATGAGATCATGGCTGATCTGTATCTAAGAGTCAGAGATGGACCATGTGTAGGTGAGGGAAGGGTGGAAATTGGAAGCAAAGTGAATGTAATTGTCCCGTTCAGGGCGAGAGCAGGAAATGGCACCAATACAGTCATCAATGTACCGGAAAAAGGTGAGGGAGGGGGCCTGAGTAGGACTGGAACAAAGAATGTTCCACATATCCCATGAAAAGGCAGGCATAGCTAGGACCCATGCAGGTTCTCAGAACAACACCTTTAATTTGGTGGAAATTAGTGGAGTCAAAAGGAGAAGTTATTCAATGTGAGAACAAGTTCAGCCAGGCAGAGGAGGGTGGTGGTGGATGGGGACTGGTTGGGCCTCTGTTCAAGGAAGAAGCGGAGCGCCCTCAGGCCGTCCTGGTGGGGGATGGAGGTGTAGAGGGGATGGACGTCCATGGCTCACCAATAGCCTGTTCACCGACAATCACCCTGGGTTCCACAAAAGCACTAAGTTCTGGACTTCAACCCAGCCTCAATCTAGACATGCATTCAAGAGCTTAATGCTAGAGAGAGGTGAAGGTAACTGCTCTCAACATCAAAACAGCATTTGACTAAAGAACCCTAGCAAACTGCAATGAATGGGGGTCAATGGAAAAATCTTCCAGTGGCTAGAGTCCTTCCTAGCACAAAGGGAAATGGTTGTGGTTGTTTGGAGGCCTTTCATCACAGCCCAAGAGCATCACTGCTGGAGTTCCTCAGAAAAGCAATCTCCGCCCAACCATCTCCAACTGCTTTATCAATGGACTTCCCTCCATTACAAGATCAGGAGTGGGGCTCTTTGCTCATGATTCAAAGTATTCAGTTCCATTCACAACTCTTCCAATAATGAAGCAGCCCATGCCAGCCTACAGCAGGACCTAGATAAAATCCATGCTTGGACTGGTAAGTGGCAGGTAACTTCCGCCCCACATAGGTGTTCGGTCATGACTATCGAGAACCAGAGAAACCCCAGCCATCAATCTGTGACCTCCAATGACATCAGTATCAGCAAACCTCCATCATAACCATCTTAGAGGTCATCACTAACCAGAAGGTTAACTGGACCAGACATATCAACACCAGGCAGAGGCTGGGTATTCTGCGGGGAGTGGCTCACTTTCAGACCCTCAAAGCCTTTCCACCATCTAAAAAGCAAAATCAGCAGTGTGATGGAATACTTGCCACTTACCTGCACTCAAGAATCTTGACACCATTCTAGACAGAACGGTTTACTTGATCGGCCCCTGTATGACGGGAATCACCTCCACCACCAGTGGCCTGTTCCTGCAGTATGTATGATTGACAGGGTGCATTATAGCAATCACCAAGGTTACTTCAATGGTATCTGCCTTCCCTGGGTGCACCAATGTCGTGGCGACACCATCACCTCCAAGTTCCTCTCCAAGTCACACGCCATCCTGAATTGGACATATATTACCATTCCTTTACTTTAATGTGGTCAATAACTTGGGAATTCCCTACCTAACACCATAGTGTGAGCACCACAACCACAACAAGAACTGCAGCGATTCAAGGAGATAGGCGACTGTCTGTGTGGAGTTTGCACATTCTCCCTGTGTCTGCGTGGGTTTCCTCCGGGTGCTCCGGTTTCCTCCCACAGTCCAAAGATGTGCAGGTTAGGTTGATTTGGCTATGATAAATTGACCCTTAGTGTTAGGGGATTAAATACGTGGGGTTACGGGGATAGGGTGGGATATGTGTCGGTGCAGGCTCGATGGGCCGAAATGGCCTCTATCTGCACTGTAGATTCTGTGATTCTGTGATTCTGTGATAACCTCTTGGAGCAACCAGGGATGACTATAAAATACAGTCTTGCCAGTCGCCCACATCCCAAGAACAAATAATTTTAAAAATGAGTAATGATTATTTATTTATAAGAGTTTCCCTGCTGTGGATGAGTACCTTACTGTGGTACATTCATGGTAGGGCGTTTCTTTCTTGAGACAATCCATTCTTCTCCATCAATGGCCTTTATTGCAAAAGAACTGGAGTAGAAGAGTAAAGAAGTTTTACTGCAATTATATAGGGCCCTGGTGAGACCACACCTGGAGTATTGTGTACAGTTTTGGTCTCCTTACCTAAGGAAGGATATACTTGCCATAGAGGGAGTGTAACGAAGGTTCACCAGACTGGTTCCTGGGATGGGGGATTGCCCTATGAGGAGAGATTGAGTAGACTAGGACTGTATTCTCTAGAGTTTAGAAGAATGAGAGGTGATCTCATTGAAACATATAATATTCCAACAGGGCTTAACAGGGTAGATGCAGGGAGGATGTTTCCCCTGGCTGGGGAGTCTAGAACCAGGGGTCACAGTCACAGAATAAGGGGTCGGCCATTTAGGACTGAGACGAGGAGAAATTTCTTCACTCAGAGGATTGTGAATCTTTGGAATTCTCTATCCCAGAGGGCTGTGGAGGCTCAGTCATTGAGTATATTCAAGATAGAGATTGAAATATTTTTGGATGTTAAGGGAATCAAGGGATATGGGGATGGGGCAGGAAGGAGTTGAGATATGATCTTATTGAATGGCGGAGCAGGCTCGAAGGGCCGATTGGCCTCTCCTGCTCTTATTTCTTATGTCCTTATGTCCTCCACATGCCATTATGAGGATGAATCCAAATTACCAATGGAGAAAAACAATGGCCCAGTTATTCCGATTGCAGGCCTCCCGCGGGCGGAGGACTGCGATCTGAAAAAATCTGCGCCCTTACCTGAGGGCTCCCGGGAGGCGCACAATTCCGGTGCTGGGCCTCTCCAAACTGCAAGTGCGCAGGGCCCACGTATCCCAGAGGCGCAGGTAGTTCACAGCGTCCCTGGGATCACGTCAGCCATGGGGAGCCAATCACAGAAGGGAATCTCCCTTCATACATTTGACAGGAAGACCTGTCAAATATATGAATGGAGATCACCCCAAAAACATAGTAAAACTTTAAATAAATTTTTAAAAACATCACATTTTTAAAATGACTTGAAATTACAATAAAATAACTAATTTAAACAAAAATTTAAATTTTTGAAAAAAATAATTAAAGTTTTTTACGGGGCCAAAAATAAACTTACCTTTTTTTAAAGTATTTTTAAATGATAAAGCAGTGAATTTTAAAAAAAAAACTTTTTTCAACTCTTATCCTGGTAAAAGCAGGCCTTACGCCTGCTTTTACCAGGCGCAAGAATTGTAAGGGTTTTCTGCGGGCGGAGGGTCTCCAGAAAGTGGAACTATCCACCCGCAGAGGCCCTTCTCCCGGGCAGCCGGAGGATTTGTCAAGACCATTCTTGACAGATCGGAAATGCCGGTTCCCAGCGCATGCGCAGTGCATGCCTGAAACTGGCATTTCCGATGTCCCTACGGGTGGGTACACAGCCCGTACCCACCCGTAGGGATCAGAATATCCGGCCCAAATAAAGCAGCCCATTTAAGAGGTATTTCAGTCCATCACTTCATGACGTAAGGGTGCCAGTGACCTTGCATTTTATTGTAAACCCTAGGTGAAAGGCCAAAGATTATAATTCCAAAGATTCTGCAACGGTTGAAAAGGGCCACCAGGATTCCACCAGATTTGAAAACAGTTTTGATTAGGCAATGCCGAGCTCGGATTTTAAATGTACCTGGAACGTGAGAAGAAGGGAAAAATGGCCACAATTTTGAGATCTTTGGAAAGAATGAGTAGAATAGGATGTGGTGCGATGAGCCTTGTCTTCAACACAGGGAGAATTCAGGAAGCAGGAAGAGAATGTTGGATGGTGGATCTGGAGCTTATGGGAAATAAGAAAGTTCACCTGTGCTGTGACCATACTGGCCTCGACAAAGTAGAGAGAGGCAAGAAAGGTTTTAACAGAGAGACGGTCAGGTGACAAGGTATTCCTTGTGTCCTGTCCAGCGGTGCAACAAAGGCACTGTAAAAGCCTTCTCAGGTATGGGAGCAATGTTCAAGTCTTGGATGGACTTGGGCTTTTTAAAGAACTAAGAGTTGTTGAGAGGGAAATATGTGTTTAACACAAAAAATGTAAGTATTCTTGGAGGTAAAGTTTGCAGTAGAGAAGATGTGGGAATTCCAATTGAGATGGGGAAAGACAACATTTCAATAGATGAAGAAGGACTAATTGGATCTATAAAAGGTGGTTGGACTTCTAAATAAAATATAAAATGAACAGGAACTATAGTATTTATTTTTGATTATTGCACACTTTATCACAATGCATTGAAGTAACTTGTTATGAATCACAAGTTGATCCAAATGTTAGTATCATCACCAGTTAGGAATCTCATTCTGTTTTGTTCTGGAGTATTTGAATAAAGATTAGTTTGTAAACATATAAATGCAGATTTCATACAAAGCCACAAACCAAGATGTTGCATGATCAGTTTTTTTTCAATTAACAGCAGTAACAGTGTGGGTGGAGTCTCCATGAGCAGCCCTTCACAAACACCTGCGATATTCTTTCAAAACCTTTGAGATAAAAACCACTGGAACATGCTATTCCCACACCACACACACGCAAGCACACACACTCACACACACACAGATGATGAATTCTACATGTAACCATTTAACTTGTTAAAACCATTGTCACTGGTAAAAAGCTTTGAACTTTATGCGCTAAACACAGGATTTGTGAATGAGAATTGCCTTTTACTGAGATACATCTGCGCTGAACATCTCCCCACCATCACACGTTGGCCCTTCTGCACAGTCCTTTCCGAGCTGGGATCCATTCCCTCTGGCTACTGATCCACAGCACTCGCCCTGCCTACCGCAATCTTCCTATTATAACGCACTGTGCTTTTGGTACTGATAGATTCATAATCTGCTTGTCATGGGCTGGTTTGTTTTTGGCACTTTAGGGGTGGTATTGCTCTTCACGAGCGGTGTGAATCGGGGTCCTAGTGAGCAGGCATTGAAGTCAATGCGAAAGAAAACGGGGCTCAGTGTAAAATGGGGCTGCCGATTCGCTGTGAGCCAATTTTGCTCCACTGGTGAAGACCAATTTAACCGACTTTGGCTGCTTATCCGCCTCCCCACAACAATCTCTTCCCTTTTCCATGAACCCATCAGATGAAGTGAAAGGTATCACTCCCGTATTTTCTTTTTAAGTTTCAGATACCTGAACTGATGGACAAATTCATGGCGCACCTGCTCTCTGAACCACTGTCATAAAGTCCACGAGAAATAGTTCCCGAAAAAATGAGGACATGTAAATGTCTATCCTGGCAGCTATACACTCTGAGGAGCCAGACTCACCGTGTGAGCACTGCTCACTACTCACTTAGGTGAGGGGAATGGGCTAACAGGTAGCAGATTAAGTTCAGTGTCAGTAAGTGTGAGTTGATGCATTTTTGGTTAAAAAAACCCCCCAGCAGTAACAACAATGGCCCAGAAATTCGGGTCCCAACGGGCGAGTACGCGCTGGGTACTCACGCGTAGGCCCAACAAAAGTGGCGGTTTCGTGCATGCACTGCGCATGCGTGGGAAACCGACACTTCCGTTCCCCTGAAAGATGGGGTTGACAGGTGGAACACGTGCGCCAGAGAGCGCATCGAACTTACGTTTTTTTTGCAGGTTTCTCCGGGAGGGTAAGTCTCCAGCAGTTACACTTTTAAAAAGCAGGTGCAAGGCCTGCTTTTAACAAGGTAAGTGGTGAATTAATTAAAATTAAAACATTTTTTCCACAGGTTTATTATTTTTAAATACTTTAAAGAAAGGTAAGTTTATTTTTAGCCCCGTTAGAAAATGTAATTAATTTTTTTTTAATTTAAATTATTGTTTAAGTTATTTCATGTAATTTATAGTTATTTTAAAAATGTGAATTTTTAAAAAATGTATTTGAAGTTTTAGTGGTGTTTTGGGGCTTAAACTTATGAATGAAGCATTCCCTGCTACCATCGGTTCTCAATGGCCCACGTGATCCCAGGGGACGCATTGAACTAACTGCGCCCCTGGGATATGCAAGCACTGCGCGCCGGCAGTTGGAGAAGGCCCAGGATCGGAATCCCACGGGGGCCCACAACTCAACGGCCGGCGCGCAAGGTAAGTGCAAGGGTTTAAACTAAAATGGCAGGGGGTTGGGAACCTGAGCAGGGAGACAGAGGAAAGGAAAACAGGGATAAAAGCAAAAGATAGGAAGGAGATATACAAAAGTGGCAGTCAGAGAAATCAACGGTTTAAATCAAATATGGCCACAGTAAATAATAATTCTAATAGGTCTAAGAGCGTTAAAAAAACAAGCCTGAAGGCTTTGTGTCTTAATGCGAGGAGCATTTGTAATAAGGTGGATGAATTGGCTGCGCAAATAGAGGTAAACGAATACGATTTGGTTGGGATTACAGAAACGTGGCTCAAGGATGGCCAAGACTGGGAACTCAACATCCAGGGGTATTCGATATTCAGGAAGGATAGGCAAAAAGGAAAGGGAGGTGGGGTAGCATTACTGGTTAAAGAAGGGATTAATACAATTGTAATGAAGGATATTAGCTCTGATGATGTGGAATCTGTATGGGTAGAATTGAGAAATACTAAGGGGAAAAAAACATTAGTGGGAGTGGTATATAGACCTCCAAACAGTAAGGTGGAGGTTGGGGATGGCATTAAAAGGGAAATTAAAGAAGCGTGCAATAAGGGCACAGCAGTCATTATGGGTGACTTTAATCTACATATAGATTGGGCCAACCAAATTAGTAACAATACTGTGGAGGAGGAATTCCTGGAGTGTTTACGGGATGGTTTCCTGGACCAATATGTCGAGGAACCAACCAGAGATCAGGCCATCTTAGACTGGGTATTATGTAACGAGAAAGGATTAATTAGCAATCTTGTTGTACGAGGCCCCTTGGGTCGGAGCGATCATATGATCGAATTCTTCATTAAGATGGAGAATGAAGTAGTTGACTCAGAGACTAGGGTCCTCAATTTAAATAAAGGAAACTACGATGGTCTGAGGAGCGAGTTGGGTAGGATTGAGTGGGGAATGTCACTCAAAGGGTTGACGGTGGATAGGCAATGGCAAACATTCAAAGACTGATGCGCCATCAATTACTCAAAAGACTGAAGTTGAGCGAGTAACAATCAGGCTTTTATTAACTAAAGAATGAAGGTCTTGTCTCGAGTGGTCGACCCGTCCAGAATACTAAGGGACTGGGAGGTAGTCACTTATATACCTGGAATAGTGGGAGGAGTCAGCCGAGGCATGTCCAGACCTGTACCTAGTGGAATACACATACAGACACAGACAGGTATGACAGTGGTTTACCACATTCACCCCTTGTTTAAAAATGAGTCCGGCGGGGTGAAGTGTATTTAGAAGTTCGTGTATTGGAGTCTCTCCGGAGGTCTTGTCTGCCGCTGTGATCGACGTGGCGACGGCAGGGGTGGTGGAGCTTCCGGCGTCGCGTCCCGTGTAGGCTGGGGCCCTGGAGTGTAGTCCTCATGGGTGACGGTCCAAGGCGAGCCGGCTGCTGGGGTTGGATATCGGGTCGTGGGGGGGGGTGGTAATGGGTAGTGGGTTACAGCGGTCCCCGAGGGTGCGAGGTCTCGTATGGAGACTGTGTCCTCCCGCCCGTCCGGGTACGCAATGTAAGCGTACTGGGGGTTGGCGTGGAGGAGGTCGACCCTCTCGACCAGGGGGTCCGTTTTATTGGCCCTCACGTGTCTTCTCAGTAGTACCGGCCCTGGGGACGTCAGCCATGGCGGTAACGATGTCCCCGATGTGGACTTCCTTGGGAAGACAAACATTTTCTCGTGAGGGGTGGCATTGGTGGCAGTGCAGAGAAGTGACCGAATCGAGTGGAGCGCATCGGGGAGCACCTCCTGCCAGCGGGAGGTCGGAAGGCCCCTAGACTTTAAGGCTAGTAGGGCAGCCTTCCAAACAGTTGCATTCTCTCTTTCCACCTGTCCGTTCCCCCGGGGGTTGTAACTGGTGGTCCTGCTTGTGGCAATACCCCTAGCGAGCAGGTACTGGCGGAGTTCGTCGCTCATAAACGATGAGCCCCGGTCGCTATGGATATAGCTGGGGAAACCGAACAGGGTGAAGAGGCTGTTCAGACATTTAATGACCGTGGCACTGGTCATGTCCGGGCAGGGGAAAGCGAACGGGAACCGGGAGTACTCGTCAATGATGTTGAGGAAGTACACATTGCGGTCGGAGGAGGGGAGAGGCCCTTTAAAATCGACGCTCAGGCGTTCGAAAGGGCGAGTGGCTTTTATCAGGTGGGCTCTGTCTGGTCTATAAAAGTGCGGTTTGCACTCAGCGCAGACTTGGCAGTTCTTGGTCATGGTCCTGACCTCCTCAATGGAGTAAGGCAGGTTGCGGGCCTTGATGAAGTGGAAGAACCTGGTGACCCCCGGGTGGCAGAGGTCATTGTGGAGGGCCCTCAGCCTATCGATCTGCGCGCTGGCGCAGGTGCCACGCGATAGGGCATCTGGGGGTTCATTGAGCTTCCCAGGCCGGTACAAGATCTCGTAATTGTAGGTGGAAAGTTCGATTCTCCACCTCAAGATCTTGTCATTTTTGATTTTGCCCCTCTGCTTGTTGTTGAACATAAAAGCAACTGAACGCTGGTCAGTGAGCAGGGTAAATCGTTTTCCGGCCAGGTAGTGCCTCCAATGACGCACAGCCTCCACGATAGCCTGGGCCTCCTTCTCGACCGCGGAGTGTCTGGTCTCCGGGCCCTGGAGGGTTCGACGGCACATTATCTAGGTAAGGGAAAGTGGCCTGCAGCTCGTTTTGATCGACCATCCGGTCCATCTCCCTTTGGAAGACGGAGACCCCGTTGGTAACGCCGAAGGGAACCCTAAGGAAGTGATAGAGGCGGCCGTTTGCCTCAAAAGCAGTATACTGGCGGTCTTCAGGGCTGATGGGGAGCTGGTGGTACGCTGATTTCAGGTCAATGGTCGAAAAGACGCGGTACTGCGCGATCTGGTTGACCATGTCAGCTATGCGGGGGAGTGGGTAGGCGTCCAGCAGGGTGTAGCGGTTTATTGTTTGGCTGTAGTCGATGACCAGGCGTTGTTTCTCGCCGGTCTTAACGACCACAACCTGGGCTCGCCAGGGGCTGGAGCTGCCCTCAATAATCCCCTCCTTCAGGAGCCGTTCCACTTCGGTTTTGATGAAAACCCTGTCCCCGGCACTGTATCGCCTGCTCTTTGTGGCGATGGGCTTACAGTCAGGGGTGAGGTTAGCAAACAGTGGGGGGGGTGGGACTCTGAGTGTGGAGAGGTTGCATCTAGTGCGCGGCGGGCAATTTGGAGGCTGCTGGCTGCGGACTGTGAGTGGGGGGAGGGGGCCACCGTACGCCATCGTAACGCTTTTGAGGTGGCACTGGAAATCCAACCCCAGTAGAACGGCAGCGCAGAGGTCGGGCAGGACCAGGAGTTTAAAATTATTGAACACAGTCCCGTCTACTACTAGTGTCACCACGCAGTAGCCGCCAATGTCCGCTGACTGGGACTCGGAGGCCATAGAAATCCGCTGGTGCGCAGGCAGGACTGGGAGAGAGCAACGCCGCACCGTGTCGGGGTGGATGAAGCTCTCTGTGCTCCCGGAGTCAAAAAGGCAGTTTATTGCATGGCCGTTTACCTTAACGTCCATTTTGGACCGAGCTAACTGGTGCGGTCTCGTTTGGTCCAGCGTCACAGAGGCCAGCGTAGGGGTCGGTGTGTCGCTGCGAGTATCAGATGGGTGGGGGTTGGCGGTCTGCTGCGTCCCGGCTGGTGTCCAAGATGGCGGCGCCCATGATTCCCATGTGGCTGGAGTCGTCCAAGATGGCTGCTGCTGCGGTGGTTCGCACATGGCTGGGGAGGCCCAAGATGGCGGCTCGCACGGCCCACACGCGGCGCTGCTGGCGTTCGGGGTGGCTTTGGCCTTGCAGACGCTGGCGTAGTGTCCCTTTTTCCCGCAGCCCGAGCAGGTTGCATTCTTCGCCGGGCAGCGCGCTCTGGGGTGTTTGGCCTGGCCACAGAAGTAGCATTTCTGGCCTTGGGATACTGCTGTCTGGCTTTGGGACACTGCTGCGGTAGTTGGGCCGTTGTTGGGCTGTGGCTGGGGTGGCACGGTGCTATGGGGCTGTCCTACCGTGTCCCAGGTTGTCGTTCCCCGCGGCGTCCACGGTGCAGAGGAGTAGGCATCCATGCCCCGGAAGGCTGCGTCCAGCGTTAGTGCGATGTCGGAGGCTTTGTCGAGGGTGAGGTCACTCTGCTCCAGCAGTCGCTGTCGGGTGTAGTTGGACCTGTGGCCCGCTACGAAGGCATCCCGGATCAGTTCCTCCGTGTACTTAGTGGGCGTTACCGCCTTACACCCACAGGCCCGGCCAAGCACGGACAGTGCTTGGAGGTATTCCTCAGTCGATTCCCCAGGTTGTTGCTTGCGACTCCCCAGAAGGTGCCTAGCGTAAACTTCGTTCACAGGGCGCGTGTACTGGGTCTTGAGGAGCTGGAGGGCGGCTGTGTACGAGGTCGCATCCCGGATGACTGAGTACACTCGGTGGTTCACCTTGGAGATCAGGACAGACAGTTTGTCCGCATCCGTTTCGACCGCAGTGGAGGCAGTCAGGAATGTCTCGAAGCACGTGAGCCAGTGAGCAAACTTGGTGGAAGCGTCCGCTTCCCGACTGTCCAGGTCCAGGCATGCTGGTGTGAGGATCTTCTCCATTATAAAAAATTTAGTTAATAAAATTGATGCGCCATCAATTACTCAAAAGACTGAAGTTGAGCGAGTAACAATCAGGCTTTTATTAACAAAAGAATGAAGGTCTTGTCTCGAGTGGTCGACCCGTCCAGAATACTAAGGGACTGGGAGGTAGTCACTTATATACCTGGAATAGTGGGAGGAGTCAGCCGAGGCATGTCCAGACCTGTACCTAGTGGAATACACATACAGACACAGACAGGTATGACAGTGGTTTACCACAAAGACCAAATGGATGAGCTACAGAATTTGTTCATCCCAGTTTGGCAGAAAAATAAAACAAAAAAGGTGACTCAACCGTGGCTAACAAGGGAAATTAGGGATAGCGTAAGATCCAAGGAGAGGACATATAAATTGGCTGGAAAAAGCAATAATCCTGAGGATTGGGAGCAGTTTAGGAGTCAACAAAGGAGGACAAAGGGATTAATTAAGAAAGGGAAAATAGAATATGAGAGTAAGCTAGCAGGGAACATAAAAACTGACTGTAAAAGCTTTTATAGATATGTGAAGAGAAAAAGATCAGTGAAGTCAAGCGTAGGCCCCTTACAGTCAGAATCGGGGGAATTTATAATGGGAAACAAGGAAATGGCAGACCAACTAAATACATACTTTGGTTCTGTCTTCACAAAGGAGGACACAAATAACCTCCCAGAGATGCCGGGGAACATAGGGTCTGATGAAAAAGAGGAACTGAAAGAAATCAGTATTTGTAGGAAAATGGTGTTAGGAAAATTGATGGGACTGAAGGCCGATAAATCCCCAGGGCTTGATGGTCTACATCCCAGGGTACTTAAGGAAGTGGCCCTAGAGATAGTAGATGCATTACTGGTCATCTTCCAGAACACGATAGACTCTGGAACGGTACCCATGGATTGGAGGGTAGCTAATGTTACCCCACTATTCAAAAAAGGTGGGAGAGAAAAAGCGGGGAATTATAGACCGGTAAGCCTGACATCGGTAGTGGGGAAAATGCTAGAGTCTATTATAAAAGATGTAATAGCAGAGCACTTGGAAAGCAGTGACAGGATCGGACAAAGTCAACATGGATTTACAAAAGGTAAATCATGCTTGACTAATCTACTGGAATTTTTTGAGGATGTAACTGGTAAAATAGATAAGGGAGAACCAGTGGATGTGGTGTATTTGGACTTTCAGAAGGCTTTCGATAAGGTCCCACACAAGAGATTAGCGTGCAAAATTAAGGCACATGGGATTGGGGGCAAGGTATTGACTTGGATAGAGAACTGGTTGGCGGACTGAAAGCAAAGAGTTGGAATAAACGGGTCGTTTTCCGAGTGGCAGGCAGTGACTAGTGGGGTACCGCAAGGATCGGTCCTAGGACCCCAGCTGTTCACAATATATATTAATGATCTGGACGAGGGAATTGGATGTAATATCTCCAAATTTGCAGACGACACAAAGCTGGGCGGGAGGGTAAGCTGCGAGGAGGATGTCGGGAAACTCCAGTACGATTTGGACAGGTTGGGTGATTGGGCAGAAACATGGCAAATGCACTATAATGTGGATAAATGTGAGGTTATCCACTTTGGTGGCAAAAACAGGAAGGCAGATTATTATTTGAATGGCAATAGATTGGGAGAAGGGGAAGTGCAAAGAGACCTGGGTGTTCTTGTGCACCAGTTGCTGAAGGTAAGCATGCAGGTGCAGCAGGCGGTTAAGAAGGCAAATGGTATGTTGGCCTTCGTAGCAAGAGGGTTCGAGTACAGGAACAAGGATGTCTTGCTACAGTTGTACAGGGCTTTGGTGAGACCGCACCTTGAGTATTGTGTGCAGTTTTGGTCACCTTACCTGAGGAAGGACGTTCTTGCCATGGAGGGAGTGCAGCGAAGATTCACCAGGCTGATACCTGGGATGGCAGGAATGACGTATGAGGAGAGATTGTGTCGATTGGGCTTATACTCACTGGAGTTTAGAAGATTGAGAGGGGATCTCATCGAAACCTATAAAATTCTGTCAGGTCCCTTAGTGTTAGGGGGATTAAATACGTGGGGTTACAGGGATAGGGTGGGATATGTGTTGGTGTAGGGGTTACAGGGATCGGGTGGGATATGTGTCAGTGCAGGCTCGATGGGCCGAAATGGCCTCTATCTGCACTGTGGGGTTTCTGTGATTCTGTGATAAAGGGGTAAGCCATTTAGGACTGAAATGAGGAGGAATTTCTTCACCCAGAGAGTGGTGAACCTGTGGAATTCTCTGCCACAGAGGACGGTGGAGGCTAGTTCATTAAATATATTCAAGAAAGAGTTGGATATATTTCTTGAGGCTAAAGGGATCAAGGGATATGGGGAAAAGGCAGGGACAGGGTACTGAGTTTGGATGATCAACCAATGGCGGAGCAGACTCGAAGGGCCGAATGGCCTACTCCTGCTCCTATCTTCTATGTTTCTATATTTCTATGTGTAGGTCGGGGGCTTGCACCCGCAGGAAGCCCCCGACCCGAATTTCTGGGCCATTGTTCCCGCTCCGCTGGGCAGCCGTAAATTTCACATGCGCAAAAATCTGAATGGGCCGCGCAGGCCATTAAAGGGACCGCGCACCCCCAAAAAAATGTTCACAGGGAACATTGGTAGCAATACTTTGAATGGAGGTAGGCTCAGTACTGTGGATGAGCAGAGGGATTTGGGAGGTACAGTTCACAGCATATTAAAGACAGCACCTCAGGTTGATAAGAAACGCTAATGGAATTCTAGGGAACGAAGAGTAGCGAAAGGAAACGTGGGTCCCTTACAGGCTGAGACAGGGGAAATGAGGAAATGGAAGAGAAATTAAACAAATACTTTGCATCTGTCTTCGCAGAAGAAGACGCAAAAAACTTCCCGGAAATAGTGGAGAACCCAGGGTCTAGCGAGAATGAGGAACTGAAAGAAATTAGTATTAGTAAAAAAAAATAGTACTGGAGAAATTAATGAAAAAGAAAGACTTGTATTTATATTGGGCCTTTCACGACCACCGGACATCTTAAAGTGCTTTACAGCCAATGAAGAACTTTTTGAGGTGTAGTCACTGTTGTAATGTGGGAAACGCAGCAGCCAAATTGCACTCAGCAAGCTCCCACAAACAGCAATGGGATAATGACAAGATAATCAGTTTTTGTTATGTTGATTGAAGGATAAATAGTGCTAAGGGATCTTTTACATCCACCTGAGAGAGCAGACAGGGCCTCGGATTTAACATCTCATCTGAAAGATGGTACTTCTAACAGTGCAGCACTCCCTCAGCACTGCACTGGAGTGTCAGCCTAGATTTATGTGCTCAAGTCCCTGGAGTGGGACTTAAGCCCACAACCTTCTAGACGTAGAGGCAAGTGTGCTACCCACTGAGCCACAGCCGACACTGTGGGACTGAAAGCCTATAAATCCCCTGGACCTGATGGCCTACATCCTAGGGTTTTGAAAGAGGCGGTTATAGAGATAGTGGATGCATTTGGTTGTCATTTTCCAAAATTCCATAGATTCTAGAACGGTTCCTGCAGTTTGGAAGGTAGCAAATGTAACCCCACTATTTAAGAAAGGAGGGAGATAGAAACAGGGAATTACAGACCAGTTAGCCTGACATCAGTAGTAATCAAAATGCTAGAATCTATTATTAAGGACGTGGTAACAGGGCACTTAGAAAATAATAATAGGATTGGGCAGAGTCAACATGGATTTATGAAAGGGAAATCGTGTTTGATGAACCTGTTAGAGTTTTTTACGTTGTAACTAGCAGAATAGATAAGGGGGAACCAGTGGATGTGGTGTATTTGGATTTTCAGAATGCATTCGATAAAGTGCCACACAAGAGGTTATTAAACAAAATTAGGGATTGGGGGTAATATACTAGCATGGATTGAGGATTGGTTAATGGACAGAAAACAGAGAGTAGGAATAAACGAGTCATTTTCTGGGTTGGCAGGCTGTAACTAGTGGGGTACCGCAAGGATCAGTGCTTGGGCCTCAGCTATTTACAATCTGTATCAATGATTTGGGTGAGGGGACCAACTATAATATATATCCAAGTTTGCTGATGATACATAGACAGGTAAGTGAGTGGGCAAGAACATGGCAAATGGAATGTAATGTGGAGAAATGTGAAGTTATCCACTTGGTAGGAAAAATAGAAAAGCAGAGTATTTTTTAAATGTGAGAGATTGGGAAATGTTAGTGTTCAGAGGGACCTGGGCGTCCTTGTACACGAATCACTGAAAGTTAACATGCAGGTACAGCAAGCAATTAGGAAAGCAAATGGTATGTTGGCCTTTATTACAAGAGGATTTGAGTATAAGAGTAAAGATGTCTTACTGCAATTATATAGGGCCCTGGTGAGACCACACCTGGAGTATTGTGTACAGTTTTGGTCTCCTTACCTAAGGAAGGATATACTTGCCATAGAGGGAGTGCAATGAAGGTTCACCAGACTGATTCCTGGGATGGGGGGATTGTCCTATGAGGAGAGATTGAGTAGACTAGGCCTATATTCTCTGGAGTTTAGAAGAATGAGAGGTGATCTCATTGAAACATACAAAAATCTTACAGGACTTGACAGGGTAGATGCAGGGAGGATGTTTCCCCTGGCTGGGGAGTCTAGAACCAGGGGTCACAGTCTCAGAATAAGGGGTCGGCCATTTAGGACTGAGATGAGGAGAAATTTCTTCACTCAGAGGGTGTGAATCTTTGGAATTCTCTACGCCAGAGGGCTGTGGAGGCTCAGTCATTGAGTATATTCAAGACAGAGATCGATAGATTTTTGGATATTAAGAGAATCAAGGGATATGGGGATAGTGCAGGAAAGTGGAGAGGAGGTAGATGATTAGCCATGATCTTATTGAATGGCGGAACAGGCTTGAAGGGCCAAATGGCCGACTCCTGCTCCTAATTCTTATGTTCTTATGTTCTAAGAGGTAATGATGAGCCTATATATAACCTTAATAGACCTCATTTAGTGTACCATGTTCAGTATTGGGTGCCACACTATAACAAGGATATTGAGGCTTTGGAGAGGTTACAATGGATAATCACTAGAATGCTGCCTGGTATGAGGATATGCAAATACAAAGACTCGAAAAATTGGGGCTTTTTACAGGGGTACATTACAACAACGCATATTATGTGGCGATAGGATAGAAATGTTTAAAATTATGAAAGAATGTAACAGGGTAGCTAGAAGCAGATTTTCCAATAATTGAGGGGCTAGATCAAAGGGCCATAGATACAAGATTAAATGAAAGAAATTTCATAGCATCATGGATTCATAGAATAGTACAGCACAGAAGGAGGCCATTCGGCCCATCGAGTCTGCGCCAGGTCTTTCGAAGATCAATCCAGTTAGTCCCACTCCCCGGCTCGTTCCCCATAGCCCTGCAATCTTTTCTACTTCAACTATTTATCCAATTCCCTTTAGAAGGCTACAATTGAATGTGTATCCACCACCCTATCAGGCAGTGCATTCCAAATCCTGACCACTCTTTGCGTAAAAAGGTTTTCCCTTATGTCGCTTCTGGTTCTTTTGTGCCCTCTGGCTATCGACCCTTCAGGCATTGGAATCGGTTTCTCTTTATTTACTCTATCTGAAGCCTTCATTGTTTTAAACACCTCGATCAACTCTCCTCAGCCTTCTCTGCCCCATGGAGAACAACTTTTCCGAGCTTCTCCAGTCTATCCACATAACTGTAATCCCTCATCCCTGGAACCATTCTAGTAAATCTCTTCTGTACCCTCTCCAAAGCCTTCAAATTTAGAACAGAGGGCTGGAAAACTTCTTTACACGGAAAGTTGTGAGGCCGTGGAATTAACTCCCAGGGTTAGTGGTTGAGGAAGAAACTGTGTCAACATTCAAGATTAGATTGGCTAGGTGGATGACGGAAACGGGTTTGAAGGGATATGGGAACAGTGAGGGTAGATCAAAGGGCCATTTGCTCACGTGGAGGAGGGTAAATGCCAACACCAACTGACTGGGCCGAATGGCCTGATTCCAGGTTGCTACTTTCATGTATATTTCTATATATTACCGCACATGTGGAGATTACAAAATATTACAAATTCATTACAGCACAGTAACAGGCCATTCGGCCCAACAGGTGCATGCAGGCATTTATACTCCACACGAGCCTCCTCCCGCCCTTCTTCACTTAACTCCATCAACATATCCTTCTGTTCCTTTCCCCCTCATGTACTTATCTAGTTTCCCGTTGAATGCATCTCTGCTATTCGCCTCAACCACTCCCTGTGGTACCGAGTTCCACATTCTCACCACTCTCTGGGTAAAGAAGTTTCTCCTGAATTCTCTATTGGATTTATTAGTGACTATCTTATATTTATGACCCCTAGTTCTGGTCCCGTCTGCAAGCGGAATCTTCTTTTCTACGTCTACCCTATCAAACCCTTTCATAATCTTGAAGACCTCTATCAGGTCACCCCTTAGTCTTAACTTTTCTAGAGAAAAGAGCCCCAGCCTCTTCAATCTTTCCTGATAGAGCATAACATAAAAAAGGGACCTCTATTATCTCCAGTGACACCAATATTAATAATCATAATAACGCCAGCATCCCCTGCAGTGATACCTGAGCAACTATAATACATAGTTCTCACCACAATTACAATGACGGCTGTCAAAGCACTGAATATTTGTGAGAGAGGTTACAATGGAAGAATAGCAATGCACCTATACAATACATGGCAATCAATAGAGTACAGCAGCTGGCACCGAGAAGTGACGGAAATACTCATGAATGGGTTGGCGACCAGAAATGTTCAAAAAATAAACGGCTGTGGGTGACCAAAAACGAACACTTTGAGAAGGGCAGTTTGAACACGACCGCTGACAAGGTCCAAAGGGCTGCCTGCGAAAGTGGGCCAGCGCCGCAATCTTCAAAAAACACCAACACTGCTCCACACTTCAGTTCTGAAAGTGTCGGTTTTTTCACCCACTGTCATTCACTGCAGATAATGCTCGCCAACAAGAAGTGATCCAACAAGAATAACCCCAGCTGTTGAATTGAAAGGGGAAACCCTCTACAGAGACAGGCAAACCTTCCACAGAGACAGGACGATCCACTACTGAGGGGACAGGTGGAGATCCCAAGACCAGATGTTAACAAGTCCAACGCCTGATTATCTACATCCGAGGGTACTTAAGGAAGTGGCCCTAGAAATAGTAGATGCATTGCTGATCATCTTCCAACATTCGATGGAATCTGGAACAGTACCCATGGATTGGAGGGTAGCTAATGTTACCCCACTATTCAAAAAAGGTGGTAGAGAGAAAACGGGGAATTACAGACCGGTAAGCCTGACATCGGTAGTGGGGAAAATGCTAGAGTCCATTATAAAAGATGTAATAGCAGAGCACTTGGAAAACAATGACAGGATCGGACAAAGTCAACATGGATTTACAAAAGTTAAATCGTGCTTGACTAATCTACTGGAATTTTTTGAGGATGTAACTAGTAAAATAGATGAGGGAGAACCAGTGGATGTGGTGTATTTGGACTTTCAAAAGGCTTTCGATAAGGTCCCGCATAAGAGATTAGCGTGTAAAGTTAAGGCACATGGGATTGGGGGCAAGGTATTGACTTGGATAGAGAACTGGTTGGCAGATAGAAAGCAAAGAGTTGGAATAAACTGGTCTTTTTCCGAGTGGCAGGCAGTGACTAGTGGGGTACCGCAGGGATCGGACCTTGGACCCCAGCTATTCACAATATATATTAATGATCTAGACAAGGGAATTGGATGTAATATCTCCAAGTTTGCAGACGACACAAAGCTGGGTGGGCGTGTGTGCTGTGAGGAGGATGCCGAGAAACTCCAGGATGATTTGGACAGGTTGGGTGATTGGGCAGAAGTATGGCAGATGCAATATAACGTGGATAAATGCGAGGTTATCCACTTTGGTGTCAAAAACAGGAAGGCAGATTATTATCTGAATGGCAATAGATTGG
Organism: Somniosus microcephalus; assembly: GCF_052327205.1. NCBI lineage: Eukaryota > Metazoa > Chordata > Chondrichthyes > Squaliformes > Somniosidae > Somniosus > Somniosus microcephalus. Next base: position 23,723,146 of record NC_140989.1, read on the forward strand.
GAGAAGGGGAAGTGCAACGAGACCTGGGTGTCCTTGTGCACCAGTCGCTGAAGGTAAGCATGCAGGTGCAGCAGGCAGTTAAGAAGGCAAATGGTATGTTGGCCTTCGTAGCGAGAGGGTTTGAGTACAGGAACAAGGATGTCTTGCTGCAGTTGTACAGGGCCTTGGTGAGACCACATCTTGAGTATTGTGTGCAGTTTTGGTCGCCTTATCTGAGGAAGGATGTTCTTGCCATGGAGGGAGTTCAGTGAAGATTCACCAGGCTGATACCTGGGATGGCAGGAATGACGTATGAGGAGAGATTGGGTCGATTGGGCTTATACTCGCTGGAGTTTAGAAGAATGAGAGGGGATCTCATTGAAACTTATAAAATTCTGACAGGACTAGACAGACTAGATGCAGGAAGGATGTTCCCGATGGTCGGGGAGTCCAGAACCAGGGGTCACAGTCTAAGGATAAGGGGTAAGCCATTTAGGACAGAAATGAGGAGGAATTTCTTCACCCAGTGAGTGGTGAACCTGTGGAATTCTCTACCACAGAAGGCAGTAGAGGCCAATTCGTTAAATATATTCAAGAAGGAGTTGGATATATTTCTTAAGGCTAAAGGGATCAAGGAATATGGGGAGAAAGCAGGGACAGGGTACTGAATTTGGATGATCAGCCATGATCGCATTGAATGGCGGAGCAGGCTCGAGGGGCTGAATGGCCTACTCCTGCTCCTATCTTCTATGTTTCTATGCCTGGACCCACAGCTGTTGGTTCTCTTGCTGTCTCAGGTTCCTGTACACCAGACAAGAGTTATTTTGGCAAATTGAATACAGAATTCTCCTAGATTTTGGAAGGTTTGTCAACCCAGTTCTCTGGAGTTCTAGACTGATTGGGAAGGCTAGGATTTCCATTTCCTTGAAAGATATTTCTTTGAGATATTAGGTTGCTTGAGAACAGAATTCCCTGAGAACAAAACTACAGGATTTTGCTAATTTGCCTCTTGGTGCAGTTAATAATTAAGAGTATTCCAAGAAGTCCTCATAAATGCCTCATGACTCTGTAATGATTAGTGTCTTCTGAGAAATGCCACAATCATGAGGCCCCTGGCAAATATTAACAGACCACCAATAGTGGACTTGCTCACCGTGACAAGCCCCAGAGATTACACCAGCGCAAACTTTGATAATGCTGACGAGTCAGAAGCTGCTACGCCTAACTTCAGTTAAGAGCCGGCAAGTTGAGCGGTATTATTGATGAGGACGCCAAACACATTTAGGGTGAGAACTCCAACAACCGTGACGACACCGAGGAAAACCGGAGCGATGACCTGGGCGACCTCTACCATGCCACTTGAGACCGCGTGGACCGTGGCTCGAACAGGAACCAGGAGCTTACAGTAGATGAATTGGAAGATTCCCACAGCCACCTCATAGCCGAACGGTCGCAGTGGGGAACTTCCTGTGTTATTTACGGGATTGATTATTTTATTCTGAATCAAGCCTTGCACTTCTTTGAAGATTTGAACTTCATCGCCTTCGCTTGTTCCTCTGCAGCTGTCAAAGAGCCTGCCCACTTGCAGTTTCTTCTGAAGCTCTCTCACAGTTGCATATTTTGTCTCTCGTTCTGGTTTCATTTGTTTCATGAATGCAAAAGAAAAATCTCTATTGTATGTCAGTACGTTCTGCTCCTCTGCTCCCGCGTTGTTATTTAGACAGGGGTCGTTATTCTGATCCCGTGGGAAGGTGCAGCAAAGAGCCGTCCAGACTAGTCCAGGCACCGAGACCCTGTTGTTCATTTTGGTCCTTGTAGGGTTGGCAGCACCCGTCACCAGGTACATCGACCGGCCGGACTTGTGGCATATCTGCGCCAGCTTCTGGGCCACGGATTCTGCCTCCTGATACCAGTTGACGTTGGCTGCATGCTCCTCGGGGACCGCGTTAGTGAGGGTGCATGTGGCTGTGGCGCTCTCCTTCTCATTCAGTGCGAACGGGTAGAGATGGCCCCGGTCGTACCCTGAGTCATAGTAGTCCTCATCCATTGCCTGCTTGTTACTGGAATCTGCACCACTGTTTCTCATTCTATCCGGGGCGTTTTGATCATCGATCTGTAATCCAACGCAGATCAAAGTGTTTAGGAAAACAAAAACTTCACAATGTGTTCATTGCAACCTGACCTCAATACGCCTGGACAGGCAGCAAATTTTAAAGATTGCCCTTGGGTCAGCCTTGATCTCACTGAATGGCAGAACAGGCTCGAGGGGCTGAATGGCCTCCTCCTGTGCCTATGTCCCTATGTTCAAGAGCCACAGCCCCAGTGCATACATTGTCTACATAACCTTGCTTTTTATTTGTTCTAGGGATGTGGGCAACACGGGCAAGGACCGAGTTGCCCATAAAAGATCATGGTGGACCCTCTTATTAAAGTGGATAAATTTGACACTGCGCAAAATTTAAATGAGTTTTTCAGGGCCATAACTTTTGCTTACCAGTCAGTACGCTGTTAAAACCCCAGTTACAGCTAATCCAAAAGGGTCTGACTTTTAATGGGGTATTTATCAGCGATGTTGACCCAGACATTTGGGTCTCCACGGGTGAGTACGCACGGGGTACTCACCCATAAGCCCAAGGGAAGTGCCGGTTTCCTGCATGCACTGCGCATGCGCGGGAAACCGGCACTTCCGATCCCCTGAAAGCAGGGGTTCAGAGGTCGAACGCGTGCACGGGAGAGGCTGCGCGTGCGCATCAAACTTCGTTTTTTTTTTACAGGTTTTCCCGGGAGGGTAAGTCTCCAGAAGTTAGACATATAAAAAGCAGGCGTAAGGCCTGCTTTTTACAAGGAAGTGTTGAATTAATTAAAATTAAAACATTTTTTCCACAGGTTAATTATTTTTAAATATTTTAAAGAAAGGTAAGTTTATTTTTAGCCCCGTTAGAAAATAAAATTATTTTTTTCAAAAATTTTAATTATTGTTTAAAATAGTTATTTCATGTAATTTATAGTTTATTTTAAAAATGTGATTTAAAAAAAATTTATTTGAAGATTTAGTGATGTTATGGGGCCATAGTATTTCTAACTTTTGACAGGTCTTCCTGTCAGACTTATGAATGAAGCATTCCCTGCTACCATTGGCTCTCCATGGCCCACGTGATCCCAGGGGACGCATCAAACTAACTGCGCCCCTGGGATACGCAAGCACTGCGCGCCGGCAGTTGGAGGAGGCCCAGGATCGGAATCCCACGCGGGCCCACAGCTCAACGGCCGGTGCGCTAGGTAAGTGCAGGTCGGAGGCTTGCACCCGCGGGAAGCCCCCGACCCGAATTTCTGGGCCATTACCGCGGAGAGCCCAAGTTTTCACCAGTTTCACTGATTTGTCTGATTGCGCTGGTTGCCGGCTGTGGGGGCAGGGGGCGGGCACAGCGCAGCCAGTAGCAGAGCAGTGAGTGACGGACCGCAACTTCAGGATTTCCGCCTTAGGATGTGCATGCGCTAAATCCTGACTTTGCGGTCAGTTTCAACGGCGAGCACTGTTTGTTCGCTTGTTATTACCCACTGCAAATTCCGGGCCAATAGGATTGAATTCTAAGGCTGCTAACTCTCCAGGATTGTCCTGGAATTTCCAAAGAGTTAAAGATGAATCTACCGGACACTGCTGGGAGCAATCCTGGAGAAAAATCATAGGGCTATTCAAAAAATAGTTGTTTTTTTATTTACTTTGAACATTTTAGTTATAAAAATATTGGACGGCGGGGGCAAAAAAACAGGCTGTTTGACTGGGCCGGGTGATTGGAGGTGGGAGGTCATGTGAAGAAACCTCTAGGAATACATCCAACCAGAGTTGGTAACCCCACTGAACTCAGCGCCAACGCAGCTCACACTGAAGGTGTCGCTTTGCAAACATGCCTCGTCCACTGGGACTGCATATCGTGAAATGAATCCTCCCCCACCTGCACAATTATCCATCTGAATCCATGGGAAATCGTGCACCCAATTCCCCATATGCCTTCCCGGCAGGCAAAGCTCTGTTCCAGGAATGCGAACTTGTTAAACGATCCCTTGTGACTGCCCCATCGGTTCGAGGCCTCATCATACGGTACACGTACCGCTCTGAGACTGCAGCTTCAGGGTAAGTTTAGTGTGTCAGTGGCAAAGCGATCTCAGCCACACTGCCGGTGTAAATCTGGAGTCCGCGTCTGATTTTAAAAAAAAGACGCACTTTATACAGCACCTTTCACGACGCCAGGACACCTCAAAGCGCTATACAACCATTGAAGTACTTTTTGAAGTGTAGTCACTGTTGTAATGTAGGTTATCTTATTTGAGGGATAAATATTGGCCAGGACACCGGAGAAGAACTCCCCCTGCCCCACCCTGCTCTTCTTTGAAATAGTGCCATGGGATCTTTCACATCCACCTGAAAGCAGACGGGGCCTCAGTTTAACGTCTCATCTGAAAGGCGGCACCTCCGACAGTGCAGCACTCCCTCAGCACTGCACGGGAATGTCGGCCTGGATTTTTGTGTTCAAGTCTCTGGCATGGGGCTTGAACCCACGACCTTTTGGAGCTGCAGAGACAAAGGGCAGGAATTTAACTCAGGAGTCGGGCGGGAGGCAGGACTACAACTTTTGGGGTTGTAGTCCTGCCTCCATCGAGTTCTAGCCAATCCACGCGAATTTAACTTGATTGACCTTGTTGAGCCCGCCCAGCGGACTCAGCAGGCCAATTAAGGGCCACCCGGCAACAGGTGACGTCACAGGCTGAAATTTCATCTGTGAAGAGCTTTGACAGATGAAATATCAGTGTTTCACAGCTGTTTGAAGCTGTCAAACACTGACAGTCTTACTTCTAACCTGAGTCCTTCTACACAGACTCAGTTTGAAATCTCTCCTGCACAGTAAGCTGAAGGCTGTCACTTTTGACAGATCGCAGCCATTCTGCTTTCTGTGCAGGTGAGATGAGGGACTCCTGGAACCTAAAGGAAGGCTGAAAAGCTAAGAAAAGGTATGTAAAACTTATTTAATCACTTTAGACACACCAAACACACTTACCTTTGCACTCATGCACACATCACTCACCTGAAGACCGACATCTCGACCCCTCCAAGTCCTTCAACCTGACGGCCCGACTCCTCTAACCTGGTGTGGTTTGGAGCCGTCGGGAATCCCACACTTCAAGATCAAAAATAGGGATTAGGCTAAAAACTGCCTGTTAACTACCTGTTAACAGGCAGTTAATTGGCACTAATCCCCTTCCCGCCTCGGGTAGGCGGGTCCCAGTGCGGGGCGGGTACCCACCTCCTTTTAAACTGGCATGGAGGCGAGTTTGGGTGCGGGAAGGGGTCGGGACCCCTGATTTCGGGATTTTAACCCCCCCCCCCCCACACCTCCAATCCCGCCTCCACGGCCCAATGAAAATCCTGCCCAAAGAGTGCTACCCACTGAGCCACAGCTGACACATCAGCCAAGTGTAGTGGAGTGAGACTCCCTGATGTACTCTCACACAACTCCGGTTTCACACCACATGGACACCGCCTTGCCCCGCCCCGTAACAACAACTTGCATTTATATGCAACATCTGAGGAGAGCTCATCGACCTGAAGCGTTAACTCTGTTTCTCTCTCCACACAGATGCTGCCCGACCTGCTGAGTGTTCCCAGCATTTTCTGGTTTTATTTCAGATTTCCCGCATCCGCAGTATTTTGCTTTTGCATTGCACAGCGCCTTTAACGTAGTGAAGCGTCCCAAGGCGCTTCACAGGAGCGTCACCAGAAAATAATTTGACAGCGCGGCACACCAGGAGATATCAGAACAGGTGGCCAAGCGAATTAAGAAGCGTCTCACAGGAGGAGTGGAGAGGCGGAGAGGCTGAGGGAGGGAATTCCAGAGCTTTGGACCATTAGCAGCTGAAGGCGCGACCGCCAATGGTGGGACGAAGGAAATGGGGAACACGAGATACATAGAAACATAGAAGATAGGAGCAGGAGTAGGCCATTCGGCCCCTCGAGCCTGTTCCGCCATTCATTGAGATCATGGCTGATCATTCAAATTCAGTACCCTGTCCCTGCCTTCTCCCCATATCCCTTGATCCCTTTAGCCTTAAGAAATATATCTAACTCCTTCTTGAATATATTTAATGAATTGACCCCCACTGCCTTTCTTTTTTTTTTACCTTTTTTGTTTTATTTTGATGCCAAACAGGGATAAACAAATTCTGTAGTTCATCCGTGCGATATTTGAATGTTTGCCATTGCCCATCCACCGTCAACCCTTTGAGTAACATTCCCCAATCAATCCTATCCAACTCGCGCCTCATACCATCGTAGTTTCCTTTATTTAAATTCAGGACCCTGGTTTCTGAGTCAAATACCTCACTCTCCATCTTAATGAAGAACTCATTTACAAACCTTGCCCTTAATTTAATAACCAGGATATTCTCCCCCTCCTCGCTTTCTAACTTCAAGGAAAACAAACAGTGCTGCCAGGCAGGGCTGGTGAGTTGGAATGGGTCCCAGGAATGTACACAGAGATTTGCATGACTGCAGCCTCTGGTTCAGAGTCAGAAACTGATCTCTTGCTAGATTATTTTGATGAATTGCAACACGTTTAAAAAAAAAATGTGTGCCCTCGCCTAAAGTTTAATCGTCTTGCCTGGTCCGTGTCTGATACAATGCACAGTAACACACGCGAGCAGATGTACCCAGACAAGTCTGGGACCCTTCTTTACCTGCGGTTCATAAAACCAGGGGCTGGGTCTGTGACCTTCACTCTCGCCCATGCTGCAGGGGTACCTGTAAGCGGAATAGACCGGGATCCGCAGGTCTGTCCGGTACAGGGTCCCAAAGTGATAGTGGTTCTTGTACCGCTGGCAGATTTTGACCCGGCTTCTCATGGAGAATCCCTGCGGTGGGATCTTGTTCTGAAAAAACCAACTGCATTCACCGAAATCCGGCACCACTTTGCCCTGCACGGCCCCGGGATCGAGGAATGCCCAGAGCAGGAATAAGACCAGACCCTCCGCCCCCATGGCCAGAGTGAGATTCCTCTCCAGGTTGAAGAGCGAGCGATCAGTTTCACATCCAGCGCTTCCTGCTCCTTCTGTCTGTTCCGGTTACAATCGGTCAGTGACTCAGGCCCGCTTCCCTTGGGTTTATTCTCGGAAAGTTCCTGTAAACTGCTGACAAGTCGCGCCAGTCACCCGCAAAACATGTCAATCAAACTCGACCGAGCTGCCTCAAAGCAAAATAAAACCTCTCCCACTCTCTGGAAGGTCAGAATTCCTCTCCCGTAATGTCAGGTTCAGGCAACTCCCTTTCCTGCTCACTCCTGCTCTCAGTCAAGAAAATTACTTCAATGGATCAGGTCATGTGTGAGCCAGATGCTATCGTACTTGAAAACTGCCAGGTTGTTGTTGTGAAAGTAAGAAACAGAAATAAAAAGAGAGGGAGAAAGAAAGAAAGGAAGGATGAAAGGGAATAAAGAGGCTTGCACCTTTCACAACCTCAGGACCTCCCAAAGTGCTTTACAGCGCTTTTATGAAGTGCAGTCACAGTTGTAATGTAGAAAACACAGCAGCCAATTTGTGCACAGCAAGCTCCCCAAATCTTTTGTTTTAATGATGCTGATTGAGGGATAAATATTGGGCCAGGACACCGGGGAGAACGCCCCCTGCTCTTCTTCGAAATAGTGCCCTGGGATCTTTTACGTCCACCTGAGAGAACAACAGTGGCCCAGAAATTCGGGTCCCCACGGGTGAGTACGCGCTGGGTACTCATGCGTAGGCCCAACGAAAGTGCCGGTTTCGTGCATGCACTGTGCATGCGCGGGAAACCGGAACTTCCGTTCCCTAAAAGGAGTTCACAGGTCGAACGCGTGCGCCGGAGAGGCAGTTTTTTTTGCAGGTTTCTCCGGGGGGGTAAGTCTCCAGGAGTTACACTTTTAAAAAGCAGTCGCAAGGCCTGCTTTTAACAAGGTAAGTGGTGAATTAAGTAAAATTAAAACATTTTTTCCACAGGTTTATTATTTTTAAATACTTTAAAGAAAGGTAAGTTTATTTTTAGCCCCATTAGAAACTGTAATTAATTTTTTCAAAAATTTAAATTATTGTTTAAAATAGTTATTTTATGTAATTTATAGTTATTTTAAAAATGTGATTTAAAAAAAATGTATTTGAAGTTTTAGTTATGTTTTGGGGCTGATTTGTAATTATAGTTTTGGCAGTTCTTCCTGTCAATTTTATGAATGGGCATTTCCCTGCTACCATTGGCTCTCCATGGCCCACGTGATCCCAGGGGACGCTTCGAACTAACTGCGCCCCTGGGATACGCAAGCACTGCGCGCCGGCAGTTGGAGGAGGCCCAGGATCAGAATCCCACGCGGGCCCACAGTTCAACGGCTGGCACGCTAGTTAAGTGCAGGTCGGAGGCTTGCACCCGCGGGAAGCCTCCAACCCGAATTTCTGGGCCAGCACCTCTGACAGTGCAGCACTACCTCCATACTACACTTGAATACTAGGTTATGGGCTCACGTCTCTGGAGTGAGGACTATGAACCCTCAACCTTCCGACTCAGAGGTTAGAAGTGGTACCCACTTAGCCATGGCTGACACAGCTTTAAGGGGAAGAGAGCCTGCCCCTGCATGGTGTGGCCTACAGGTGACCCCAGTCCCACACTCCCAATGCCCTCAGGGTAACTGGGAATGGGAGACACATGCCTTGAGTTTCCCAAGAGCAAATGAAAAAACAAGTACATTATTAGAATATAATCTTGTTGGGGCAATACATTTCCAGACCACAAAGCATATTTTCTATTGCCCCGATATTTGTTCACACGTTTGTGTCAACATTTACCATTCTAATCACCAGCTCAATCTCCATCCCTGTTTGCTCTGTTAACAGTCGCCATGCACTCCCAGATGCCGGCCAAAGGTGGCACTGTGGAGTAGGTTTCTGAAATCTCACCCAACTCTCCTTTGTACATTATCTTGTGTACAAATAAAAAATAATTAACTCACGACAGGCAAATTTCTTCATTTTTTTGCACACAATAACAAACAGCTGAGCGTGAGGTGAAAGCACAAATTCATTTACTGTGTTCCCCTGCTTTCTATATAAATAGCGTGAGCTTTGCACACATGGGGGAAGGAGCGGGGCAGATCTCCTTTGGAAACATGGTGTGGCCGAATCATCAGTCTTTTTTCAGTAACATGGCCGGCACCTGTGGAACTGTACCTGTGAGAGTGAGCACCTGTGGAACTGCACCTCAGAGAGTGGGCACCTGTGGAAATGTAGCTCAGAGAGTGGGCACCTGTGGAACTGTAAATGTGAGAGTGGGCGCCTGTGGAACTGTACCTGTGAGAGTGGGCACCTGTGGAAAAGTAGCTCAGAGAGTGGGCACCTGTGGAACTGAACCTGAGAGAGTGGGCATCTGTTGAACTGTACCTCAGAGAGTGGGCGCCTGTGGAACTGTACCTGTGAGAGTGGGCACCTGTGGAAAAGTAGCTCAGAGAATGGGCACCTGTGGAACTGTACCTGAGAGAGTGGGCACCTGTTGAACTGTAGCTCAGAGAGTGGGCACCTGTGGAAATGTACCTCAGAGAGTGGGCACCTGTAGAACTGTGCCTGAGAGAGTGGGCACCAGTGGAACTGTACCTCAGAGAGTGGGCACTTGTGGGACTGTACCTCAGAGGGTGGGCATCTTTGGAACTGTACCTGAGGGAATGGGCACCTGTGGAACTGTATCTCAGAGAGTGGCCACCTGTGGAACTGTAGCTCAGAGAGTGGGCACCTGTGGAACAGTGGCTCAGAGAGTTGGCACCTGTGGAACTGTACCTGAGAGAGTGGGCACCTGTGGAACTGTACCTCAGAGAGTGGGCACCTGTGGAACTGTAGCTCAGAGAGTGCGCAGCTGTGGAATTGTACCTGAGAGAGTGGGTACCTGTGGAACTGTACCTGAGAGTCTGGGCACCTGTGGAACTCTACCTGAGAGAGTGGGCACCTGTGCAACTGTACCTGAGAGAGTGGGCATCTGTGGAACTGTACCTGAGAGAGTGGGCACCTGTGGAATTGTACCTGAGAGAGTGGGCACCTGTGGAACTGTAAATGTGAGAGTGGGCACCTGTGGAACTGTACCTGAGAGAGTGGGCATCTGTGGAACTGTACCTGAGAGAGTGGGCACCTCTGGAACTGTACCTGAGTGAGCGGGCACCTGTGAAACTGTACCTGAGAGAGTGGGAACCTGTGGAACTGTAGCTCAGGGAGTGGGCACCTGTGGAGCTGTACCTGTGAGAGTGGGCACCTGTGGAACTGTAGCTCAGAGAGTGGGCACCTGTGAGGCTGTACCTGAGAGAGTGGGCACCTGTGGAACGGTACCTGAGAGTGGGCACCTGTGGAATTGTACCTGAGAGTGGGCACCTGTGGAACTGTGCCTGAGAGAGTGGGCACCTGTGGAACTGTACCTGAGAGAGTGGGCACCTGTGGAACTGCACCTGAGAGAGTGGGCACCTGTGGAACTGTACCTGAGAGAGTGGGCACCTGTGGAACTGTAGCTCAGGGAGTGGGCACCTGTGGAGCTGTACCTGTGAGAGTGGGCACGTGTGGAACTGTAGCTGAGAGAGCGGGCACCTGTGGAACTGTACCTGAGAGAGTGGGCACCTGTGGAACTGTACCTGAGAGTGGGCACCTGTGGAACTGTACCTGAGAGTGGGCACCTGTGGAACTGTGCCTGAGAGAGTGGGCACCTGTGGAACTGTACCTGAGAGAGTGGGCACCTGTGGGGCTGTACCTGAGAGAGTGGGCACCTGTGGAACTGTACCTGAGAGTGGGCACCTGTGGAACTGTACCTGAGAGTGGGCACCTGTGGAACTGTGCCTGAGAGAGTGGGCACCTGTGGAACTGTACCTGAGAGAGTGGGCACCTGTGGAACTGCACCTGAGAGAGTGGGCACCTGTGGAACTGTACCTGAGAGAGAAGGCACCTGTGGAACTGTAGCTCAGGGAATGGGCACCTGTGGAGCTGTACCTGTGAGAGTGGGCACCTGTGGAACTGTAGCTGAGAGAGCGGGCACCTGTGGAACTGTACCTCAGAGAGTGGGCACCAGTGGAACTGTACCTGAGAGAGTGGGCACCTGTGGAACTGTACCTGAGAGCGTGGGCACCTGTGGAACTGTACCTGAGAGAGTGGGCACCTGTGGAACTGTACCTGTGAGAGTGGGCACCTGAGCAACTGTAGCTCAGGGAGTGGGAACCTGTGGAACTGTACCTGAGAGAGTGGGCAACTGTGGACCTGTACCTGAGAGAGTGGGCACCAGTGGAACTGTACCTGAGAGAGTGGGCACCTGTGGAACAGTACCTCAGAGAGTGGGCACCTGTGGAACTGTACCTGAGAGAGTGGGCACCTGTGGAACTATACCTCAGAGAGTGGGCACCTGTGGAACTGTACCTCAGAGAGATGGCACCTGTGGAACTGTACCTGAGAGAGTGGGCACCTGTGGAACTGTACCTGAGAGCGTGGGCATCTGTGGAATTGGAGCTCAGAGAGTGGGCACCTGTGGAAAGGTACCTCCGAGAGTTGGCACCTGAGGAAATGTACCTGAGAGTGTGGGCACCTGTGGAACTGTACCTCAGAGAGATGGCACCTGTGGAACTGTACCTGAGAGAGTGGGCACCTGTGGAACTGTACCTGAGAGAGTGGGCAGCTGTGGAACTGTACCTGAGAGAGTGGGCACCTGTGGAACTGTACCTGAGAGAGTGGGCACCTGTGCAACTGTACCTGAGAGCGTGGGCATCTGTGGAACTGTACCTGAGAGAGTGGGCACCTGTGGAACTGCACCTGAGAGAGTGGGCACCTGTGGAACTGTACCTGAGAGAGTGGGCACCTGTGGAACTGTAAATGTGAGAGTGGGCACCTGTGGAACTGTACCTGAGCGAGCGGGCACCTGTGGAACGGTACCTCAGAGAGTGGGCACCTGTGGAACTGTAGCTCAGAGAGCGGGCAGCTGTGGAGCTGGAACTCAGAGAGTGGGCACCTGTGGAACTGTACCACAGAGTGGGCACCTGTGTAACTGAACCAGAGAGAGCGGGCACTTGTGGAACTGTACCTGAGAGAGTGGGCACCTGTGGAATTGTACCTGAGAGAGTGGGCACCTGTGGAACTGTAAATGTGAGAGTGGGCACCTGTGGAACTGTACCTGAGAGAGTGGGCATCTGTGGAACTGTACCTGAGAGATTGGGCACCTGTGGAATTCTACCTGAGAGAGTGGGCACCTGTGGAACTGTAAATGTGAGAGTGGGCACCTGTGGAACTGGACCTGAGAGACTGGGCACCTATGGAACTGCACCTGAGAGAGTGGGCACCTGTGGAACTGTAAATGTGAGAGTGGGCACCTGTGGAACTGTACCTGAGAGAGTGGGGACCTATGGAACTGTACCTGACAGAGTGGGCACCAGTGGAACTGTAGCTGAGAGAGTAGGCACCTGCGGAAATGTACCTGAGAGAGTGGGCACCTGTGGAACTGTACCTGTGAGACTGGGCACCTGTGGAACTGTAGCTCAGAGAGCGGGCACCTGTGGAACTGTAGCTCAGAGAGTGGGCACCTGTGGAACTGTACCTCAGAGAGCGGGCACCTGTGGAACAGTACCTGAGAGAGTGGGCACCTGTTGAACTGTACCTGAGAGAGTGGGCACCTGTGGAACTGTACCTGAGAGAGTGGGCACCTCTGGAACTGTACCTGAGTGAGCGGGCACCTGTGGAACTGTACCTGAGAGAGTGGGAACCTGTGGAACTGTAGCTCAGGGAGTGGGCACCTGTGGAGCTGTACCTGTGAGAGTGGGCACCTGTGGAACTGTAGCTCAGAGAGTGGGCACCTGTGAGGCTGTACCTGAGAGAGTGGGCACCTGTGGAACGGTACCTGAGAGTGGGCACCTGTGGAACTGTACCTGAGAGTGGGCACCTGTGGAACTGTGCCTGAGAGAGTGGGCACCTGTGGAACTGTACCTGAGAGAGTGGGCACCTGTGGAACTGCACCTGAGAGAGTGGGCACCTGTGGAACTGTACCTGAGAGAGTGGGCACCTGTGGAACTGTAGCTCAGGGAGTGGGCACCTGTGGAGCTGTACCTGTGAGAGTGGGCACGTGTGGAACTGTAGCTGAGAGAGCGGGCACCTGTGGAACTGTACCTGAGAGAGTGGGCACCTGTGGAACTGTACCTGAGAGAGTGGGCACCTCTGGAACTGTACCTGAGTGAGCGGGCACCTGTGGAACTGTACCTGAGAGAGTGGGAACCTGTGGAACTGTAGCTCAGGGAGTGGGCACCTGTGGAGCTGTACCTGTGAGAGTGGGCACCTGTGGAACTGTAGCTCAGAGAGTGGGCACCTGTGGGGCTGTACCTGAGAGAGTGGGCACCTGTGGAACTGTACCTGAGAGTGGGCACCTGTGGAACTGTACCTGAGAGTGGGCACCTGTGGAACTGTGCCTGAGAGAGTGGGCACCTGTGGAACTGTGCCTGAGAGAGTGGGCACCTGTGGAACTGCACCTGAGAGAGTGGGCACCTGTGGAACTGTACCTGAGAGAGAGGGCACCTGTGGAACTGTAGCTCAGGGAGTGGGCACCTGTGGAGCTGTACCTGTGAGAGTGGGCACCTGTGGAACTGTAGCTGAGAGAGCAGGCACCTGTGGAACTGTACCTCAGAGAGTGGGCACCAGTGGAACTGTACCTGAGAGAGTGGGCACCTGTGGAACTGTACCTGAGAGCGTGGGCACCTGTGGAACTGTACCTGAGAGAGTGGGCAACTGTGGAACTGTACCTGTGAGAGTGGGCACCTGAGCAACTGTAGCTCAGGGAGTGGGAACCTGTGGAACTGTACCTGAGAGAGTGGGCAACTGTGGACCTGTACCTGAGAGAGTGGGCACCAGTGGAACTGTACCTGAGAGAGTGGGCACCTGTGGAACTGTACCTCAGAGAGTTGGCACCTGTGGAACTGTACCTGAGAGAGTGGGCACCTGTGGAACTGTACCTCAGAGAGTGGGCACCTGTGGAACTGTACCTGAGAACGTGGGCATCTGTGGAATTGGAGCTGAGAGTGGGCACCTGTGGAAAGGTACCTCCGAGAGTTGGCACCTGAGGAACTGTACCTGAGAGTGTGGGCACCTGTGGAACTGTACCTCAGAGAGATGGCACCTGTGGAACTGTACCTGAGAGAGTGGGCACCTGTGGAACTGTACCTGAGAGAGTGGGCAGCTGTGGAACTGTACCTGAGAGAGTGGGCACCTGTGGAACTGTACCTGAGAGAGTGGGCACCTGTGCAACTGTACCTGAGAGCGTGGGCATCTGTGGAACTGTACCTGAGAGAGTGGGCACCTGTGGAACTGCACCTGAGAGAGTGGGCACCTGTGGAACTGTACCTGAGAGAGTGGGCACCTGTGGAACTGTAAATGTGAGAGTGGGCACCTGTGGAACTGTACCTGAGCGAGCGGGCACCTGTGGAACGGTACCTCAGAGAGTGGGCACCTGTGGAACTGTAGCTCAGAGAGCGGGCAGCTGTGGAGCTGGACCTCAGAGGGTGGGCACCTGTGGAACTGTACCACAGAGTGCGCACCTGTGTAACTGAACCAGAGAGAGCGGGCACTTGTGGAACTGTACCTGAGAGAGTGGGCACCTGTGGAACTGTACCTGAGAGAGTGGGCAATCTGTGGAACTGCACCTGAGAGAGTGGGCACCTGTGGAACTGTACCTGAGAGAGTGGGCACCTGTGGAACTGTTCCTGAGAGAGTCGGCACCTGTGGAACTGTACCTGAGAGAGTGGGCACCTGTGCAGCTGTACCTGAGAGAGTGGGCACCTGCGGAAATGTACCTGAGAGTGGGCACCTGTGGAACTGTACCTGAGAGTGGGCACCTGTGGAACTGTACCTGAGAGTGGGCACCTGTGGAACTGTGCCTGAGAGAGTGGGCACCTGTGGAACTGTACCTGAGAGAGTGGGCACCTGTGGAACTGCACCTGAGAGAGTGGGCACCTGTGGAACTGTACCTGTGAGAGTGGGCACGTGTGGAACTGTAGCTGAGAGAGCGGGCACCTGTGGAACTGTACCTGAGAGAGTGGGCACCTGTGGAACTGTACCTGAGAGAGTGGGCACCTCTGGAACTGTACCTGAGTGAGCGGGCACCTGTGGAACTGTACCTGAGAGAGTGGGAACCTGTGGAACTGTAGCTCAGGGAGTGGGCACCTGTGGAGCTGTACCTGTGAGAGTGGGCACCTGTGGAACTGTAGCTCAGAGAGTGGGCACCTGTGGGGCTGTACCTGAGAGAGTGGGCACCTGTGGAACTGTACCTGAGAGTGGGCACCTGTGGAACTGTACCTGAGAGAGTGGGCACCTGTGGAACTGTACCTGAGAGAGTGGGCACCTCTGGAACTGTACCTGAGTGAGCGGGCACCTGTGGAACTGTACCTGAGAGAGTGGGAACCTGTGGAACTGTAGCTCAGGGAGTGGGCACCTGTGGAGCTGTACCTGTGAGAGTGGGCACCTGTGGAACTGTAGCTCAGAGAGTGGGCACCTGTGGGGCTGTACCTGAGAGAGTGGGCACCTGTGGAACTGTACCTGAGAGTGGGCACCTGTGGAACTGTACCTGAGAGTGGGCACCTGTGGAACTGTGCCTGAGAGAGTGGGCACCTGTGGAACTGTGCCTGAGAGAGTGGGCACCTGTGGAACTGCACCTGAGAGAGTGGGCACCTGTGGAACTGTACCTGAGAGAGAGGGCACCTGTGGAACTGTAGCTCAGGGAGTGGGCACCTGTGGAGCTGTACCTGTGAGAGTGGGCACCTGTGGAACTGTAGCTGAGAGAGCAGGCACCTGTGGAACTGTACCTCAGAGAGTGGGCACCAGTGGAACTGTACCTGAGAGAGTGGGCACCTGTGGAACTGTACCTGAGAGCGTGGGCACCTGTGGAACTGTACCTGAGAGAGTGGGCAACTGTGGAACTGTACCTGTGAGAGTGGGCACCTGAGCAACTGTAGCTCAGGGAGTGGGAACCTGTGGAACTGTACCTGAGAGAGTGGGCAACTGTGGACCTGTACCTGAGAGAGTGGGCACCAGTGGAACTGTACCTGAGAGAGTGGGCACCTGTGGAACTGTACCTCAGAGAGTTGGCACCTGTGGAACTGTAGCTGAGAGAGTGGGCACCTTTGGAACTGTACCTCAGAGAGTGGGCACCTGTGGAACTGTACCTGAGAACGTGGGCATCTGTGGAATTGGAGCTGAGAGTGGGCACCTGTGGAAAGGTACCTCCGAGAGTTGGCACCTGAGGAACTGTACCTGAGAGTGTGGGCACCTGTGGAACTGTACCTCAGAGAGATGGCACCTGTGGAACTGTACCTGAGAGAGTGGGCACCTGTGGAACTGTACCTGAGAGAGTGGGCAGCTGTGGAACTGTACCTGAGAGAGTGGGCACCTGTGGAACTGTACCTGAGAGAGTGGGCACCTGTGCAACAGTACCTGAGAGCGTGGGCATCTGTGGAACTGTACCTGAGAGAGTGGGCACCTGTGGAACTGCACCTGAGAGAGTGGGCACCTGTGGAACTGTACCTGAGAGAGTGGGCACCTGTGGAACTGTAAATGTGAGAGTGGGCACCTGTGGAACTGTACCTGAGCGAGCGGGCACCTGTGGAACGGTACCTCAGAGAGTGGGCACCTGTGGAACTGTAGCTCAGAGAGCGGGCAGCTGTGGAGCTGGACCTCAGAGAGTGGGCACCTGTGGAACTGTACCACAGAGTGCGCACCTGTGTAACTGAACCAGAGAGAGCGGGCACTTGTGGAACTGTACCTGAGAGAGTGGGCACCTGTGGAACTGTACCTGAGAGAGTGGGCAATCTGTGGAACTGCACCTGAGAGAGTGGGCACCTGTGGAACTGTACCTGAGAGAGTGGGCACCTGTGGAACTGTTCCTGAGAGAGTCGGCACCTGTGGAACTGTACCTGAGAGAGTGGGCACCTGTGCAGCTGTACCTGAGAGAGTGGGCACCTGCGGAAATGTACCTGAGAGAGTGGGCACCTGTGGAACTGTACCTGTGAGAGTGGGCACCTGTGGAACTGTCCCTGAGAGAGTGGGCATCTGTGGAACTGTACCTCAGAGAGTGGGCATCTGTGGAACTGTAGCTCAGAGAGTGGGCACCTGTGGAACTTTACGTCAGAGAGCGGGCACCTGTGGAACAGTACCTGAGAGAGTGGGCACCTGTTGAACTGTACCTGAGAGAGTGGGCACCTGTGGAACTGTACCTGAGAGAGTAGGCACCTGTGGAACTGTACCTGAGTGAGTGGGCACCTGTGGAACTGTAGCTCAGAGAGTGGGCACCTGTGTAACTGTACCTGAGAGAGTAGTCACCTGTGGAGCTGTACCTGAGAGAGTGGGCACCTGTTAAACTGTACCTGAGAGAGTGGGCAGCTGTGGAACTGTAGCTCAGAGAGTGGGCACCCGTGGGACTGTACCTGAGAGAGTGGGCACCTGTGGAACTGTACCTGAGAGTGGGCACCTGTGGAACTGTACCTGAGAGTGGGCACCTGTGGAACTGTACCTCAGAGAGCGGGCACCTGTGGAACTGTCCCTGAGTGAGTGGGCACCTGTGGAACTATACCTGAGAGAGTGGGCACCTGTGGAACTATACCTGAGACAGTGGGCACCTGTGGAACTATACCTGAGAGAGTGGGCACCTGTGGAACTGTACCTAAGAGAGTGGGCACCTGTGGAACTGTACTTGTGAGAGTGGGCACCTGTGCAACTGTAGCTCAGGGAGTGGGAACCTGTGGAACTGTACCTGAGAGAGTGGGCAACTGTGGACCTGTACATAAGAACATAAGAACATAAGAAATAGGAGCAGGAGTAGGCCAATTGGCCCCTCGAGCCTGCTCCGCCATTGAATAAGATCATGGCTGATCTGATCCTAACCGCCAATCCACTATGACAGGACTATCTCCTGAATCTAACAGAATTCGACACACGAAACAGGAGCAGGATCAGGCTACACGGCCCCTGGGCCCGCTCCGCTACCCACAGGGCCATGACCGATCCGAACCTAGACTCATGTCCAAATTCCTGCCCGCTCCCCGTAACCCTTAATTCCCTTTTCTTCTAGGAAACTGTCTATTTCTGTTTTAAATTTATGTAATGATGTAGCTTCGACAGCTTTTTGGGGCAGCATATTCCATGGACCTACCACCCTCTGAGTGAAGTAGTTCCTCCTCATCTCAGTTTTGAAGGAGCAGCCCCTTATTCTAAGACTATGCCCCCTAGTTCTAGTTTCACCCATCATCTGGAACATCCTCCCTGCATCCACCCGATCCAACCCCTTCACAATCTTATGTGTTTCAATAAGATCGCCTCTCATTCTTCTGAACTCCAATGAGTAGAGTCCCAATCTACTCAACCTCTCCTCATATGTCCATCCCCTCATCCCCGGGATTAACCGAGTGAACCTTCTTTGTACTGACTCGAGAGCAAGTATGTCTTTTCTTAAGTATGGACACCAAAACTGTATGCACTATTCCAGGTGCGGTCTCACCAATACCTTGTACAACTGAAGCAATACCTCCCTATTTTTATATTCTATCCCCCTAGCAATGAAAGCCAACATTCCATTGGCCTTCTTAATCACTTGCTGCACCTGCATACTTACTTAGCCTGTCTATGTCCCCTTGCAGGTTTTTTATGTCCTCCTCACTCACTACTTTCCCTCCCATCTTAGTATCATCTGCAAACTTTGATATGTTACACTCGGTCCCCTCCTCCAAATCGTTAATATAGATTGTAAAGAGTTGGGGACCCAGCACTGACCCCTGCGGAACACCACTGGTTACTGATTGCCAGTCTGAGAATGAACCATTTATCCCAACTCTCTGCCTTCTGTTAGATAGCCAATCCTCTATCCATGCCAGAATATTACCCCCAATCCCGTGATTTTTTATCTTAAGCAATAATCTTTTGTGTGGCACCTTGTCAAATGCCTTTTGGAAGTCTAAATACACTACGTCCACTGGTTCACCTTTTTCCACCCTATATGTTACTTCCTCAAAGAACTCCAGCAAATTTGTCAAACATGACTTCCCCTTCATAAAACCATGCTGACTTTGTCTTATTAAATTATGATTATCCAAATGTCCTGTTACTGTCTCCTTAATAATGGACTCCAAAATTTTACCTACCACAGATGTTAGGCTAACCGGTCTTAGTTTCCAGCCTTCTGTCTACTGCCCTTTTTAAATAAGGGTGTTACATTAGCAGTTTTCCAGTCTCCTGAGAGAGTGGGCACCAGTGGAACTGTACCTGAGAGAGTGGGCACCTGTGCAACTGTAGCTCATGGAGTGGGCACCTGTGGAACTGTAGCTCAGAGAGTGGGCACCTGTGGAACTGTACCTCAGAGTGTGGGCACCTGCGGAACTGTAGCTCAGAGTGTGGGCACCTGTGGAACTGTACCTGAGAGAGTGGGCACCTGTGGAGCTGTACCGGAGAGAGTGGGCACCTGTGGAACAGTACCTGAGAGAGTGGGCACCTGTGGAACTGTACTTGTGAGAGTGTGCACTGGTGGAACTGTCCCTGAGAGAGTGGGCACCTGTGGAACTGTACCTGAGAGAGTGGGCACCTGTGGAACTGTAGCTCAGAGAGTGGGCACCTGTGGAACTGTGCCTCAGAAAGCGGTCACCTGTGGAACTGTAGCACAGAGTGTGAGCACCTGTGCAACTGTCCCTGAGAGAGTGGGCACCTGTGGGACTGTACCTGAGAGAGTAGGCGCCTGTGGAACTGTAGCTGAGAGTGTGAGCATCTGTGGAACTGTACCTGAGAGCGTGGGCACCTGTGGAACTGTAACTCAGAGAGTGGGCAGCTGTGGAACTGTAGCTCACAGAGTGGGCACCTGTGGAACAGTACCTGAGAGAGTGGGCACCTGTGGAACTGTACCTGAGAGAGTGGGCACCTGTGGAACTGTACCTGTGAGAGTGGGCACCTGTGCAACTGTAGCTCAGAGAGCGGGCACCTGTGGAACTGTACCTGAGAGAGTGGGCACCTGTTGAACTGTACCAGAGAGAGTGGGCACCTGTGGAACTGTACCTGAGAGAGTGGGCACCTCTGGAACTGTACCTGAGTGAGTGGGCACCTGTGGAACTGTACCTGAGAGAGTGGGCACCTGTGGAACTGTAGCTCAGGGAGTGGGCACCTGTGGAGCTGTACCTGTGAGAGTGGGCACCTGTGGAACTGTAGCTCAGAGAGTGGGCACCTGTGGAACTGTACCTCAGAGAGCGGGCAGCTGTGGAACAGCACCTGAGAGACTGGGCACCTGCTGAACTGTACCTGGTAGAGTGGGCACCTGTGGAACTGGACCTGAGAGACTGGGCACCTATGGAACTGCACCTGAGAGAGTGGGCACCTGTGGAACTGTAAATGTGAGTGTGGGCACCTGTGGAACTGTACCTGAGAGAGTGGGGACCTATGGAACTGTACCTGACAGAGTGGGCACCAGTGGAACTGTAGCTGAGAGAGTAGGCACCTGCGGAAATGTACCTGAGAGAGTGGGCACCTGTGGAACTGTACCTGTGAGACTGGGCAGCTGTGGAACTGTAGCTCAGAGAGCGGGCACCTGTGGAACTGTAGCTCAGAGAGTGGGCACCTGTGGAACAGTACCTCAGAGAGCGGGCACCTGTGGAACAGTACCTGAGAGAGTGGGCACCTGTTGAACTGTACCTGAGAGAGTGGGCACCTGTGGAACTGTACCTGAGAGAGTGGGCACCTCTGGAACTGTACCTGAGTGAGCGGGCACCTGTGGAACTGTACCTGAGAGAGTGGGAACCTGTGGAACTGTAGCTCAGGGAGTGGGCACCTGTGGAGCTGTACCTGTGAGAGTGGGCACCTGTGGAACTGTAGCTCAGAGAGTGGGCACCTGTGAGGCTGTACCTGAGAGAGTGGGCACCTGTGGAACTGTACCTGAGAGTGGGCACCTGTGGAACTGTGCCTGAGAGAGTGGGCACCTGTGGAACTGTACCTGAGAGAGTGGGCACCTGTGGAACTGCACCTGAGAGAGTGGGCACCTGTGGAACTGTACCTGAGAGAGTGGGCACCTGTGGAACTGTAGCTCAGGGAGTGGGCACCTGTGGAGCTGTACCTGTGAGAGTGGGCACGTGTGGAACTGTAGCTGAGAGAGCGGGCACCTGTGGAACTGTACCTGAGAGAGTGGGCACCTGTGGAACTGTACCTGAGAGAGTGGGCACCTCTGGAACTGTACCTGAGTGAGCGGGCACCTGTGGAACTGTACCTGAGAGAGTGGGAACCTGTGGAACTGTAGCTCAGGGAGTGGGCATCTGTGGAGTTGTACCTGTGAGAGTGGGCACCTGTGGAGCAGTAGCTCAGAGAGTGGGCACCTGTGGGGCTGTACCTGAGAGAGTGGGCACCTGTGGAACTGTACCTGAGAGTGGGCACCTGTGGAACTGTACCTGAGAGTGGGCACCTGTGGAACTGTGCCTGAGAGAGTGGGCACCTGTGGAACTGTACTTGAGAGAGTGGGCACCTGTGGAACTGCACCTGAGAGAGTGGGCACCTGTGGAACTGTACCTGAGAGAGAGGGCACCTGTGGAACTGTAGCTCAGGGTGTGGGCACCTGTGGAGCTGTACCTGTGAGAGTGGGCACCTGTGGAACTGTAGCTGAGAGAGCGGGCACCTGTGTAACTGTACCTCAGAGAGTGGGCACCAGTGGAACTGTACCTGAGAGAGTGGGCACCTGTGGAACTGTACCTGAGAGCGTGGGCACCTGTGGAACTGTACCTGAGAGAGTGGGCACCTGTGGAACTGTACCTGTGAGAGTGGGCACCTGAGCAACTGTAGCTCATGGATTGGGAACCTGTGGAACTGTACCTGAGAGAGTGGGCTACTGTGGACCTGTACCTGAGAGAGTGGGCACCAGTGGAACTGTACCTGAGAGAGTGGGCACCTGTGGAACTGTACCTCAGAGAGTGGGCACCTGTGGAAAGGTACCTCCGAGAGTTGGCACCTGAGGAACTGTACCTGAGAGTGTGGGCACCTGTGGAACTGTACCTCAGAGAGATGGCACCTGTGGAACTGTACCTGAGAGAGTGGGCACCTGTGGAACTGTACCTGAGAGAGTGGGCAGCTGTGGAACTGTACCTGAGAGAGTGGGCACCTGTGGAACTGTACCTGAGAGAGTGGGCACCTGTGCAACTGTACCTGAGAGCGTGGGCATCTGTGGAACTGTACCTGAGAGAGTGGGCACCTGTGGAACTGCACCTGAGAGAGTGGGCACCTGTGGAACTGTACCTGAGAGAGTGGGCACCTGTGGAACTGTAAATGTGAGAGTGGGCACCTGTGGAACTGTACCTGAGCGAGCGGGCACCTGTGGAACGGTACCTCAGAGAGTGGGCACCTGTGGAACTGTAGCTCAGAGAGCGGGCAGCTGTGGAGCTGGACCTCAGAGAGTGGGCACCTGTGGAACTGTACCACAGAGTGGGCACCTGTGTAACTGAACCAGAGAGAGCGGGCACTTGTGGAACTGTACCTGAGAGAGTGGGCACCTGTGGAACTGTACCTGAGAGAGTGGGCAACCTGTGGAACTGCACCTGAGAGAGTGGGCACCTGTGGAACTGTACCTGAGAGAGTGGGCACCTGTGGAACTGTTCCTGAGAGAGTGGGCACCTGTGGAACTGTACCTGAGAGAGTGGGCACCTGTGCAGCTGTACCTGAGAGAGTGGGCACCTGCGGAAATGTACCTGAGAGAGTGGGCACCTGTGGAACTGTACCTGTGAGAGTGGGCACCTGTGGAACTGTCCCTGAGAGAGTGGGCATCTGTGGAACTGTACCTCAGAGAGTGGGCACCTGTGGAACTGTAGCTCAGAGAGTGGGCACCTGTGGAACTTTACCTCAGAGAGTGGGCACCTGTGGAACTGTACGTGTGAGTGGGCACCTGTGGAACTGTACCTGAGAGTGGGCACCTGTGGAACTGTACCTCAGAGAGCGGGCACCTGTGGAACTGTCCCTGAGTGAGTGGGCACCTGTGGAACTGTACCTGAGAGAATGGGCACCTGTGGAACTATACCTGAGAGAGTGGGCACCTGTGGAACTATACCTGAGAGAGTGGGCACCTGTGGAACTATACCTGAGAGAGTGGGCACCTGTGGAACTGTACCTAAGAGAGTGGGCACCTGTGGAACTGTACTTGTGAGAGTGGGCACCTGTGCAACTGTAGCTCAGGGAGTGGGAACCTGTGGAACTGTACCTGAGAGAGTGGGCAACTGTGGACCTGTACATAAGAACATAAGAACATAAGAAATAGGAGCAGGAGTAGGCCAATTGGCCCCTCGAGCCTGCTCCGCCATTCAATAAGATCATGGCTGATCTGATCCTAACCGCCAATCCACTATGACAGGACTATCTCCTGAATCTAACAGAATTCGACACACGAAACAGGAGCAGGATCAGGCTACACGGCCCCTGGGCCCGCTCCGCTACCCACAGGGCCATGACCAATCCGAACCTAGACTCATGTCCAAATTCCTGCCCGCTCCCCGTAACCACTAATTCCCTTTTCTTCTAGGAAACTGTCTATTTCTGTTTTAAATTTATGTAATGATGTAGCTTCGACAGCTTTTTGGGGCAGCATATTCCATGGACCTACCACCCTCTGAGTGAAGTAGTTCCTCCTCATCTCAGTTTTGAAGGAGCAGCCCCTTATTCTAAGACTATGCCCCCTAGTTCTAGTTTCACCCATCATCTGGAACATCCTCCCTGCATCCACCCGATCCAACCCCTTCACAATCTTATGTGTTTCAATAAGATCGCCTCTCATTCTTCTGAACTCCAATGAGTAGAGTCCCAATCTACTCAACCTCTCCTCATATGTCCATCCCCTCATCCCCGGGATTAACCGAGTGAACCTTCTTTGTACTGACTCGAGAGCAAGTATGTCTTTTCTTAAGTATGGACACCAAAACTGTATGCACTATTCCAGGTGCGGTCTCACCAATACCTTGTACAACTGAAGCAATACCTCCCTATTTTTATATTCTATCCCCCTAGCAATGAAAGCCAACATTCCATTGGCCTTCTTAATCACTTGCTGCACCTGCATACTTACTTAGCCTGTCTATGTCCCCTTGCAGGTTTTTTATGTCCTCCTCACTCACTACTTTCCCTCCCATCTTAGTATCATCTGCAAACTTTGATATGTTACACTCGGTCCCCTCCTCCAAATCGTTAATATAGATTGTAAAGAGTTGGGGACCCAGCACTGACCCCTGCGGAACACCACTGGTTACTGATTGCCAGTCTAAGAATGAACCATTTATCCCAACTCTCTGCCTTCTGTTAGATAGCCAATCCTCTATCCATGCCAGAATATTACCCCCAATCCCGTGATTTTTTATCTTAAGCAATAATCTTTTGTGTGGCACCTTGTCAAATGCCTTTTGGAAGTCTAAATACACTACGTCCACTGGTTCACCTTTTTCCACCCTATATGTTACTTCCTCAAAGAACTCCAGCAAATTTGTCAAACATGACTTCCCCTTCATAAAACCATGCTGACTTTGTCTTATTAAATTATGATTATCCAAATGTCCTGTTACTGTCTCCTTAATAATGGACTCCAAAATTTTACCTACCACAGATGTTAGGCTAACCGGTCTTAGTTTCCAGCCTTCTGTCTACTGCCCTTTTTAAATAAGGGTGTTACATTAGCAGTTTTCCAGTCTCCTGAGAGAGTGGGCACCAGTGGAACTGTACCTGAGAGAGTGGGCACCTGTGCAACTGTAGCTCATGGAGTGGGCACCTGTGGAACTGTAGCTCAGAGAGTGGGCACCTGTGGAACTGTACCTCAGAGTGTGGGCACCTGTGGAACTGTAGCTCAGAGTGTGGGCACCTGTGGAACTGTACCTGAGAGAGTGGGCACCTGTGGAGCTGTACCGGAGAGAGTGGGCACCTGTGGAACAGTACCTGAGAGAGTGGGCACCTGTGGAAATGTACTTGTGAGAGTGTGCACTGGTGGAACTGTCCCTGAGAGAGTGGGCACCTGTGGAACTGTACCTGAGAGAGTGGGCACCTGTGGAACTGTAGCTCAGAGAGTGGGCACCTGTGGAACTGTGCCTCAGAAAGCGGTCACCTGTGGAACTGTAGCACAGAGTGTGAGCACCTGTGCAACTGTCCCTGAGAGAGTGGGCACCTGTGGGACTGTACCTGAGAGAGTAGGCGCCTGTGGAACTGTAGCTGAGAGTGTGAGCATCTGTGGAACTGTACCTGAGAGCGTGGGCACCTGTGGAACTGTAACTCAGAGAGTGGGCAGCTGTGGAACTGTAGCTCACAGAGTGGGCACCTGTGGAACAGTACCTGAGAGAGTGGGCACCTGTGGAACTGTACCTGAGAGAGTGGGCACCTGTGGAACTGTACCTGTGAGAGTGGGCACCTGTGCAACTGTAGCTCAGAGAGCGGGCACCTGTGGAACTGTACCTGAGAGAGTGGGCACCTGTTGAACTGTACCAGAGAGAGTGGGCACCTGCGGAACTGTACCTGAGAGAGTGGGCACCTCTGGAACTGTACCTGAGTGAGTTGGCACCTGTGGAACTGTACCTGAGAGAGTGGGCACCTGTGGAACTGTAGCTCAGGGAGTGGGCACCTGTGGAGCTGTACCTGTGAGAGTGGGCACCTGTGGAACTGTAGCTCAGAGAGTGGGCACCTGTGGAACTGTACCTCAGAGAGCGGGCAGCTGTGGAACAGCACCTGAGAGAGTGGGCACCTGCTGAACTGTACCTGGTAGAGTGGGCACCTGTGGAGCTGTACCTCAGAGAGTGGGCACCTGTTAAACTGTGCCTGAGAGACTGGGCAGCTGTGGAACAGTAGCTCAGAGAGTGGGCACCTGTGGGGCTGTACCTGAGAGAGTAGGCACCTGTGGAACTGTACCTCAGAGTGTGGGCACCTGTGGAACTGTAGCTCAGAGAGTGGGCACCTGTGGAACAGTACCTGAGAGAGTGGGCACCTGTGGAACTGTACTTGTGAGAGTGTGCACTGGTGGAACTGTCCCTGAGAGAGTGGGCACCTGTGGAACTGTACCTGAGAGAGTGGGCACCTGTGGAACTGTAGGTCAGTGAGTGGGCACCTGTGGAACTGTGCCTCAGAAAGCGGTCACCTGTGGAACTGTAGCACAGAGTGTGAGCACCTGTGCAACTGTCCCTGAGAGAGTGGGCACCTGTGGGACTATACCTGAGAGAGTGGGCACCTGTGGAACTACAGCTGAGAGTGTGGGCATCTGTGGAACTGTACCTGAGAGCGTGGGCACCTGTGGAACTGTAACTCAGAGAGTGGGCAGCTGTGGAACTGTAGCTCACAGAGTGGGCACCTGTGGAACTGTACCTGAGAGAGTGGGCACCTGTGGAACTGTACCTGAGAGAGTGGGCACCTGTGGAACTGTACCTGTGAGAGTGGGCACCTGTGCAACTGTGGCTCAGAGAGCGGGCACCTGTGGAACTGTACCTGAGAGAGTGGGCACCTGTTGAACTGTACCTGAGAGAGTGGGCACCTGTGGAACTGTACCTGAGAGAGTGGGCACCTCTGGAACTGTACCTGAGTGAGTGGGCACCTGTGGAACTGTACCTGAGAGAGTGGGCACCTGTGGAACTGTAGCTCAGGGAGTGGGCACCTGTGGAGCTGTACCTGTGAGAGAGGGCACATGTGGAACTGTAGCTCAGAGAGTGGGCACCTGTGGAACTGTACCTCAGAGAGCGGGCACCTGTGGAACAGTACCTGAGAGAGTGGGCACCTGTTGAAATGTACCTGAGAGAGTGGGCACCTGTGGAGCTGTACCTGAGAGAGTGGGCACTTGTTAAACTGTGCCTGAGTGAGTGGGCAGCTGTGGAGCAGTAGCTCAGAGAGTGGGCACCTGTGGGGCTGTACCTGAGAGAGTGGGCACCTGTGGAACTGTACCTGAGAGTGGGCACCTGTGGAACTGTACCTGAGAGAGGGCACCTGTGGAACTGTACCTGAGAGAGTGGGCACCTGTGGAACTGTACCTGAGAGAGTGGGCACCTGTGGAACTGCACCTGAGAGAGTGGGCACCTGTGGAACTGTACCTGAGAGAGAGGGCACCTGTGGAACTGTAGCTCAGGGAGTGGGCACCTGTGCAGCTGTACCTGTGAGAGTGGGCACCTGTGGAACTGTAGCTGAGAGAGCGGGCACCTGTGGAACTGTACCTCAGAGAGTGGGCACCAGTGGAACTGTAGCTGAGAGAGTGGGCACCTGTGGAACTGTACCTGAGAGCGTGGGCACCTGTGGAACTGTACCTGAGAGAGTGGGCACCTGTGGAACTGTACCTGTGAGAGTGGGCACCTGAGCAACTGTAGCTCAGGGAGTGGGAACCTGTGGAACTGTACCTGAGAGAGTGGGCAACTGTGGACCTGTACCTGAGAGAGTGGGCACCAGTGGAACTGTACCTGAGAGAGTGGGCACCTGTGGAACTGTACCTCAGAGAGTGGGCACCTGTGGAAAGGTACCTCCGAGAGTTGGCACCTGAGGAACTGTACCTGAGAGTGTGGGCAGCTGTGGAACTGTACCTCAGAGAGATGGCACCTGTGGAACTGTACCTGAGAGAGTGGGCACCTGTGGAACTGTACCTGAGAGAGTGGGCAGCTGTGGAACTGTACCTGAGAGAGTGGGCACCTGTGGAACTGTACCTGAGAGAGTGGGCACCTGTGCAACTGTACCTGAGCGCGTGGGCATCTGTGGAACTGTACCTGAGAGAGTGGGCACCTGTGGAACTGCACCTGAGAGAGTGGGCACCTGTGGAACTGTACCTGAGAGAGTGGGCACCTGTGGAACTGTAAATGTGAGAGTGGGCACCTGTGGAACTGTACCTGAGCGAGCGGGCACCTGTGGAACGGTACCTCAGAGAATGGGCACCTGTGGAACTGTAGCTCAGAGAGCGGGCAGCTGTGGAGCTGGACCTCAGAGAGTGGGCACCTGTGGAACTGTACCACAGAGTGGGCACCTGTGTAACTGAACCAGAGAGAGCGGGCACTTGTGGGACTGTACCTGAGAGAGTGGGCACCTGTGGAACTGTACCTGAGAGAGTGGGCAACCTGTGGAACTGCACCTGAGAGAGTGGGCACCTGTGGAACTGTACCTGAGAGAGTGGGCACCTGTGGAACTGTTCCTGAGAGAGTGGGCACCTGTGGAACTGTACCTGAGAGAGTGGGCACCTGTGCAGCTGTACCTGAGAGAGTGGGCACCTGCGGAAATGTACCTGAGAGAGTGGGCACCTGTGGAACTGTACCTGTGAGAGTGGGCACCTGTGGAACTGTCTCTGAGAGAGTGGGCATCTGTGGAACTGTACCTCAGAGAGTGGGCACCTGTGGAACTGTAGCTCAGAGAGTGGGCACCTGTGGAACTTTACCTCAGAGAGTGGGCACCTGTGGAACTGTACGTGAGAGTGGGCACCTGTGGAACTGTACCTGAGAGTGGGCACCTGTGGAACTGTACCTCAGAGAGCGGGCACCTGTGGAACTGTCCCTGAGTGAGTGGGCACCTGTGGAACTGTACCTGAGAGAATGGGCACCTGTGGAACTATACCTGAGAGAGTGCGCACCTGTGGAACTATACCTGAGAGAGTGGGCACCTGTGGAACTGTACCTGAGAGAGTGGGCACCTGTGGAACTGTACCTAAGAGAGTGGGCACCTGTGGAACTGTACTTGTGAGAGTGGGCACCTGTGCAACTGTAGCTCAGGGAGTGGGAACCTGTGGAACTGTACCTGAGAGAGTGGGCAACTGTGGACCTGTACATAAGAACATAAGAACATAAGAAATAGGAGCAGGAGTAGGCCAATTGGCCCCTCGAGCCTGCTCCGCCATTCAATAAGATCATGGCTGATCTGATCCTAACCGCCAATCCACTATGACAGGACTATCTCCTGAATCTAACAGAATTCGACACACGAAACAGGAGCAGGATCAGGCTACACGGCCCCTGGGCCCGCTCCGCTACCCACAGGGCCATGACCGATCCGAACCTAGACTCATGTCCAAATTCCTGCCCACTCCCCGTAACCCTTAATTCCCTTTTCTTCTAGGAAACTGTCTATTTCTGTTTTAAATTTATGTAATGATGTAGCTTCGACAGCTTTTTGGGGCAGCATATTCCATGGACCTACCACCCTCTGAGTGAAGTAGTTCCTCCTCATCTCAGTTTTGAAGGAGCAGCCCCTTATTCTAAGACTATGCCCCCTAGTTCTAGTTTCACCCATCATCTGGAACATCCTCCCTGCATCCACCCGATCCAACCCCTTCACAATCTTATGTGTTTCAATAAGATCGCCTCTCATTCTTCTGAACTCCAATGAGTAGAGTCCCAATCTACTCAACCTCTCCTCATATGTCCATCCCCTCATCCCCGGGATTAACCGAGTGAACCTTCTTTGTACTGACTCGAGAGCAAGTATGTCTTTTCTTAAGTATGGACACCAAAACTGTATGCACTATTCCAGGTGCGGTCTCACCAATACCTTGTACAACTGAAGCAATACCTCCCTATTTTTATATTCTATCCCCCTAGCAATGAAAGCCAACATTCCATTGGCCTTCTTAATCACTTGCTGCACCTGCATACTTACTTAGCCTGTCTATGTCCCCTTGCAGGTTTTTTATGTCCTCCTCACTCACTACTTTCCCTCCCATCTTAGTATCATCTGCAAACTTTGATATGTTACACTCGGTCCCCTCCTCCAAATCGTTAATATAGATTGTAAAGAGTTGGGGACCCAGCACTGACCCCTGCGGAACACCACTGGTTACTGATTGCCAGTCTGAGAATGAACCATTTATCCCAACTCTCTGCCTTCTGTTAGATAGCCAATCCTCTATCCATGCCAGAATATTACCCCCAATCCCGTGATTTTTTATCTTAAGCAATAATCTTTTGTGTGGCACCTTGTCAAATGCCTTTTGGAAGTCTAAATACACTACGTCCACTGGTTCACCTTTTTCCACCCTATATGTTACTTCCTCAAAGAACTCCAGCAAATTTGTCAAACATGACTTCCCCTTCATAAAACCATGCTGACTTTGTCTTATTAAATTATGATTATCCAAATGTCCTGTTACTGTCTCCTTAATAATGGACTCCAAAATTTTACCTACCACAGATGTTAGGCTAACCGGTCTTAGTTTCCAGCCTTCTGTCTACTGCCCTTTTTAAATAAGGGTGTTACATTAGCAGTTTTCCAGTCTCCTGAGAGAGTGGGCACCAGTGGAACTGTACCTGAGAGAGTGGGCACCTGTGCAACTGTAGCTCATGGAGTGGGCACCTGTGGAACTGTAGCTCAGAGAGTGGGCACCTGTGGAACTGTACCTCAGAGTGTGGGCACCTGTGGAACTGTAGCTCAGAGTGTGGGCACCTGTGGAACTGTACCTGAGAGAGTGGGCACCTGTGGAGCTGTACCGGAGAGAGTGGGCACCTGTGGAACAGTACCTGAGAGAGTGGGCACCTGTGGAACTGTACTTGTGAGAGTGTGCACTGGTGGAACTGTCCCTGAGAGAGTGGGCACCTGTGGAACTGTACCTGAGAGAGTGGGCACCTGTGGAACTGTAGCTCAGAGAGTGGGCACCTGTGGAACTGTGCCTCAGAAAGCGGTCACCTGTGGAACTGTAGCACAGAGTGTGAGCACCTGTGCAACTGTCCCTGAGAGAGTGGGCACCTGTGGGACTGTACCTGAGAGAGTAGGCGCCTGTGGAACTGTAGCTGAGAGTGTGAGCATCTGTGGAACTGTACCTGAGAGCGTGGGCACCTGTGGAACTGTAACTCAGAGAGTGGGCAGCTGTGGAACTGTAGCTCACAGAGTGGGCACCTGTGGAACAGTACCTGAGAGAGTGGGCACCTGTGGAACTGTACCTGAGAGAGTGGGCACCTGTGGAACTGTACCTGTGAGAGTGGGCACCTGTGCAACTGTAGCTCAGAGAGCGGGCACCTGTGGAACTGTACCTGAGAGAGTGGGCACCTGTTGAACTGTACCAGAGAGAGTGGGCACCTGCGGAACTGTACCTGAGAGAGTGGGCACCTCTGGAACTGTACCTGAGTGAGTGGGCACCTGTGGAACTGTACCTGAGAGAGTGGGCACCTGTGGAACTGTAGCTCAGGGAGTGGGCACCTGTGGAGCTGTACCTGTGAGAGTGGGCACCTGTGGAACTGTAGCTCAGAGAGTGGGCACCTGTGGAACTGTACCTCAGAGAGCGGGCAGCTGTGGAACAGCACCTGAGAGAGTGGGCACCTGCTGAACTGTACCTGGTAGAGTGGGCACCTGTGGAGCTGTACCTCAGAGAGTGGGCACCTGTTAAACTGTGCCTGAGAGACTGGGCAGCTGTGGAACAGTAGCTCAGAGAGTGGGCACCTGTGGGGCTGTACCTGAGAGACTGGGCACCTGTGGAACTGTACCTCAGAGTGTGGGCACCTGTGGAACTGTAGCTCAGAGAGTGGGCACCTGTGGAACAGTACCTGAGAGAGTGGGCACCTGTGGAACTGTACTTGTGAGAGTGTGCACTGGTGGAACTGTCCCTGAGAGAGTGGGCACCTGTGGAACTGTACCTGAGAGAGTGGGCACCTGTGGAACTGTAGGTCAGTGAGTGGGCACGTGTGGAACTGTGCCTCAGAAAGCGGTCACCTGTGGAACTGTAGCACAGAGTGTGAGCACCTGTGCAACTGTCCCTGAGAGAGTGGGCACCTGTGGGACTATACCTGAGAGAGTGGGCACCTGTGGAACTTTAGCTGAGAGTGTGGGCATCTGTGGAACTGTACCTGAGAGCGTGGGCACCTGTGGAACTGTAACTCAGAGAGTGGGCAGCTGTGGAACTGTAGCTCACAGAGTGGGCACCTGTGGAACTGTACCTGAGAGAGTGGGCACCTGTGGAACTGCACCTGAGAGAGTGGGCACCTGTGGAACTGTACCTGTGAGAGTGGGCACCTGTGCAACTGTGGCTCAGAGAGCGGGCACCTGTGGAACTGTACCTGAGAGAGTGGGCACCTGTTGAACTGTACCTGAGAGAGTGGGCACCTGTGGAACTGTACCTGAGAGAGTGGGCACCTCTGGAACTGTACCTGAGTGAGTGGGCACCTGTGGAACTGTACCTGAGAGAGTGGGCACCTGTGGAACTGTAGCTCAGGGAGTGGGCACCTGTGGAGCTGTACCTGTGAGAGAGGGCACATGTGGAACTGTAGCTCAGAGAGTGGGCACCTGTGGAACTGTACCTCAGAGAGCGGGCACCTGTGGAACAGTACCTGAGAGAGTGGGCACCTGTTGAAATGTACCTGAGAGAGTGGGCACCTGTGGAGCTGTACATGAGAGAGTGGGCACTTGTTAAACTGTGCCTGAGTGAGTGGGCAGCTGTGGAGCAGTAGCTCAGAGAGTGGGCACCTGTGGGGCTGTACCTGAGAGAGTGGGCACCTGTGGAACTGTACCTGAGAGTGGGCACCTGTGGAACTGTACCTGAGAGAGGGCACCTGTGGAACTGTACCTGAGAGAGTGGGCACCTGTGGAACTGTACCTGAGAGAGTGGGCACCTGTGGAACTGCACCTGAGAGAGTGGGCACCTGTGGAACTGTACCTGAGAGAGAGGGCACCTGTGGAACTGTAGCTCAGGGAGTGGGCACCTGTGCAGCTGTACCTGTGAGAGTGGGCACCTGTGGAACTGTAGCTGAGAGAGCGGGCACCTGTGGAACTGTACCTCAGAGAGTGGGCACCAGTGGAACTGTAGCTGAGAGAGTGGGCACCTGTGGAACTGTACCTGAGAGCGTGGGCACCTGTGGAACTGTACCTGAGAGAGTGGGCACCTGTGGAACTGTACCTGTGAGAGTGGGCACCTGAGCAACTGTAGCTCAGGGAGTGGGAACCTGTGGAACTGTACCTGAGAGAGTGGGCAACTGTGGACCTGTACCTGAGAGAGTGGGCACCAGTGGAACTGTACCTGAGAGAGTGGGCACCTGTGGAACTGTACCTCAGAGATTGGGCACCTGTGGAACTGTACCTGAGAGAGTGGGCACCTGTGGAACTATACCTCAGAGAGTGGGCACCTGTGGAACTGTACCTCAGAGAGATGGCACCTGTGGAACTGTACCTGAGAGAGTGGGCACCTGTGGAACTGTACCTGAGAGCGTGGGCATCTGTGGAATTGGCGCTCAGAGAGTGGGCACCTGTGGAAAGGTACCTCCGAGAGTTGGCACGTGAGGAACTGTACCTGAGAGTGTGGGCACCTGTGGAACTGTACCTCAGAGAGATGGCACCTGTGGAACTGTACCTGAGAGAGTGGGCACCTGTGGAACTGTACCTGAGAGAGTGGGCAGCTGTGGAACTGTACCTGAGAGAGTGCGCACCTGTGGAACTGTACCTGAGAGAGTGGGCACCTGTGCAACTGTACCTGAGAGCGTGGGCATCTGTGGAACTGTACCTGAGAGAGTGGGCACCTGTGGAACTGCACCTTAGAGAGTGGGCACCTGTGGAACTGTACCTGAGAGAGTGGGCACCTGTGGAACTGTAAATGTGACAGTGGGCACCTGTGGAACTGTACCTGAGCGAGCGGGCACCTGTGGAACGGTACCTCAGAGAGTGGGCACCTGTGGAACTGTAGCTCAGAGAGCGGGCAGCTTTGGAGCTGGACCTCAGAGAGTGGGCACCTGTGGAACTGTACCACAGAGTGGGCACCTGTGTAACTGAACCAGAGGGAGCGGGCACTTGTGGAACTGTACCTGAGAGAGTGGGCACCTGTGGAACTGTACCTGAGAGAGTGGGCAATCTGTGGAACTGCACCTGAGAGAGTGGGCACCTGTGGAACTGTACCTGAGAGAGTGGGCACCTGTGGAACTGTTCCTGAGAGAGTGGGCACCTGTGGAACTGTACCTGAGAGAGTGGGCACCTGTGCAGCTGTACCTGAGAGAGTGGGCACCTGTGGAAATGTACCTGAGAGAGTGGACACCTGTGGAACTGTACCTGTGAGAGTGGGCACCTGTGGAACTGTCCCTGAGAGAGTGGGCATCTGTGGAACTGTACCTCAGAGAGTGGGCACCTGTGGAACTGTAGCTCAGAGAGTGGGCACCTGTGGAACTTTACCTCAGAGAGCGGGCACCTGTGGAACAGTACCTGAGAGAGTGGGCACCTGTTGAACGGTACCTGAGAGAGTGGGCACCTGTGGAACTGTACCTGAGAGAGTAGGCACCTGTGGAACTGTACCTGAGTGAGTGGGCACCTGTGGAACTGTAGCTCAGAGTGTGGGCACCTGTGTAACTGTACCTGAGAGAGTAGTCACCTGTGGAGCTGTACCTGAGAGAGTGGGCACCTGTTAAACTGTACCTGAGAGAGTGGGCAGCTGTGGAACTGTAGCTCAGAGAGTGGGCACCCGTGGGACTGTACCTGAGAGAGTGGGCACCTGTGGAACTGTACCTGAGAGTGGGCACCTGTGGAACTGTTCCTGAGAGTGGGCACCTGTGGAACTGTACCTCAGAGAGCGGGCACCTGTGGAACTGTCCCTGAGTGAGTGGGCACCTGTGGAACTGTACCTGAGAGAGTGGGCACCTGTGGAACTATACCTGAGAGAGTGGGCACCTGTGGAACTATACCTGAGAGAGTGGGCACCTGTGGAACTATACCTGAGAGAGTGGGCACCTGTGGAACTGTACCTAAGAGAGTGGGCACCTGTGGAACTGTACTTGTGAGAGTGGGCACCTGTGCAACTGTAGCTCAGGGAGTGGGAACCTGTGGAACTGTACCTGAGAGAGTGGGCAACTGTGGACCTGTACATAAGAACATTAGAACATAAGAAATAGGAGCAGGAGTAGGCCAATTGGCCCCTCGAGCCTGCTCCGCCATTCAATAAGATCATGGCTGATCTGATCCTAACCGCCAATCCACTATGACAGGACTATCTCCTGAATCTAACAGAATTAGACACACGAAACAGGAGCAGGATCAGGCTACACGGCCCCTGGGCCCGCTCCGCTACCCACAGGGCCATGACCGATCCGAACCTAGACACATGTCCAAATTCCTGCCCGCTCCCCGTAACCCTTAATTCCCTTTTCTACTAGGAAACTGTCTATTTCTGTTTTAAATTTATGTAATGATGTAGCTTCGACAGCTTTTTGGGGCAGCATATTCCATGGACCTACCACCCTCTGAGTGAAGTAGTTCCTCCTCATCTCAGTTTTGAAGGAGCAGCCCCTTATTCTAAGACTATGCCCCCTAGTTCTAGTTTCACCCATCATCTGGAACATCCTCCCTGCATCCACCCGATCCAACCCCTTCACAATCTTATGTGTTTCAATAAGATCGCCTCTCATTCTTCTGAACTCCAATGAGTAGAGTCCCAATCTACTCAACCTCTCCTCATATGTCCATCCCCTCATCCCCGGGATTAACCGAGTGAACCTTCTTTGTACTGACTCGAGAGCAAGTATGTCTTTTCTTAAGTATGGACACCAAAACTGTATGCACTATTCCAGGTGCGGTCTCACCAATACCTTGTACAACTGAAGCAATACCTCCCTATTTTTATATTCTATCCCCCTAGCAATGAAAGCCAACATTCCATTGGCCTTCTTAATCACTTGCTGCACCTGCATACTTACTTAGCCTGTCTATGTCCCCTTGCAGGTTTTTTATGTCCTCCTCACTCACTACTTTCCCTCCCATCTTAGTATCATCTGCAAACTTTGATATGTTACACTCGGTCCCCTCCTCCAAATCGTTAATATAGATTGTAAAGAGTTGGGGACCCAGCACTGACCCCTGCGGAACACCACTGGTTACTGATTGCCAGTCTGAGAATGAACCATTTATCCCAACTCTCTGCCTTCTGTTAGATAGCCAATCCTCTATCCATGCCAGAATATTACCCCCAATCCCGTGATTTTTTATCTTAAGCAATAATCTTTTGTGTGGCACCTTGTCAAATGCCTTTTGGAAGTCTAAATACACTACGTCCACTGGTTCACCTTTTTCCACCCTATATGTTACTTCCTCAAAGAACTCCAGCAAATTTGTCAAACATGACTTCCCCTTCATAAAACCATGCTGACTTTGTCTTATTAAATTATGATTATCCAAATGTCCTGTTACTGTCTCCTTAATAATGGACTCCAAAATTTTACCTACCACAGATGTTAGGCTAACCGGTCTTAGTTTCCAGCCTTCTGTCTACTGCCCTTTTTAAATAAGGGTGTTACATTAGCAGTTTTCCAGTCTCCTGAGAGAGTGGGCACCAGTGGAGCTGTACCTGAGAGAGTGGGCACCTGTGCAACTGTAGCTCATGGAGTGGGCACCTGTGGAACTGTAGCTCAGAGAGTGGGCACCTGTGGAACTGTACCTCAGAGTGTGGGCACCTGTGGAACTGTAGCTCAGAGTGTGGGCACCTGTGGAACTGTACCTGAGAGAGTGGGCACCTGTGGAGCTGTACCGGAGAGAGTGGGCACCTGTGGAACAGTACCTGAGAGAGTGGGCACCTGTGGAACTGTACTTGTGAGAGTGTGCACTGGTGGAACTGTCCCTGAGAGAGTGGGCACCTGTGGAACTGTACCTGAGAGAGTGGGCACCTGTGGAACTGTAGCTCAGAGAGTGGGCACCTGTGGAACTGTGCCTCAGAAAGCGGTCACCTGTGGAACTGTAGCACAGAGTGTGAGCACCTGTGCAACTGTCCCTGAGAGAGTGGGCACCTGTGGAACTGTAACTCAGAGAGTGGGCGCCTGTGGAACTGTAGCTGAGAGTGTGGGCACCTGTGGAACAGTACCTGAGAGAGTGGGCACCTGTGGAACTGTACCTGAGAGAGTGGGCACCTGTGGAACTGTACCTGTGAGAGTGGGCACCTGTGCAACTGTAGCTCAGAGAGCGGGCACCTGTGGAACTGTACCTGAGAGAGTGGGCACCTGTTGAACTGTACCAGAGAGAGTGGGCACCTGTGGAACTGTACCTGAGAGAGTGGGCACCTCTGGAACTGTACCTGAGTGAGTGGGCACCTGTGGAACTGTACCTGAGAGAGTGGGCACCTGTGGAACTGTAGCTCAGGGAGTGGGCACCTGTGGAGCTGTACCTGTGAGAGTGGGCACCTGTGGAACTGTAGCTCAGAGAGTGGGCACCTGTGGAACTGTACCTCAGAGAGCGGGCAGCTGTGGAACAGCACCTGAGAGAGTGGGCACCTGCTGAACTGTACCTGGTAGAGTGGGCACCTGTGGAGCTGTACCTCAGAGAGTGGGCACCTGTTAAACTGTGCCTGAGAGACTGGGCAGCTGTGGAACAGTAGCTCAGAGAGTGGGCACCTGTGGGGCTGTACCTGAGAGAGTGGGCACCTGTGGAACTGTACCTCAGAGTGTGGGCACCTGTGGAACTGTAGCTCAGAGAGTGGGCACCTGTGGAACAGTACCTGAGAGAGTGGGCACCTGTGGAACTGTACTTGTGAGAGTGTGCACTGGTGGAACTGTCCCTGAGAGAGTGGGCACCTGTGGAACTGTACCTGAGAGAGTGGGCACCTGTGGAACTGTAGGTCAGTGAGTGGGCACCTGTGGAACTGTGCCTCAGAAAGCGGACACCTGTGGAACTGTAGCACAGAGTGTGAGCACCTGTGCAACTGTCCCTGAGAGAGTGGGCACCTGTGGGACTGTACCTGAGAGAGTGGGCACCTGTGGAACTGTAGCTGAGAGTGTGGGCATCTGTGGAACTGTACCTGAGAGCGTGGGCACCTGTGGAACTGTAACTCAGGGAGTGGGCAGCTGTGGAACTGTAGCTCACAGAGTGGGCACCTGTGGAACTGTACCTGAGAGAGTGGGCACCTGTGGAACTGTACCTGAGAGAGTGGGCACCTGTGGAACTGTACCTGTGAGAGTGGGCACCTGTGCAACTGTGGCTCAGAGAGCGGGCACCTGTGGAACTGTACCTGAGAGAGTGGGCACCTGTTGAACTGTACCTGAGAGAGTGGGCACCTGTGGAACTGTACCTGAGAGAGTGGGCACCTCTGGAACTGTACCTGAGAGCGTGGGCACCTGTGGAACTGTAACTCAGAGAGTGGGCAGCTGTGGAACTGTAGCTCACAGAGTGGGCACCTCTGGAACTGTACCTGAGTGAGTGGGCACCTGTGGAACTGTACCTGAGAGAGTGGGCACCTGTGGAACTGTAGCTCAGGGAGTGGGCACCTGTGGAGCTGTACCTGTGAGAGTGGGCACATGTGGAACTGTAGCTCAGAGAGTGGGCACCTGTGGAACTGTACCTCAGAGAGCGGGCACCTGTGGAACAGTACCTGAGAGAGTGGGCACCTGTTGAAATGTACCTGAGAGAGTGGGCACCTGTGGAGCTGTACCTGAGAGAGTGGGCACTTGTTAAACTGTGCCTGAGTGAGTGGGCAGCTGTGGAGCAGTAGCTCAGAGAGTGGGCACCTGTGGGGCTGTACCTGAGAGAGTGGGCACCTGTGGAACTGTACCTGAGAGTGGGCACCTGTGGAACTGTACCTGAGAGAGGGCACCTGTCGAACTGTACCTGAGAGAGTGGGCACCTGTGGAACTGTACCTGAGAGTGTGGGCACCTGTGGAACTGCACCTGAGAGAGTGGGCACCTGTGGAACTGTACCTGAGAGAGTGCGCACCTGTGGAACTGTAGCTCAGGGAGTGGGAACCTGTGGAGCTGTACCTGTGAGAGTGGGCACCTGTGGAACTGTAGCTGAGAGAGCAGGCAACTGTGGGACTGTACCTCAGAGAGTGGGCACCAGTGGAACTGTACCTGAGAGAGTGGGCACCTGTGGAACTGTACCTGAGAGCGTGGGCACCTGTGGATCTGTACCTGAGAGAGTGGGCACCTGTTAAACTGTACCCGAGAGAGTGGGCAGCTGTGGAACTGTAGCTCAGAGAGTGGGCACCCGTGGGACTGTACCTGAGAGAGTGGGCACCTGTGGAACTGTACCTGAGAGTGGGCACCTGTGGAACTTTACCTGAGAGTGGGCACCTGTGAAACTGTACCTCAGAGAGCGGGCACCTGTGGAATTGTCCCTGAGTGAGTGGGCACCTGTGGAACTGTACCTGAGAGAGTGGGCACCTGTGGAACTATACCTGAGCGAGTGGGCACCTGTGGAACTGCACCTGAGAGAGTGGGCACCTGTGGAACTATACCTGAGAGAGTGGGCACCTGTGGAACTGTACCTGAGAGAGTGGGCTCCTGTGGAACTGTACCTGTGAGAGTGGGCACCTGTGCAACTGTAGCTCAGGGAGTGGGAACCTGTGGAACTGTACCTGAGAGAGTGGGCAACTGTGGACCTGTACATAAGAACATAAGAACATAAGAAATAGGAGCAGGAGTAGGCCAATTGGCCCCTCGAGCCTGCTCCGCCATTCAATAAGATCACGGCTGATCTGATCCTAACCGCCAATCCACTATGACAGGACTATCTCCTGAATCTAACAGAATTCGACACACGAAACAGGAGCAGGATCAGGCTACACGGCCCCTGGGCCCGCTCCGCTACCCACAGGGCCATGACCGATCCGAACCTAGACTCATGTCCAAATTCCTGCCCACTCCCCGTAACCCTTAATTCCCTTTTCTTCTAGGAAACTGTCTATTTCTGTTTTAAATTTATGTAATGATGTAGCTTCGACAGCTTTTTGGGGCAGCATATTCCATGGACCTACCACCCTCTGAGTGAAGTAGTTCCTCCTCATCGCAGTTTTGAAAGAGCAGCCCCTTATTCTAAGACTATGCCCCCTAGTTCTAGTTTCACCCATCATTTGGAACATCCTCCCTGCATCCACCCGATCCAACCCCTTCACAATCTTATGTGTTTCAATAAGATCGCCTCTCATTCTTCTGAACTCCAATGAGTAGAGTCCCAATCTACTCAACCTCTCCTCATATGTCCATCCCCTCATCCCCGGGATTAACCGAGTGAACCTTCTTTGTACTGACTCGAGAGCAAGTATGTCTTTTCTTAAGTATGGACACCAAAACTGTATGCACTATTCCAGGTGCGGTCTCACCAATACCTTGTACAACTGAAGCAATACCTCCCTATTTTTATATTCTATCCCCCTAGCAATGAAAGCCAACATTCCATTGGCCTTCTTAATCACTTGCTGCACCTGCATACTTACTTAGCCTGTCTATGTCCCCTTGCAGGTTTTTTATGTCCTCCTCACTCACTACTTTCCCTCCCATCTTAGTATCATCTGCAAACTTTGATATGTTACACTCGGTCCCCTCCTCCAAATCGTTAATATAGATTGTAAAGAGTTGGGGACCCAGCACTGACCCCTGCGGAACACCACTGGTTACTGATTGCCAGTCTGAGAATGAACCATTTATCCCAACTCTCTGCCTTCTGTTAGATAGCCAATCCTCTATCCATGCCAGAATATTACCCCCAATCCCGTGATTTTTTATCTTAAGCAATAATCTTTTGTGTGGCACCTTGTCAAATGCCTTTTGGAAGTCTAAATACACTACGTCCACTGGTTCACCTTTTTCCACCCTATATGTTACTTCCTCAAAGAACTCCAGCAAATTTGTCAAACATGACTTCCCCTTCATAAAACCATGCTGACTTTGTCTTATTAAATTATGATTATCCAAATGTCCTGTTACTGTCTCCTTAATAATGGACTCCAAAATTTTACCTACCACAGATGTTAGGCTAACCGGTCTTAGTTTCCAGCCTTCTGTCTACTGCCCTTTTTAAATAAGGGTGTTACATTAGCAGTTTTCCAGTCTCCTGAGAGAGTGGGCACCAGTGGAGCTGTACCTGAGAGAGTGGGCACCTGTGCAACTGTAGCTCATGGAGTGGGCACCTGTGGAACTGTAGCTCAGAGAGTGGGCACCTGTGGAACTGTACCTCAGAGTGTGGGCACCTGTGGAACTGTAGCTCAGAGTGTGGGCACCTGTGGAACTGTACCTGAGAGAGTGGGCACCTGTGGAGCTGTACCGGAGAGAGTGGGCACCTGTGGAACAGTACCTGAGAGAGTGGGCACCTGTGGAACTGTACTTGTGAGAGTGTGCACTGGTGGAACTGTCCCTGAGAGAGTGGGCACCTGTGGAACTGTAGCTCAGAGAGTGGGCACCTGTGGAACTGTGCCTCAGAAAGCGGTCACCTGTGGAACTGTAGCACAGAGTGTGAGCACCTGTGCAACTGTCCCTGAGAGAGTGGGCACCTGTGGGACTGTACCTGAGAGAGTGGGCGCCTGTGGAACTGTAGCTGAGAGTGTGAGCATCTGTGGAACTGTACCTGAGAGCGTGGGCACCTGTGGAACTGTAACTCAGAGAGTGGGCAGCTGTGGAACTGTAGCTCACAGAGTGGGCACCTGTGGAACAGTACCTGAGAGAGTGGGCACCTGTGGAACTGTACCTGAGAGAGTGGGCACCTGTGGAACTGTACCTGTGAGAGTGGGCACCTGTGCAACTGTAGCTCAGAGAGCGGGCACCTGTGGAACTGTACCTGAGAGAGTGGGCACCTGTTGAACTGTACCAGAGAGAGTGGGCACCTGTGGAACTGTACCTGAGAGAGTGGGCACCTCTGGAACTGTACCTGAGTGAGTGGGCACCTGTGGAACTGTACCTGAGAGAGTGGGCACCTGTGGAACTGTAGCTCAGGGAGTGGGCACCTGTGGAGCTGTACCTGTGAGAGTGGGCACCTGTGGAACTGTAGCTCAGAGAGTGGGCACCTGTGGAACTGTACCTCAGAGAGCGGGCAGCTGTGGAACAGCACCTGAGAGAGTGGGCACCTGCTGAACTGTACCTGGTAGAGTGGGCACCTGTGGAGCTGTACCTCAGAGAGTGGGCACCTGTTAAACTGTGCCTGAGAGACTGGGCAGCTGTGGAACAGTAGCTCAGAGAGTGGGCACCTGTGGGGCTGTACCTGAGAGAGTGGGCACCTGTGGAACTGTACCTCAGAGTGTGGGCACCTGTGGAACTGTAGCTCAGAGAGTGGGCACCTGTGGAACAGTACCTGAGAGAGTGGGCACCTGTGGAACTGTAGGTCAGTGAGTGGGCACCTGTGGAACTGTGCCTCAGAAAGCGGACACCTGTGGAACTGTAGCACAGAGTGTGAGCACCTGTGCAACTGTCCCTGAGAGAGTGGGCACCTGTGGGACTGTACCTGAGAGAGTGGGCACCTGTGGAACTGTAGCTGAGAGTGTGGGCATCTGTGGAACTGTACCTGAGAGCGTGGGCACCTGTGGAACTGTAACTCAGAGAGTGGGCAGCTGTGGAACTGTAGCTCACAGAGTGGGCACCTGTGGAACTGTACCTGAGAGAGTGGGCACCTGTGGAACTGTACCTGAGAGAGTGGGCACCTGTGGAACTGTACCTGTGAGAGTGGGCACCTGTGCAACTGTGGCTCAGAGAGCGGGCACCTGTGGAACTGTACCTGAGAGAGTGGGCACCTGTTGAACTGTACCTGAGAGAGTGGGCACCTGTGGAACTGTACCTGAGAGAGTGGGCACCTCTGGAACTGTACCTGAGAGCGTGGGCACCTGTGGAACTGTAACTCAGAGAGTGGGCAGCTGTGGAACTGTAGCTCACAGAGTGGGCACCTCTGGAACTGTACCTGAGTGAGTGGGCACCTGTGGAACTGTACCTGAGAGAGTGGGCACCTGTGGAACTGTAGCTCAGGGAGTGGGCACCTGTGGAGCTGTACCTGTGAGAGTGGGCACATGTGGAACTGTAGCTCAGAGAGTGGGCACCTGTGGAACTGTAGCTCAGAGAGCGGGCACCTGTGGAACAGTACCTGAGAGAGTGGGCACCTGTTGAAATGTACCTGAGAGAGTGGGCACCTGTGGAGCTGTACCTGAGAGAGTGGGCACTTGTTAAACTGTGCCTGAGTGAGTGGGC
This sequence comes from Somniosus microcephalus, assembly GCF_052327205.1. Taxonomy (NCBI): domain Eukaryota; kingdom Metazoa; phylum Chordata; class Chondrichthyes; order Squaliformes; family Somniosidae; genus Somniosus; species Somniosus microcephalus. Next base: position 23,765,974 of record NC_140989.1, read on the forward strand.
AGCTGTGGAGCAGTAGCTCAGAGAGTGGGCACCTGTGGGGCTGTACCTGAGAGAGTGGGCACCTGTGGAACTGTACCTGAGAGTGGGCACCTGTGGAACTGTACCTGAGAGAGGGCACCTGTCGAACTGTACCTGAGAGAGTGGGCACCTGTGGAACTGTACCTGAGAGTGTGGGCACCTGTGGAACTGCACCTGAGAGAGTGGGCACCTGTGGAACTGTACCTGAGAGAGTGGGCACCTGTGGAACTGTAGCTCAGGGAGTGGGCACCTGTGGAGCTGTACCTGTGAGAGTGGGCACCTGTGGAACTGTAGCTGAGAGAGCAGGCAACTGTGGGACTGTACCTCAGAGAGTGGGCACCAGTGGAACTGTACCTGAGAGAGTGGGCACCTGTGGAACTGTACCTGAGAGCGTGGGCACCTGTGGATCTGTACCTGAGAGAGTGGGCACCTGTTAAACTGTACCCGAGAGAGTGGGCAGCTGTGGAACTGTAGCTCAGAGAGTGGGCACCCGTGGGACTGTACCTGAGAGAGTGGGCACCTGTGGAACTGTACCTGAGAGTGGGCACCTGTGGAACTTTACCTGAGAGTGGGCACCTGTGAAACTGTACCTCAGAGAGCGGGCACCTGTGGAATTGTCCCTGAGTGAGTGGGCACCTGTGGAACTGTACCTGAGAGAGTGGGCACCTGTGGAACTATACCTGAGCGAGTGGGCACCTGTGGAACTGCACCTGAGAGAGTGGGCACCTGTGGAACTATACCTGAGAGAGTGGGCACCTGTGGAACTGTACCTGAGAGAGTGGGCTCCTGTGGAACTGTACCTGTGAGAGTGGGCACCTGTGCAACTGTAGCTCAGGGAGTGGGAACCTGTGGAACTGTACCTGAGAGAGTGGGCAACTGTGGACCTGTACATAAGAACATAAGAACATAAGAAATAGGAGCAGGAGTAGGCCAATTGGCCCCTCGAGCCTGCTCCGCCATTCAATAAGATCACGGCTGATCTGATCCTAACCGCCAATCCACTATGACAGGACTATCTCCTGAATCTAACAGAATTCGACACACGAAACAGGAGCAGGATCAGGCTACACGGCCCCTGGGCCCGCTCCGCTACCCACAGGGCCATGACCGATCCGAACCTAGACTCATGTCCAAATTCCTGCCCGCTCCCGTAACCCTTAATTCCCTTTTCTTCTAGGAAACTGTCTATTTCTGTTTTAAATTTATGTAATGATGTAGCTTCGACAGCTTTTTGGGGCAGCATATTCCATGGACCTACCACCCTCTGAGTGAAGTAGTTCCTCCTCATCGCAGTTTTGAAAGAGCAGCCCCTTTTTCGAAGACTATGCCCCCTAGTTCTAGTTTCACCCATCATCTGGAACATCCTCCCTGCATCCACCCGATCCAACCCCTTCACAATCTTATGTGTTTCAATAAGATCGCCTCTCATTCTTCTGAACTCCAATGAGTAGAGTCCCAATCTACTCAACCTCTCCTCATATGTCCATCCCCTCATCCCCGGGATTAACCGAGTGAACCTTCTTTGTACTGACTCGAGAGCAAGTATGTCTTTTCTTAAGTATGGACACCAAAACTGTATGCACTATTCCAGGTGCGGTCTCACCAATACCTTGTACAACTGAAGCAATACCTCCCTATTTTTATATTCTATCCCCCTAGCAATGAAAGCCAACATTCCATTGGCCTTCTTAATCACTTGCTGCACCTGCATACTTACTTAGCCTGTCTATGTCCCCTTGCAGGTTTTTTATGTCCTCCTCACTCACTACTTTCCCTCCCATCTTAGTATCATCTGCAAACTTTGATATGTTACACTCGGTCCCCTCCTCCAAATCGTTAATATAGATTGTAAAGAGTTGGGGACCCAGCACTGACCCCTGCGGAACACCACTGGTTACTGATTGCCAGTCTGAGAATGAACCATTTATCCCAACTCTCTGCCTTCTGTTAGATAGCCAATCCTCTATCCATGCCAGAATATTACCCCCAATCCCGTGATTTTTTATCTTAAGCAATAATCTTTTGTGTGGCACCTTGTCAAATGCCTTTTGGAAGTCTAAATACACTACGTCCACTGGTTCACCTTTTTCCACCCTATATGTTACTTCCTCAAAGAACTCCAGCAAATTTGTCAAACATGACTTCCCCTTCATAAAACCATGCTGACTTTGTCTTATTAAATTATGATTATCCAAATGTCCTGTTACTGTCTCCTTAATAATGGACTCCAAAATTTTACCTACCACAGATGTTAGGCTAACCGGTCTTAGTTTCCAGCCTTCTGTCTACTGCCCTTTTTAAATAAGGGTGTTACATTAGCAGTTTTCCAGTCTCCTGAGAGAGTGGGCACCAGTGGAGCTGTACCTGAGAGAGTGGGCACCTGTGCAACTGTAGCTCATGGAGTGGGCACCTGTGGAACTGTAGCTCAGAGAGTGGGCACCTGTGGAACTGTACCTCAGAGTGTGGGCACCTGTGGAACTGTAGCTCAGAGTGTGGGCACCTGTGGAACTGTACCTGAGAGAGTGGGCACCTGTGGAGCTGTACCGGAGAGAGTGGGCACCTGTGGAACAGTACCTGAGAGAGTGGGCACCTGTGGAACTGTACTTGTGAGAGTGTGCACTGGTGGAACTGTCCCTGAGAGAGTGGGCACCTGTGGAACTGTACCTGAGAGAGTGGGCACCTGTGGAACTGTAGCTCAGAGAGTGGGCACCTGTGGAACTGTGCCTCAGAAAGCGGTCACCTGTGGAACTGTAGCACAGAGTGTGAGCACCTGTGCAACTGTCCCTGAGAGAGTGGGCACCTGTGGGACTGTACCTGAGAGAGTGGGCGCCTGTGGAACTGTAGCTGAGAGTGTGAGCATCTGTGGAACTGTACCTGAGAGCGTGGGCACCTGTGGAACTGTAACTCAGAGAGTGGGCAGCTGTGGAACTGTAGCTCACAGAGTGGGCACCTGTGGAACAGTACCTGAGAGAGTGGGCACCTGTGGAACTGTACCTGTGAGAGTGGGCACCTGTGCAACTGTAGCTCAGAGAGTGGGCACCTGTGGAACTGCACCTGAGAGAGTGGGCACCTCTGGAACTGTAACTGAGTGAGTGGGCACCTGTGGAACTGTACCTGAGAGAGTGGGCACCTGTGGAACTGTAGCTCAGGGAGTGGGCACCTGTGGAGCTGTACCTGTGAGAGTGGGCACCTGTGGAACTGTAGCTCAGAGAGTGGGCACCTGTGGAACTGTACCTCAGAGAGCGGGCAGCTGTGGAACAGCACCTGAGAGAGTGGGCACCTGCTGAACTGTACCTGGTAGAGTGGGCACCTGTGGAGCTGTACCTCAGAGAGTGGGCACCTGTTAAACTGTGCCTGAGAGACTGGGCAGCTGTGGAACAGTAGCTCAGAGAGTGGGCACCTGTGGGGCTGTACCTGAGAGAGTGGGCACCTGTGGAACTGTACCTCAGAGTGTGGGCACCTGTGGAACTGTAGCTCAGAGAGTGGGCACCTGTGGAACAGTACCTGAGAGAGTGGGCACCTGTGGAACTGTACTTGTGAGAGTGTGCACTGGTGGAACTGTCCCTGAGAGAGTGGGCACCTGTGGAACTGTACCTGAGAGAGTGGGCACCTGTGGAACTGTAGGTCAGTGAGTGGGCACCTGTGGAACTGTGCCTCAGAAAGCGGTCACCTGTGGAACTGTAGCACAGAGTGTGAGCACCTGTGCAACTGTCCCTGAGAGAGTGGGCACCTGTGGGACTGTACCTGAGAGAGTGGGCACCTGTGGAACTGTAGCTGAGAGTGTGGGCATCTGTGGAACTGTACCTGAGAGCGTGGGCACCTGTGGAACTGTAACTCAGAGAGTGGGCAGCTGTGGAACTGTAGCTCACAGAGTGGGCACCTGTGGAACTGTACCTGAGAGAGTGGGCACCTGTGGAACTGTACCTGAGAGAGTGGGCACCTGTGGAACTGTACCTGTGAGAGTGGGCACCTGTGCAACTGTGGCTCAGAGAGCGGGCACCTGTGGAACTGTACCTGAGAGAGTGGGCACCTGTTGAACTGTACCTGAGAGAGTGGGCACCTGTGGAACTGTACCTGAGAGAGTGGGCACCTCTGGAACTGTACCTGAGAGCGTGGGCACCTGTGGAACTGTAACTCAGAGAGTGGGCAGCTGTGGAACTGTAGCTCACAGAGTGGGCGCCTCTGGAACTGTACCTGAGTGAGTGGGCACCTGTGGAACTGTACCTGAGAGAGTGGGCACCTGTGGAACTGTAGCTCAGGGAGTGGGCACCTGTGGAGCTGTACCTGTGAGAGTGGGCACATGTGGAACTGTAGCTCAGAGAGTGGGCACCTGTGGAACTGTACCTTAGAGAGCGGGCACCTGTGGAACAGTACCTGAGAGAGTGGGCACCTGTTCAAATGTACCTGAGAGAGTGGGCACTTGTTAAACTGTGCCTGAGTGAGTGGGCAGCTGTGGAGCAGTAGCTCAGAGAGTGGGCACCTGTGGGGCTGTACCTGAGAGAGTGGGCACCTGTGGAACTGTACCTGAGAGTGGGCACCTGTGGAACTGTACCTGAGAGAGGGCACCTGTGGAACTGTACCTGAGAGAGTGGGCACCTGTGGAACTGTACCTGAGAGTGTGGGCACCTGTGGAACTGCACCTGAGAGAGTGGGCACCTGTGGAACTGTACCTGAGAGAGTGGGCACCTGTGGAACTGTAGCTCAGGGAGTGGGCACCTGTGGAGCTGTACCTGTGAGAGTGGGCACCTGTGGAACAGTAGCTGAGAGAGCAGGCAACTGTGGGACTGTACCTCAGAGAGTGGGCACCAGTGGAACTGTACCTGAGAGAGTGGGCACCTGTGGAACTGTACCTGAGAGCGTGGGCACCTGTGGAACTGTACCTGAGAGAGTGGGCACCTGTTAAACTGTACCCGAGAGAGTGGGCAGCTGTGGAACTGTAGCTCAGAGAGTGGGCACCCGTGGGACTGTACCTGAGAGAGTGGGCACCTGTGGAACTGTACCTGAGAGTGGGCACCTGTGGAACTTTACCTGAGAGTGGGCACCTGTGGAACTGTACCTCAGAGAGCGGGCACCTGTGGAATTGTCCCTGAGTGAGTGGGCACCTGTGGAACTGTACCTGAGAGAGTGGGCACCTGTGGAACTATACCTGAGCGAGTGGGCACCTGTGGAACTGCACCTGAGAGAGTGGGCACCTGTGGAACTATACCTGAGAGAGTGGGCACCTGTGGAACTGTACCTGAGAGAGTGGGCTCCTGTGGAACTGTACCTGTGAGAGTGGGCACCTGTGCAACTGTAGCTCAGGGAGTGGGAACCTGTGGAACTGTACCTGAGAGAGTGGGCAACTGTGGACCTGTACATAAGAACATAAGAACATAAGAAATAGGAGCAGGAGTAGGCCAATTGGCCCCTCGAGCCTGCTCCTCCATTCAATAAGATCATGGCTGATCTGATCCTAACCGCCAATCCACTATGACAGGACTATCTCCTGAATCTAACAGAATTCGACACACGAAACAGGAGCAGGATCAGGCTACACGGCCCCTGGGCCCGCTCCGCTACCCATAGGGCCATGACCGATCCGAACCTAGACTTATGTCCAAATTCCTGCCCGCTCCCGTAACCCTTAATTCCCTTTTCTTCTAGGAAACTGTCTATTTCTGTTTTAAATTTATGTAATGATGTAGCTTCGACAGCTTTTTGGGGCAGCATATTCCATGGACCTACCACCCTCTGAGTGAAGTAGTTCCTCCTCATCGCAGTTTTGAAAGAGCAGCCCCTTATTCGAAGACTATGCCCCCTAGTTCTAGTTTCACCCATCATCTGGAACATCCTCCCTGCATCCACCCGATCCAACCCCTTCACAATCTTATGTGTTTCAATAAGATCGCCTCTCATTCTTCTGAACTCCAATGAGTAGAGTCCCAATCTACTCAACCTCTCCTCATATGTCCATCCCCTCATCCCCGGGATTAACCGAGTGAACCTTCTTTGTACTGACTCGAGAGCAAGTATGTCTTTTCTTAAGTATGGACACCAAAACTGTATGCACTATTCCAGGTGCGGTCTCACCAATACCTTGTACAACTGAAGCAATACCTCCCTATTTTTATATTCTATCCCCCTAGCAATGAAAGCCAACATTCCATTGGCCTTCTTAATCACTTGCTGCACCTGCATACTTACTTAGCCTGTCTATGTCCCCTTGCAGGTTTTTTATGTCCTCCTCACTCACTACTTTCCCTCCCATCTTAGTATCATCTGCAAACTTTGATATGTTACACTCGGTCCCCTCCTCCAAATCGTTAATATAGATTGTAAAGAGTTGGGGACCCAGCACTGACCCCTGCGGAACACCACTGGTTACTGATTGCCAGTCTGAGAATGAACCATTTATCCCAACTCTCTGCCTTCTGTTAGATAGCCAATCCTCTATCCATGCCAGAATATTACCCCCAATCCCGTGATTTTTTATCTTAAGCAATAATCTTTTCTGTGGCACCTTGTCAAATGCCTTTTGGAAGTCTAAATACACTACGTCCACTGGTTCACCTTTATCCACCCTATATGTTACTTCCTCAAAGAACTCCAGCAAACTTGTCAAACATGACTTCCCCTTCATAAAACCATGCTGATTTGTCTTATTAAATTATGATTATCCAAATGTCCTGTTACTGTCTCCTTAATAATGGACTCCAAAATTTTACCTACCACAGATGTTAGGCTAACCGGTCTTAGTTTCCAGCCTTCTGTCTACTGCCCATTTTAAATAAGGGTGTTACATTATCAGTTTTCCAGTCTCCTGAGAGAGTGGGCACCAGTGGAACTGTACCTGAGAGAGTGGGCACCTGTGCAACTGTAGCTCATGGAGTGGGCACCTGTGGAACTGTAGCTCAGAGAGTGGGCACCTGTGGAACTGTACCTCAGAGTGTGGGCGCCTGTGGAACTGTAGCTCAGAGTGTGGGCACCTGTGGAACTGTACCTGAGAGAGTGGGCACCTGTCGAGCTGTACCTGAGAGAGTGGGCACCTGTGGAACAGTACCTCAGAGAGTGGGCACCTGTTAAACTGCACCTGAGAGAGTGGGCACCTGTGGGGCTGTACCTGAGAGAGTGGGCACCTGTGGAACTGTACCTCAGAGTGTGGACACCTGTGGAACTGTAGCTCAGAGAGTGGGCACCTGTGGAACTGGGCCTCAGAAAGCGGTCACCTGTGGAACTGTAGCACAGAGTGTGAGCACCTGTGCAACTGTCCCTGAGAGAGTGGGCACCTGTGGGACTGTACCTGAGAGAGTGGGCACCTGTGGAACTGTAGCTGAGAGTGTGGGCATCTGTGGAACTGTACCTGAGAGTGTGGGCACCTGTGGAACTGTAACTCAGAGAGTGGGCAGCTGTGGAACTGTAGCTCACAGAGTGGGCACCTGTGGAACTGTACCTGAGAGAGTGGGCACCTGTGGAACTGTACCTGAGAGAGTGGGCACCTGTGGAACTGTACCTGTGAGAGTGGGCACCTGTGCAACTGTAGCTCAGAGAGCGGGCACCTGTGGAACTGTACCTGAGAGAGTGGGAACCTGTTGAACTGTACCTGAGAGAGTGGGCACCTGTGGAACTGTACCTGAGAGAGTGGGCACCTATGGAACTGCTCCTGAGTGAGTGGGCACCTGTGGAACTCTACCTGAGAGAGTGGGCACCTGTGGAACTGTAGCTCAGGGAGTGGGCACCTGTGGAGCTGTACCTGTGAGAGCGGGCACATGTGGAACTATAGCTCAGAGAGTGGGCACCTGTGGAACTGTACCTCAGAGAGCGGGCACCTGTGGAACAGTACCTGAGAGAGTGGACACCTGTTGAACTGTACCTGAGAGAGAGGGCACCTGTGGAGCTGTACCTGAGAGATTGGCACCTGTTAAACTGTGCCTGAGAGAGTGGGCAGATGTGGAACAGTAGCTCAGAGAGTGGGCACCTGTGGGGCTGCACCTGAGAGAGTGGGCACCTGTGGAACTGTACCTGAGAGTGGGCACCTGTGGAAATGTACCTGAGAGAGTGGGCACCTGTGGAACTGTACCTGAGAGACTGTTCACCTGTGGAACTGCACCTGAGAGAGTGGGCACCTGTGGAACTTTACCTGAGAGAGTGGGCACCTGTGGAACTGTAGCTCAGGGAGTGGGCACCTGTGGAGCTGTACCTGTGAGAGTGGGCACCTGTGGAACTGTAGCTGAGAGAGCGGGCACCTGTGGAACTGTACCTCAGAGAGTGGGCACCAGTGGACCTGTACCTGAGAGAGTGGGCACCTGTGGAACTGTACCTGAGACCGTGGGCACCTGTGGAACTGTACCTGAGAGAGTGGGCACCTGTGCAACTGTACCTGTGAGAGTGGGCACCTGAGCAACTGTAGCTCAGGGAGTGGGAACCTGTGGAACTGTACCTGAGAGAGTGGGCAACTGTGGACCTGCACCTGAGAGAGTGGGCACCAGCGGAACTGTACCTGAGAGAGTGGGCACCTGTGGAACTGTAGCTCAGAGAGTGGGCACCTGTGGAACTGTACCTGAGAGAGTGGGCACCTGTGGAACTGTACCTCAGAGAGTGGGCACCTGTGGAACTGTACCTCAGGGAGATGGAACCTGTGGAACTGTACCTGAGAGAGTGGGCACCTGTGGAACTGTAGCTGAGAGTGTGGGCACCTGTGGAACTGTACCCGAGAGAGTGGGCACCTGTGGATCTGTACCTGAGAGAGTGGGCACCTGTGGAACTGTACCTGAGAGAGTGGGCACCTGTGGAACTGTAGCTCAGAGAGTGGGCTCCTGTGGAACTGCAGTTCAGAAAGCGGTCACCTGTGGAACTGTAGCACAGAGTGTGAGCACCTGTGCAACTGTCCCTGAGAGAGTGGGCACCTGTGGGACTGTACCTGAGAGAGTGGGCACCTGTGGAACTGCAGCTGAGAGTGTGGGCACCTGTGGAACTGTACCTGAGAGTGTGGGCACCTGTGGAACTGTAGCTCTGAGAGTGGGCACCTGTGCAACCGTAGCTCAGAGTGTGGGCACATATGGAACTGTACCTGAGAGAGTGCGCACCTGTGGAACAGTACCTGAGATTGAGGGCAGCTGTGGAACTGTACCCGAGAGAGTGAGCACCTGTGGAACTGTACCTGAGAGACTGGGAACCTGTGGAACTGCACCTGAGAGAGTGGGCACCTGTGGAACTGTTGCTCAGAGAGTGGGCACCTGTGGAACTGTACCCGAGAGAGTGAGCACCTGTGGAACTGTACCTCAGAAAGTTGGCACCTGTGGAACTGCACCTGAGAGAGTGGGCACCTGTGGAACTGTTGCTCAGAGAGTGGGCACCTGTGCAACTGTAGCTCAGAGAGTGGGCACCTGTGGAACTGTACCTCAGAGAGTGGGCACTTGCAGAACTGTACCGGAGAGAGTGGGCATCTGTGGAACTGTGCCTCAGAGAGTGGGCACATGTGGAACTGTTCCTCAGAGAGTGGGCACCTGTGGAACTGTACCTGAGAGACTGGGCACCTGTGGAACTGTACCTGAGAGAGTGGGGACCTGTGGAACTGTAGCTCAGAGAGTGGGCCCCTGTGGAACTGTACCTGAGAGAGTGGGCATCTGTGGAACTGTGCCTCAGAGAGTGGGCACTTGTGGAACTGTTCCTCAGAGAGTGGGCACCTGTGGAACTGTACCTGAGAGACTGGGCACCTGTGGAACTGTACCTGAGAGAGTGAGCACCTGTGGAACTGTACCTCAGAAAGTTGGCACCTGTGGAACTGTACCTGAGAGAGTGGGCATCTGTGGAACTGTGCCTCAGAGAGTGGGCACCTGTGCAACTGTTCCTGAGAGAGTGGGCACCTATGGAACTGTACCTGAGAGAGTGGGCACCTGTGGAACTGTGCCTCAGAGAGTGGGCACCTGTGGAACTGTACCAGATAGAGTGGGCACCTGTGGAACTGTACCTGAGAGAGTGGGCACCTGTGGAATTGTACCTGAGAGAGTGGGCACCTGTGGAACTGTACCTGAGAGAGTGGGCACCTGTGGAACTGTACCTGAGAGTGGGCACCTGTGGAACTGTAGCTCATGAGTGGGCACCTGTGGAACTGTCCCTCAGAGACCGGGCACCTGTGGAACTGTACCTGAAAGAGTGGGCACCAGTGGAACTGGAGCTCAGAGGGTGAGCACCTGTGCAACTGTACCTGAGAGAGTGGGCACATGTGTAAATCTACCTGAGAGAATGGGCACCTGTGGAACAGTACCTGAGAGAGTTTGCACCTGTGGAACTGTACCTGAGTGTGGGCACCAGTGGAACTGTACCTGAGAGTGGGCACCTGTGGAACTGTAGCTCAGAGAGTGGGCACCTGTGGAACTGTACCTCAGAGACCGGGCACCTGTGGAACTGTACCTGAGTGAGTGGGCACCTTTGGAACTGTACCTGAGAAAGTGGGTACCTGTGGAACTGTACCTGAGAGAGTGCACACCTGTGGAACTGTAGCTCAGAGACTGGGCACCTTTGGAACTGTAGCTCAGAGAGTGGGCACCTGCGGAACTGTACCTGAAAGAGTGGGCACCTGTGGAACTGGAGCTCCGAGGGGGAGCACCTGTGCAACTGCACCTGAGAGAGTGGGCACCTGTGGAACTGTACCTGAGAGAGTGGGCACCTGTGGAACAGTACCTGAGAGAGTGGGCAGCTGTGGAACTGTACCTGAGAATGGGCACCTGTGGAACTGTACCTGGGAGAGTGGGCACCTGTGGAACTGTAGCTGAGAGTGTGCGCACCTGTGGAACTGTACCCGAGAGAGTGGGCACCTGTGGAACTGTACCTGAGAAAGTGGGCACCTGTGGAACTGTACCTGAGAGTGTGGGCACCTATGGAACTGTACCCGAGAGAGTGGGCACCTGTGGAACTGTACCTGAGAGAGTGGGCACCTGTGGAACTGTGCCTCAGGGAGTGGGCATTTGTGGAACTGTTCCTGAGAGAGTGGTCCCTGTGCAACTGTACCTGAGAGAGTGGGCACCTGTGGAACTGGCACAGAGAGTGGGCACCTGTGGAACTGTACCTGAAAGAGTGGACACCTGTGGCACTGTACCTCAGAGGGTGGGCATCTTTGGAACTGTACCTGAGGGAATGGGCACCTGTGGAACTGTACCTGAGAGTGGGCACCTGTGGAACTGTACCTGAGAGAGCAGGCACCTGTGGAGCTGTACCTCAGAGAGTGGGCACCAGTGGAACTATACCTGAGAGAGTGGGCACCTGTGGAACTGTACCTGAGAGAGTGGGCACCTGTGGAGCTGTTCCTGAGAGAATTTGCACCTGTGGATCTGTACCTGAGAGAGTGGGCACCTGTGGAACTGTACCTGTGAGAGTGGGCACCTGTGGAACTGTCCCTGAGAGAGTCGGCACCTGTGGAACTATACCTGAGAGTGGGAACCTTTGGAAATGTAGCTCAGAGAGTGGGCACCTGTGGAATTGTACCACAGAGAGCGGGCACCTGTGGAACTGTAGCTCAGAGTGTGAGCACCTGTGGAACTGTACCTGAGAGAGTGGGCACCTGTGGAACTGTAGCTCAAAGAGTGAGCACCTGTGGGACTGTACCTGAGAGAGTGGGCACCTGTGGAACTGTACGTCAGAAAGTGGGCACCTGTGGAACTGTACCTGAGGGAGTGGGCACCTGTGGAACTGTACCTGAGAGACTGGGCACCTGTGGAACTGTACCTGAGAGGGTGGGCACCTGTTGAACTGTACCTGAGAGAGTGGGCACCTGTGGAACTGTAGCTCAGAGAGTGGGCCCCTGTGGAACTGTACCTCAGAGAGTGGGCACCTGTGGAACTGTTCCTGAGAGAGTGGGCACCGGTGGAACTGCACCTCAGAGAGTGGGCACCTGTGGAACTGTACCTGAGAGAGGGGGAACCTGTGGAACTGTACCTGAGAGAGTGGGCACCTGTGGAACTGTAGCTCACAGAGTGGGCACCTGTAGAATTATTGCTCAGAGAGTGGGCATCTGTGGAACTGTACCTGTGAGAGTGGGCACTTGTGGAATTGTATCTCACATTGTGGGCACCTCTGGAACTGTACCTGAGAGAGTGGGCACCTGTGGAACTGTACCTGAGAGAGTGGGCACCAGTGGAACTGTACCTCAGAGAGTGGGCACATGTGGGACTGTACCTCAGATAGCAGGCACCTGTGGAACTGTACCTGAGAGAGTGGGCGCCTGTGGAACTGTACCTGAGAGAGTGGGAACCTGTGGAACTGTACCTGAGAGAGTGGGCACCTGTTGAACTGTACCTGAGAGTGGGCACCTGTGGAAATGTACCTCAGAGGGTGGGCAGCTTTGGAACTGTACCTGAGGGAATGGGCACCTGTGGAACTGTACCTCAGAGTGTGGGTACCTGTGGAACTGTAGCTCACAGAGTGGGCATCTGTGGAACTGTAGCTCAGAGAGTTGGCAGTTGTGGAACTGTGGCTCAGAGAGTTGGCACCTGTGGAACTGTACCTGAGAGAGTGGGCACCTCTGGAACTGTTTCTCAGAAAGTGGGCACCTGTGGAATTGTACCTCAGAGAGTGGGCACCTGTGGAACTGTAGCTCAGAGCGTGGGCACCTGTGGAACTGTACCTGAGAGAGTGGGCACCTGTGGATCTGTACCTCAGAGAGTGGGCACCTCTGGAACTGTACCAGAGAGAGTGGGCACCCATGGAACAGTACCCGAGAGACTGGGCACCTGTGGGACTGTAGCTCAGAAAGTGGGCACCTGTGGAACTGTACCTGAGAGAGTGGGCACCTGTGGGACTGTTCATGAGAGAGTGGGCACCTGTGGAACTGTACCTGAGAGAGTGGGCACCTGTGGAACTGTCCCTGAGAGAGTGGGCACCTGTGGAACTATTCCTGAGAGAGCGGGCACCTGTGGAACTGTACCTGAGAGAGGGGCACCTGTGGAACTGTAGCTCAGAGAGTGGGTGCCTGTGGAACTGTCCCTGAGAGAGTGGGCACCTGTGGAACTGTTCCTGAGAGAGTGGGCACCTGTGGAACTGTACCTGAGAGAGTGGGCACCTGTGGAGCTGTACCTGAGAGAGTGGGCACCTCTGGAACTGTACCTGAGAGAGTGGGCACCTGTGGAACTGTACCACAGAGAGTGGGCACCTGTGGAACTGTCCCTGAGAGAGTGGGCACCTGTGGAACTGTATCTGAGTGTGGGCACCTGTGGAACTGTACCTGAGAGTGGGCACCTGTGGAACTGTAGCACAGAGAGTGGGCACCTGTGGAATTGTACCTCAGAGACTGGGCACCGGTGGAACTGCGCCTGAAAGAGTGGGCACCAGTGGAAATGGAGCTCAGAGGGTGAGCACCTGTGCAACTTTACCTGAGAGAGTGGGCACCTGTGGAACTGTACCTGAGAGAGTGGGCACCTGTGGAACAGTACCTGAGAGAGTGGGCACCTGTGGAACTGTTCCTGAGAGTGGGCACCTATGGAACTGTACCCGAGAGACTGGGCACCTGTGGGACTGTAGCTCAGAGATTGGGCACCTGTGGAACTGTACCTCAGAGAGTGGGTACCTGTGGAACTGTACCTGAGAGAGTGGGCACCTTTGGAACTGTACCTCAGAGAGTGGGCACCTGTGGAACTGTAGCTCAGAGAGTGGGCACCTGTGGAACTGTACCCGAGAGACTGGGCACCTGTGGAACTGTACCTGAGAGGGTGGGCACCTCTGGAACTGTATCTTAGGGAGTGGGCACCTGTGGGACTGTACCTGAGAGAGTAGGCACCTGTGGAAATGTACCTGAGAGAGTGGGCACCTGTGGAACTGTAGCTCAGAGAGTGGGCACCTGTGGAACTGTACCTGAGAGAGTGGGCACCTTTGGAACTGTACCTGAGAGAGTGGGCACCTGTGGTACTGTTAGTCAGAGAGTGGGTACCTGTGGAACTGTAGCTCAGAGAGTGGGCACCTGTGGAACTGAACCTCAGAGAGTGGGCACCTGTAGAACTGTACCTGAGAGAGTGGGCACCTGTGGAACAGTACCTGAGAGAGTGGGCACCTGTGGAACTGTACCTGAGAGTGGGCACCTGTGGAACTGTACCTGAGAGAGCGGGCACCTGTGGAACTGTACCTGAGAGAGTGGGCACCTGTGGAACTGTACCTGAGAGAGCGGGCACCTGTGGAACTGTACCTGAGAGTGTGGGCACCTGTGAAACTGTACCTGAGAGAGTGGGCACCTGTGGAACTGGACCTGAGAGTGTGGGCACCTGTGGAACTGTAGCTCTGAGAGTGGGCACCTATGGAACTGTACTTGAGAGAGTGGGCACCTGTGGAACTGTACCTGAGAGAGTGGGCAGCTGTGGAACTGTACCCGAGAGAGTGAGCACCTGTGGAACTGTACCTCAGAAAGTGGGCACCTGTGGAACTGCACCTGAGAGAGTGGGCAGCTGTGGAACTGTTGCTCAGAGAGTGGGCACCTGTGGAACTGTAGCTCAGAGAGTGGGCACCTGTGGAACTATAGCTCAGAATGTGGGCAACTGTGGAACTCTACTTGAGAGAGTGGGCACCTGTGGAACTGTTCCTGAGAGAGTGGGCACCTGTGGAACTCTACCTGAGAGTGTGGGCATCTATGAAACTGTACCTGAGAGAGTGGGCACCTGTGGAACTGTTCCTGAGAGAGTGGGCACCTGTGGAACTGTCCCTGAGAGAGTGGGCACATATGGAACTGTGCCTCAGAGAGTGGGCACCTGTGGAACCGTTCCTGAGAGAGTGGGCACCTGTGGAACTGTACCTGAGAGAGTGGGCACCTATGGAACTGTGCCTCAGAGAGTGGGCACCTGTGGAACTGTACCTCAGAGAGTGGGCACCTGTGGAACTTAACCTGAGAGAGTGGGTACCTGTGGAACTATCCCTGAGAGAGTGGGCAACGGTGGAACTGTACATGAGTGTGGGCAACTGTGGAACTGTACCTGAGAGTGGGCACCTGTGGAACTGTAGCTCATGAGTGGGCACCAGTGGAACTGTACCTCAGAGACCGGGCACCTGTGGAACTGTACCTGAAAGAGTGGGCACCAGTGGAACTGGAGCTCAGAGGGTGAGCACCTGTGCAACTGTACCTGAGAGAGTGGGCACCTGTGTAAATCTACCTGAGAGAATGGGCACCTGTGGAACAGTACCTGAGAGTGGGCACCAGTGGAAATGTAGCTCAGAGACCGGGCACCAGTGGAACTGTACCTGAGAGAGTGGGCACCTTTGGAACTGTACCTGAGAAAGTGGGTAACGGTGGAACTGTACCTGAGAGAGTGCGCACCTGTGGAACTGTAGCTCAGAGAGTGGGCACCTGTGGAACTGTAAATGAGAGAGTGGGCACCTGTGGAACTGTAGCTGAGAGTGTGGGCACCTGTGGAACTGTACCTGAGAGTATGGGCACCTGTGGAACTGTAGCTCAGAGAGCGGGCACCTGTGGAACTGTTCCTCAGAGAGTGGGCACCAGTGGAACTGTAACTGAGAGAGTGGGCACCTGTGGAACTGTAAATGAGAGAGTGGGCACCTGTGGTACGATAGCTGAGAGTGTGGGCACCTGTGGAACTGTAAATGAGAGAGTGGGCACCTGTGGTACGATAGCTGAGAGTGTGGGCACCTGTGGAACTGTACCTGAGAGTGTGGGCACCTGTGGAACTGTAGCTCAGAGAGTGGGCACCTGTGAAACTGTACCTGAGAGAGTGGGCACCTGTGGAACTGTACCCGAGAGAGTGGGCACCTGTGGAACTGTACCTGAGAGAGTGGGCACCTGTGGAACTATACCCGAGAGAGTGGGCACCTGTGGAACTGTAGCTCAGAGAGTGGGCACCTGTGGAACTGTAGCTCAGAAAGCGGTCACCTGTGGAACTGTAGCACAGAGTGTGAGCACCTGTGCAACTGTCCCTGAGAGAGTGGGTACCTGTGGAACTGTAGCTGAGAGTGTGGGCACCTGTGGAACTGTACCTGAGAGTGTGGGGACCTGTGGAACTGTAGCTCTGAGAGTGGGCACCTGTGCAACTGTAGCTAAGAGTGTGGGCACATATGGAACTGTACCTGAGAGAGGGCGCACCTGTGGAACTGTACCTGAGATTGTGGGCAGCTGTGGAACTGTACCCGAGAGAGTGAGCACCTGTGGAACTGTACCTGAGAGAGTGGGCACCTGTGGAACTGCACCTGAGAGGGTGGGCACCTGTGGAACTGTTGCTCAGAGAGTGGGCACCTGTGGAACTGTACCCGAGAGAGTGAGCACCTGTGGAACTGTACCTCAGAAAGTGGGCACCTGTGGAACTGCACCTGAGAGAGTGGGCACCTGCGGAACTGTTGCTCAGAGAGTGGGCACCTGTGCAACTGTAGCTCACAGAGTCGGCACCTGTGGAACTGTACCTCAGAGAGTGGGCACTTGTGGAACTGTACCGGAGAGAGTGGGCATCTGTGGAACTGTGCCTCAGAGATTGGGCACATAAGAACATAAGAACATAAGAAATAGGAGCAGGAGTAGGCCAATCGGCCCCTCGAGCCTGCTCCACCATTCAATAAGATCATGGCTGATCTGATCCTAACCTCAAATCTTCTATCACTCTGCATCCACCCGAACCCATGTGATCTCCCGGGAGAGGCGAAAAACCAGATAAAGACCCAATGGCCAATTTGGGAGAAAAAAATCTGGGAAATTCCTCTCCGACCCCTCTAGGCGATCGAAATTCTTCCAGGAGATCACTCTGTCCCTATATTTTCTACAGTACTTACCTTCTGTAAAGGCGCTCTCCACCCCAGCCAGGAACAGGAATAAAACCATCTCCTGAAATCTAACACAGAATTAGAACACAGTAGGAGCAGAACAAGGCTACACGGCCCCTGGGCCCACTCCACTACCCACAGGGCCATGACCATTCCGAACCTAGACTCATGTCCAATTTCCTGCCCGCTCCCCGTAACCCTTAATTCCCTTTACTTCTAGGAAACTATCTATTTCTGTTTTAAATTTATTTAATGATGTAGCTTCCACAGCCTTCTGGGGCAGCAAATTCCACAAACCTACCACCCTCTGAGTGAAGAAGTTTCTCCTCATCTCAGTTTTGAATGAGCAGCCCCTTATTTTAAGATTATGCCCCCTAGTTCTAGTTTCACCCATCATTGGGAACATCCTCGCCGCATCCACCCGATCAAGCCCCTTCACAATCTTATATGTTTCAATAAGATCGCCTCTCATTCTTCTGAACTCCAATGAGTAGAGTCCCAATCTACTCAACCTCTCCTCATATGACCACCCCCTCATCCCCGGGATTAACCGAGTGAACCTTCTTTGTACTGACTCGAGAGCAAGTATGCCTTTTCTTAAGTATGGACACCAAAACTGTATGCAGTATTCCAGGTGCGGCCTCACCAATACCTTGTACAACTGCAGCAATACCTCCCTGTTTTTATATTCCAGCCCCCTAGCAATAAAAGCCAACATTCCATTGGCCTTCTTAATCACTTGCTGCACCTGCATACTAACTTTTTGAGTTTCGTGCACCAGGACCCCCAGATCCCTTTGTACTACAGTACTTTCCAGTTTCTTGCCATTAAGATAATAACTTGCTCTATGATTTTTCCTGCCAAAGTGCATAACCTCACACTTTCCAGTATTGTATTCCATCTGCCAAATCTCTGCCCACTTACTTAGCTTGTCTATGTCCCTTTGCAGGTTTTTTATGTCCTCCTCACTCACTACTTTCCTCAGAGAGTGGGCACCTGTGGAACTGTACCTGAGAGACTGGGCACCTGTGGAACTGTACCTGAGAGAGTGGGCACCTGTTGAACTGTACCTGAGAGAGTGGGGACCTGTGGAACTGTAGCTCAGAGAGTGGGCACCTGTGGAACTGTACCTGAGAGACTGGGCACCTGTGGAACTGTACCTGAGAGAGTGGGCACCTGTTGAACTGTACCTGAGAGAGTGGGCACCTGTTGAACTGTGCCTGAGAGAGTGGGGACCTGTGGAACTGTAGCTCAGAGAGTGGGCCCCTGTGGAACTGTACCTGAGAGAGTGGGCATCTGTGGAACTGTGCCTCAGAGAGTGGGCACCTGTGGAACTGGCTCAGAGAGTGCGCACCTGTGGAACTGTACCTGAAAGAGTGGACACCTGTGGCACTGTACCTCAGAGGGTGGGCATCTTTGGAACTGTACCTGAGGGAATGGGCACCTGTGGAACTGTACCTGAGAGTGGGCCCCTGTGGAACTGTACCTGAGAGAGCAGGCACCTGTGGAGCTGTACCTCAGAGAGTGGGCACCAGTGGAACTATACCTGAGAGAGTGGGCACCTGTGGAACTGTACCTGAGAGAGTGGGCACCTGTGGAGCTGTACCTGAGAGAATTTGCACCTGTGGATCTGTACCTGCGAGAGTGGGCACCTGTGGAACTGTACCTGTGAGAGTGGGCACCTATGGAACTGTACCTGAGAGAGTGGGCACCTGTGGAACTGTACCTGAGAGAGTGGGCACCTGTGGAACTGTACCTGAGAGAGTGCGTAGCTGTGGAACGGTAGCTCAGAGAGTGGGCACCTGTGGAACTGTACCTGAAAGAATGGGCACCTGTGGAACTGTACCTGAGAGTGGGCCCCTGTGGAACTGTACCTGAGAGAGCAGGCACCTGTGGAGCTGTACCTCAGAGAGTGGGCACCAGTGGAACTATACCTGAGAGAGTGGGCACCTGTGGAACTGTACCTGAGAGAGTGGGCACCTGTGGAGCTGTACCTGAGAGAATTTGCACCTGTGGATCTGTACCTGCGAGAGTGGGCACCTGTGGAACTGTACCTGTGAGAGTGGGCACCTATGGAACTGTACCTGAGAGAGTGGGCACCTGTGGAACTGTACCTGAGAGAGTGGGCACCTGTGGAACTGTACCTGAGAGAGTGCGTAGCTGTGGAACGGTAGCTCAGAGAGTGGGCACCTGTGGAGCTGTACCTGAGAGAGTGGGCACCTGTGGAACTGTACCTGAGAGAGTGGGCACTTGTGGAACTGTCCCTGAGAGAGTGGGCACCTGTGGAACTGTACCTGAGAGAGTGGGCACCTGTGGAACTGTACCTGAGAGAGTTGGCACCTGTGGAACTGTACCTGAGAGAGTGGGCACCTGTGGAGCTGTACCTGAGAGAGTGGGCACCTGTGGAACTGTACCTGAGAGAGCGGGCACCTGTGCAACTGTACCTGAGAGAGTGGGCACCTGTGGAACTGTACCTGAGAGAATGGGCATCTGTGGAACTGTCCCTGAGAGAGTGGGCACCTGTGGAGCTGTCCCTGAGAGAGTGGGCACCTGTGGAGCTGTTCCTGAGAGAGTGGGCACCTGTGGACCTGTGCCTGAGAGAGTAGGCACCTGTGGAACTGTACCTGAGAGAGTGGGCACCCCTGGAACTGTAGCTCAGAGAGTGGGCACCTGTGGAACTGTACCTGAGAGAGTGGGCACCTGTGGAACTGTACCTGAGAGAGTGGGCGCCTGTGGAGCTGTCCCTGAGTGAGTGGGCACCTGTGGAACTGTACCTGAGAGAGTGGGCACCTGTGGAAATGTACCTCAGAGAATGGGCACCTGTGGAACTGTACCTCAGAGAGTGGGCACCTGTGGAACTGTACCTGAGAGATTGGGCACCTGTGGATCTGTACCTGAGAGTGTGGGCACCTGTGGAACTGTACCTCAGAGAGTAGGCACCTGTCGAACTGTACCTGAGAGAGTGGGCACCTGTGGAACTGTTCCTGAGAGAGTGGGCACCTGTGGAACTGTACCCGAGAGAGTGGGCACCTGTTGAACTGTACCTGAGAGAGTGGGCACCTGTGGAACTGTACCTCAGAGAGTGGGCACCCGTGGAACTGTAGCTCAGAGAGTGGGCACCTGTGGAACTGTAGCTCAGAGAGTTGGCACCTGTGGAACTGTGGCTCAGTGAGTTGGCACATGTGGAACTGTACCTGAGAGAGTGGGCACCTGTGGAACTGTACCTCAGAGAGTGGGCACTTGTGGAACTGTAGCTCAGAGAGCGGGCACCTGTGGAACAGTACCTCAGAGAGTGGGCACCTGTGGAACTGTTCCTGATAGAGTGGGCACCTGTGGAACTGTACCTCAGAGAGTGGGCACATGTGGAACTGTAGCTCAGAGAGTGGGCACCTGTGGAACTGTAGCTCAGAGAGCGGGCAGCAGTGAAACTGTACCTCAGAGAGTGGGCACCTGTGGAACTGTACCCGAGAGGCTGGGCACCTGTGGGACTGTAGCTCAGAGAGTGGGTACCTGTGGAACTGTACCTGAGAGAGTGGGCACCTGTGGAACTGTAGCTCAGAGAGTGGGCACCTGTGGAACTGTACCTGAGAGAGTGGGCACCTGTGGAACTGTACCCGAGAGAGTGGGCACCTGTGGAACTGTAGCTCAGAGAGTGGGCACCTGTGGAGCTGTACCTGAGAGAGTGGGCACCTGTGGAACTGTACCTGAGAGAGTGGGCACTTGTGGAACTGTCCCTGAGAGAGTGGGCACCTGTGGAACTGTACCTGAGAGAGTGGGCACCTGTGGAACTGTACCTGAGAGGGTTGGCACCTGTGGAACTGTACCTGAGAGAGTGGGCACCTGTGGAGCTGTACCTGAGAGAGTGGGCACCTGTGGAACTGTACCTGAGAGAGCGGGCACCTGTGGAACTGTACCTGAGAGAGTGGGCACCTGTGGAGCTGTACCTGAGAGAATGGGCACCTGTGGAACTGTACCTGAGAGAGTGGGCACCTGTGGAGCTGTCCCTGAGAGAGTGGGCACCTGTGGAGCTGTACCTGAGAGAGTGGGCACCTGTGGAACTGTACCTGAGAGAGCGGGCACCTGTGGAACTGTACCTGAGAGAGTGGGCACTTGTGGAACTGTCCCTGAGAGAGTGGGCACCTGTGGAACTGTACCTGAGAGAGTGGGCACCTGTGGAACTGTACCTGAGAGAGTTGGCACCTGTGGAACTGTACCTGAGAGAGTGGGCACCTGTGGAGCTGTACCTGAGAGAGTGGGCACCTGTGGAACTGTACCTGAGAGAGCGGGCACCTGTGCAACTGTACCTGAGAGAGTGGGCACCTGTGGAACTGTACCTGAGAGAATGGGCATCTGTGGAACTGTCCCTGAGAGAGTGGGCACCTGTGGAGCTGTCCCTGAGAGAGTGGGCACCTGTGGAGCTGTTCCTGAGAGAGTGGGCACCTGTGGAACTGTGCCTGAGAGAGTAGGCACCTGTGGAACTGTACCTGAGAGAGTGGGCACCCCTGGAACTGTAGCTCAGAGAGTGGGCACCTGTGGAACTGTACCTGAGAGAGTGGGCACCTGTGGAACTGTACCTGAGAGAGTGGGCGCCTGTGGAGCTGTCCCTGAGTGAGTGGGCACCTGTGGAACTGTACCTGAGAGAGTGGGCACCTGTGGAAATGTACCTCAGAGAATGGGCACCTGTGGAACTGTACCTCAGAGAGTGGGCACCTGTGGAACTGTACCTGAGAGATTGGGCACCTGTGGATCTGTACCTGAGAGTGTGGGCACCTGTGGAACTGTACCTCAGAGAGTAGGCACCTGTCGAACTGTACCTGAGAGAGTGGGCACCTGTGGAACTGTTCCTGAGAGAGTGGGCACCTGTGGAACTGTACCCGAGAGAGTGGGCACCTGTTGAACTGTACCTGAGAGAGTGGGCACCTGTGGAACTGTACCTCAGAGAGTGGGCACCCGTGGAACTGTAGCTCAGAGAGTGGGCACCTGTGGAACTGTAGCTCAGAGAGTTGGCACCTGTGGAACTGTGGCTCAGTGAGTTGGCACATGTGGAACTGTACCTGAGAGAGTGGGCACCTGTGGAACTGTACCTCAGAGAGTGGGCACTTGTGGAACTGTAGCTCAGAGAGCGGGCACCTGTGGAACAGTACCTCAGAGAGTGGGCACCTGTGGAACTGTTCCTGATAGAGTGGGCACCTGTGGAACTGTACCTCAGAGAGTGGGCACATGTGGAACTGTAGCTCAGAGAGTGGGCACCTGTGGAACTGTAGCTCAGAGAGCGGGCAGCAGTGAAACTGTACCTCAGAGAGTGGGCACCTGTGGAACTGTACCCGAGAGGCTGGGCACCTGTGGGACTGTAGCTCAGAGAGTGGGTACCTGTGGAACTGTACCTGAGAGAGTGGGCACCTGTGGAACTGTAGCTCAGAGAGTGGGCACCTGTGGAACTGTACCTGAGAGAGTGGGCACCTGTGGAACTGTACCCGAGAGAGTGGGCACCTGTGGAACTGTAGCTCAGAGAGTGGGCACCTGTGGAGCTGTACCTGAGAGAGTGGGCACCTGTGGAACTGTACCTGAGAGAGTGGGCACTTGTGGAACTGTCCCTGAGAGAGTGGGCACCTGTGGAACTGTACCTGAGAGAGTGGGCACCTGTGGAACTGTACCTGAGAGGGTTGGCACCTGTGGAACTGTACCTGAGAGAGTGGGCACCTGTGGAGCTGTACCTGAGAGAGTGGGCACCTGTGGAACTGTACCTGAGAGAGCGGGCACCTGTGGAACTGTACCTGAGAGAGTGGGCACCTGTGGAGCTGTACCTGAGAGAATGGGCACCTGTGGAACTGTACCTGAGAGAGTGGGCACCTGTGGAGCTGTCCCTGAGAGAGTGGGCACCTGTGGAGCTGTCCCTGAGAGAGTGGGCACCTGTGCAACTGTACCTGAGAGAGTGGGCACCCCTGGAACTGTAGCTCAGAGAGTGGGCACCTGTGGAACTGTACCTGAGAGAGTGGGCACCTGTGGAACTGTACCTGAGAGAGTGGGCACCTGTGGAGCTGTCCCTGAGTGAGTGGGCACATGTGGAACTGTACCTGAGAGAGTGGGCACCTGTGGAACTGTCCCTGAGAGAGTGGGCACCTGTGGAACTGTACCTGAGAGAGTAGGCACCTGTGGAACTGTACCTGACAGAGTGGGCACCCCTGGAACTGTAGCTCAGAGAGTGGGCACCTGTGGAACTGTTCCTGAGAGAGGGGGCACCGGTGGAACTGTACCTCAGAGAGTGGGCACCTGTAGAACTGTTGCTCAGAGAGTGGGCACCTGTGGAACTGTACCTGTGAAAGTGGGCACTTGTGGAACTGTATCTCACATTGTGGGCACCTCTGGAACTGTACCTGAGAGAGTGGGCACCTGTGGAACTGTACCTGAGAGAGTGGGCACCAGTGGAACTGCACCTCAGAGAGTGGGCACCTGTGGAACTGTATCTCAGAGAGTAGGCACCTGTGGAACTGTACCTGAGAGAGTGGGCACCTGTGGAGCTGTACCTGAGAGAGTGGGCACCTGTGGAACTGTACCTGAGAGAGTGGGCACCTGTGGAACTGTACCTGAGAGAGTGGGCACCTGTGGAACTGTCCCTGAGAGAGTGGGCACCTGTGGAACTGTAGCTCAGAGAGTGGGCACCTGCGGAACTGTACCTGAGAGAGTGGGCACCTGAGGAACTGTACCTCAGAGAGTGGGCACCTGTGGAACTGTAGCTCAGAGAGTGGGCACCTGTGGAACTGTACCTGAGAGAGTGGGCACCTGAGGAACTGTACCTCAGAGAGTGGGCACCTGTGGAACTGTACCTGAGAGAGTGGGCACCTGTGGAAAAGTAGCTCAGAGAGTGGGCACCTGCGGAACTGTACCTCAGAGAGTGGGCACCTGTGGAACTGTCCCTCAGAGAGTGGGCACCTGTGGAACAGTACCTGAGAGAGTGGGCACCTGTGGAACTGTACCTGAGAGAGTGGGCACCTGTGGAACTGTCGCTCAGAGACTGGGCACCTGTGGAACTGTACCTGAGAGAGCGGGCACCTGTGGAACTGTACCTGAGAGAATGGGCACCTGTGGAACTGTACCTCAGAGAGTGGGCACCTGTGGAACTGTACCTAAGAGAGTGGGCACCTGTGGAACTGTACCTCAGAGAGTGGGCACCTGTGGAACTGTACCTGAGAGAGTTGGCACCTGTGGAACTGTACCTGAGAGAGTGGGCACCTGTGGAACTGTTTCATCAGGTAAGGGTGGCGAAAGGGAAAATAACTGGGGAACAAATAGATAAAGAACAGTTAGAAACATGATTTGGAATATTGAAAGACAGAAGATCCTGAGATGGACTAATGTCTTAGCTAGACGTGTAGTTAGGGGTAGGTACATAGATCAATAGATACCTACACAGGGTAAATTCAGCAGTCTGTCGTTCCCAGTGAGGAGCAGTGCTTGAAGGGACTGTGGGTCAGAAATATGGCAACAACCTTTAATCTCTGGCCCACACTCTCTTCAAATGTGACTTTGCCCCCATTTCATTATACATGCTTTAAGCAGACGCTATTATTATAGATAGATGGAAAGGGAGAATTTGAGCAGAGCTCAAGTAAAAGAGCTCAAGAAACATATTATTTGACAAGCTCAGCCAAACAACCCCAGATTTCAAGGAATTGGATGACCTGTCAAAATTAAGATTAGTCCTGGGAGAAGGAGACAGACCATACCTTGGTGCCAAATATGTAACAACATGTCACAACCTGAGGACTGTTTAAAATTAATACTGAATGTACCCACTGATGTACAAAGACTGTTTAAATTAATATTGTTTAAAGTAATATTGTATGTACCCAACGAAGGTCAGAATTGTTTGACACCTACAGAATGTTGGAAAACTGTACTTTTTGTTATGTAAGCTTTGGCAATATGGTTCCCTGTAAACTTTCATGCCAATAAAGCATTTGAATTGAAAATTGAATTGAATTGACATCTCGAGAATGCTGGAATTTCCTGTAAACCTGCGCCAAAAAATGGCAATATTCGTAATGCCGATTTTTGCAGCGCAATAGATAAAGGGAACTTGGGCGTGTGTGACCTGCGCCCGTTTTTACACTACACTTGATTTTCCTCAATCTATGACACCGATTCAGCGAAACTTCCACCGAATCCCTCTGCAGCTCATTAACATCGCTCCGCCCCACTCCCTGCAAAAGCTCAGCTGAATTTACACCAGTTCTGAACAGAACCCATATTTCTGGCGTTCCATGGCAATTTACTTCAGTGATTTAAACAAAAAAAAATTCTCCTGACTGAAACCTGAAGTTTATTTTCTGTATATTTTATTGCACCTTTGTGGCATCAGAATGATTATCATTGAAATGTGAAAAACTTCCACAGATACCTAATGTGCATCAATGATAGTTTTAGCTGGGGTTTTTTTTTTACGTTCCCGAGTCTGATAATGAGACGCTCAGGAAATTTCTGCGTAAATGTCGGTGTAATTTGCCGGTCACGGAAAATTCCGGGAGCTTGCTGTGCGCAAATTGGCTGCCGCGGGTCCTACATCACAACAGTGACTGCACTTCAAGAGTACTTCATTGGCTGTAAAGCGCTTTGGGACGTCCTGAGGTCGTGAAAGGCGCTTTAGAAATTCAAATCTTTTTTTCTTTTATTCTTTTAAGCAAACTACTTTCAATAGTTCAGGGTGTGGGTTTACTTTACGCCACTAGGGTGTGCTACAGCCAAAGTAACGCCAAGAGCTGCCTGTTCTGAACCCCCGACTGTAGTTTATGAGTAAAGTTTCAGAAAGGGAGCGAACTTTGGACAGAAGCATCACAGTGGAATTCGAGCTGTTCACAAACATCAAGAGAACACGGAACACGAGTGACTAACTTAAAGGCGTTGTTGTATAAAGATGAATGCCTCGTGTAAAATGCGCTTAAAAATGTTTTGGACCTTTCTGAGCAACAACACTTGCATTTATATAGCGCCTTTAACATAGTAAAACGTCCCAAGGCGCTTCACAGGTGCGTAATCGGACAACATTCGATAATCTCGGACAAAAGAGCGAGACAGGAAGCTTTCTATGATTACAGTAGCCATCAGCCGTGGCTCAGTGGGCAGCACACTTGCCTCTGAGTCAGAAGGTCATGGGTTCAAGTCCCACTCCAAAGACTCGAGCACAAAAATCTAGGCCGACACTCCAGTGCAGTACTGAGGGAGTGCTGCACTGTCGGAGGTGCTGTCTTTCGGATGAGATGTTAAATTGAGGCCCCATCTGCCCTCTTAGTTGGTCGTAAAAGATGCCCGTGGGATTATTTCGAAGATGAGCAGGGCAGTTATCTCTGGTGTCTTGGCCAATATTTATCCCTCAATCATCATCACTAAAACAGATTATCTGATTATTATCACATTGCTGTCTGTGGGAGCTTGCTGTATGCAAATTGGCTGCTGGGTTTCCTACATTGCAACAGCGATTACACTTTTAAAAAAAACACACCTGGCTGGCCTCCCGCATAAGAGATTGGCATGCAAAGTTAAAGCACATGGGATTGGGGATAAGGTACTGACTTGGCTAGAGAACTGGTTGGCAGACAGGAAGCAAAGAGTTGGAATAAACGGGTCTTTTTCTGAGTAGCAGGCAGTGACTAGTAGTGTACCGCAGGGATCGGTCCTAGGACCCCAGCTATTCACAATATATATTAACGATCTAGACGAGGGAACTAGATGTAATATCTCCAAGTTTGCAGATGACACAAAACTGGGTGGGTGGGTGTGCTGTGAGGAGGATGCAGAGAAACTCATGTATGATTTGGACAGGTTGGGTGATTGGGCAGATGCATGGCAGATGCAGTATAATGTGGATAAATGCAAGGTTATCCACTTTGGTGGCAAAAACAGGAAGACAGATTATTATCTGAACGGCAATAGATTGGGAAAAGGGGAAGTGCAATGAGACCTGAGTGTCCTTGTACACCAGTCACTGAAGGTAAGCATGCAGGTGCAGCAGGCGGTTAAGAAGGCAAATGGTATGTTGGCCTTCATAGCGAGAGGATTCGAGTACAGGAACAAGGATGTCTTGCTGCAGTTGTACAGGGCCTTGGTGAGGCCACACCTTGAGTATTGTGTGCAGTTTTGGTTGCCTTATCTGAGGAAGGATGTTCTTGCCATGGAGGGAGTGCAGCGAAGATTCACCAGACTGATACCTGGGATGGCAGGAATGACGTATGAAGAGAGATTGGGTCGATTAGGCTTATATTCGCTAGAGTTTAGAAGAATGAGAGGGGATCGCATTGAAACTTATAAAATTCTGACAGGACTAGACAGACTAGATGCAGGAAGGATGTTCCCGATGGCGGGGCAGTCCAGAACCAGGGGTCACAGTCTAAAGATAAGGAGTAAGCCATTTAGGACAGAGATGAGGAGGAATTTCTTCATCCAGAGAGTGGTGAACCTGTGGAATTCTCTACCACAGAAGGCAGTTGAGGCCAACTTATTAAATATATTCAAGAAGGAGTTAGATATATTTCTTAAGACTAAAGGGATCAAGGGATATGGGGAGAAAGCAGGGACCAGGTACTGAATTTGGATGATCAGCCATGATCTCATTAAATGGCGGAACAGGCTCGAGGGGCCGAATGGCCTAATCTTGCTCCTATCTTCTATGTTTCTGTTTCTAAGTACTTCATAAATGCAAGTCTATCTTTTTCTTTTCCTTTAAGACTAGGTCGACTAGGCCTGTATTCACCAGAGTTCAGAAGAATGAGAGGGGACCTCATTGAAACGTATAAAATTCTGACAGGGCTAGACAGAGTGGATGCAGGGGGAATGTTTCCCCTGGCTGGGGGGGGGGGTCTAGAACGAGGGGGTTACAGTCTCAGGATACGGGGTAGGACATTTAGGACTGAGATGAGGAGAAATTTCTTCACTCAGAGGGTGGTGAGCCTATGGAATTCTCTACCACAGAAGGCTGTGGAGGCCAAGTCACTGAATATATTTAAGAAGGAGATAGATAGATTTCTAGACACAAAAGGCGTCAAGGGGTATGGGGAGAGAGCGGGAATATGGTATTGAGATAGAGGATCAGCCATGATCATATTGAATGGCGGAGCAGGCTCGAAGGGCCAAATGGCCTACACCTGCTCCTATTTTCCTATGTTTCTATGTTTCTAAGATGCTCCTTAAAACCTACCACTTTGACCAAGCACCTGTCCTAATATCTCCTTATGTGGCTCGATGTCAAATTTTGTCTGATAATCGCTCCTGTGAAGCACCTTGGGATGTTTTACTACGTTAAAGGCGCTATATAAATGCAAGTTGTTCTTGAGATAGGACAATCAGAAAAACGAGCTTTAAGAGGTTGGTTATAAACTACAAGTCCCAGCAAACCTTGGAGTGTAACAAGCTTCCATGTCAGGTTCAAGAGAGCCTCCTCTGTAACACTGAATGATGACATCCGGCGCAATGCAGTGCTTTTTATCTACTAGGCGTCAGCCCCCCACCGTAACTGCATCTGACAGTGCTGGAAGGACCTGCACCGTGTCCAAATGACGAGCTTGGATTGGAAGGTTATGTCGCTGCAGTGGAGGGTTGCTGCATTCTGCTCTTCCAGGCAACCTGTTTATTGCCCCGGTCGGAAAATCTGGGAATAGCTCTGCCAGGATCGAGGAATATCAGAGGGATGTCTGTCTGAGCGCTGAGAGAGAGAGGTGCCGCAATGCCCAGGGGCTGAGTCTTGCTGCCAGGGAAACGGTTGCTCACTGGTTGAGGCATGCAATAACACTGAAGGAGGCAAGATCAGACGCTGCATCGGGGAGCCTCCTCCTAAGCCCAGCAGCAAGAACCCGAGTCAACCCGATCGCTCGCTCTTCAACCGGGAGAGGAATCTCACTCTGGCCATGGGGGCGGAGGGTCTGGTCTTATTCCTGCTCTGGGCAGTCCTCGATCCCGGGGCAGTGCAGGGCAAAGTGGTGCCGGACTTCGATGAATGCAGTTGGTTCTTTCAGGACAAGATCCCACCGCAGGGATTCGAGACTCAAAACCGGGTCAAAATCTGCCAGTGGTACAAGAACCACTATCACTATGGGACCCTGTACCGGCCAGACCTGCGGATCCCGGTCTATTCCGCTTACAGGTACCCCTGCACCATGGGCGAGAGTGAAGGTCACAGACCCAGCCCCTGGTTTTATGAACCGCAGGTAAAGAAGGGTCCCAGACTTGTCTGGACCATAACTTGCTCATTCATTTCTTAAAGGTGCTAAATTTTGGCTCTGTCATCCAAAAATATGGTCCAACAACGCCCTTGGGCCACAAGACAATAAGGAGGTCAAATAAACGAATTCATTCCAAATAATGAATGAAGGGTTTTGTTAGAATAGATAGGCAGACACTGTTGCCACTGGTAGGAGGGTCGGTAACCAGAGGACACAGATTTAAGATAATTGGCAAAAGAACCAGAGGGGGAGATGAGGAGAATTTTTTAATGCAGGGAGTTGTTGTGACCTGGAATGCGGAAGCAGATTCAATAGTAACTTTCAAAAGGGAATTGGATAAATACTTGAAAAGGAAAAAATTGCAGGGGGGGAGGGAGTGGGACTAATTGGATCGCTCTTTCAAAGAGCCGGCACAGGCACGATGGGCCCAATGGCCTCTTTCCGTGCTGTGTGATTCTGTGTTTCTCTGATAATACTAGAATGGTACCAGGAATGAGGGACTTCCGTCATGTGGAAGCTGGGGTTGTTCTCCTTAGAGCAGTGAAGGTTAAGGGGAGATTTAATTAGGTGTTCAAAATTACCAAGGGTTTTGAGAGAGTAAATAAGGAGGAACTGTTTCCACCGGCAGGAGGGTCAGTAACCACAGGACCCAATTTAAGATAATTGGCAAAAGAACCAGAGGGGGAGGAGATGAGGAGATTTTTTTTACTCAGCGAGTTGTTGTGATCTGGAATGCGCTGCCTGAAAGGGCGGCGGAAGCAGATTCAATAGTAACTTTCAAAAGGGAATTGGATATATACTGGAAAAGGAAAAAATTGCAGGGGGGAGTGGAATGGGACTAATTGTTTCGCTCTTTCAAATGGCCTTCTTCTGTGCTGTTCGATTCAATGATTCTAACGTATTGACTTAAATAGAGAATGAATTAAAATAAATGAATAAATTAGTTACGATGATAAATTATTCTGAAATAAATAAATTAATATAAATGAATGAAAGAAATGGTTGGAATTTATTCCGGCCAGGGGAAAGGGAGCTGCATTGGGTGTGGACTGGATGTGAGCCCGAGCACTCCAGGATCGCACTGCTCCTGGGATTGTTACTGTGGTGAGGTCTATGGACACTGACCCACCTCTGGTCCCCAGTGTGGACCTGGCCGGGTATATCATGGTCCACTGACCGGTCACACTGCAAGTAAACATCTTGTGAAGCTTTGAATGTTCCTCACACTTGGACCTATGTTGGTTTCAGATCGATGACCCCAGTGCCGCAGATGAAATGGAGAGCTGCGGAGAGCCTTTCAGCGAGCTGCAGGCAGTGCACGTGGACTACAAGGACTCGGGCTATCAACGGGGTCATCTCTGCCCGTTTGCGCTGAATCGCAAGGAGAGCGCCACGGGCTCCTGCACCCTCACCAACGCAGTGCCCAAGAGTCCCGAGGCCAACCGCAAGTGGTACCGCGAGGTGGAATCTGTGGCCCAGATGCTGGCACAGATATGCCACAAGTCTGGCCGGTCGATGTACCTGGTGACGGGCGCTGACAGCCCCTCGGAGCAGAGAGTGAACAACAGGGTCTCGGTGCCTGGACTAGTCTGGACGGCTCTTTGCTGCACCTTCCCACAGAATAACGACCCCTGTCTAAATGATGATGTGGGAACAGAGGAAGAGGATGTAGCGACATACAATAAAGACTTTTCTTTTGCATTCATGAAACAAATGGAACCAGAAACAAAGGCAGAGCACCTAACGGTGAGGGAGGTGCAGAGCAGGTTGGGAGTGGGCAAGATCTTTGACAGCTGCAGAGGAACAAGCGAAGAAGATGAAGCAGAGACCTTCAATGAGGTGGAAGGGCTGGTAGATAAAATAGCAACTAGTACAGATGATCAGGAGATAGAAGAAGACAATTCTCCCCCGATACCCACCGAAGATAGCCCAGCAGCCGATGCCGATGATTTGGCAATGGAACAGGCCGATACACCATTGGAACCAGCCGGCGATGAGGTTGACGAGGGCGTTTGCCAGTCCACCACCGCCAACGCCTTGGCTCCTATTGGAAAGATGATCACCATGGTCGCCAACGGGGTCTTAGCCTTCGTCCAACTCATTGCAGCTGTTCTCAACATTATCCGAGTTCTGGCAGTGACAATTTTAAGAGTTCCCGTTGGGATTATCCATGACAGTGCTTGCTGCCTCACCATCATGGTGAAGTACCTCATTGTCACGGTGGCCTCAGTCCCCCAAGACCTCTTGAGTGTTGTGGCCAGCATTATAGCGGACGCTGCTGGTGCCATCTCATGGTCTACCTGGTTGATCAAATGCCTTGTCAGAATTTTGTAATTCCTTGCACAAGAGCTGCCTGGTACTTTCTGAAGGGTTTGATTTCCATGTAATACCAAACGGAGAGACCATTTGTCAATCAATCCCAACTTGCAGGGACCACCATTGGCATCTAGTCCCACCCTCTGCAGGTTCTGCTCCCAACCATTAAAAAAAAACTCTACTATTAACCCTTCCAATATCTCAATAAGCTTGTCTCCAACCAGTTTGAAACCACCGATAGTTCTGTCCTGGCCAATATTAATCCCTTAACCAACATCACTAAACCAGATTATCTGGTCATTATCGCATTGCTGTTTGTGGGAGCTTGCTGTGTGCAAATTTGGCTGCTGCGTTAACTATATTATAACAGTGACTACACTTCAAAAGTACTTAATTGGCTGTAAAGCACTTTAGGATGTCCTTAGGTCGAGAAAGGTGCTGCATCAATGCAAGTCTTTCTGTCTTTCAATATTTAGGATGCCAACTCTCCTAGTATGGGTGTGGAGATTATGGGGTATCAATATTATAATAGAGTAAGCGACGTTCTCTGAAGGCAATATTGTCTCTGTGGTATCCTTTTCACATCGGCTTGTGAAATCTATGCTTGTCAGTTTTCTAACGACCAACTAGTTTCAGTCCTGCTTTGGTGGCGGCGGGACGGGGCGTGTGATTGGAAGTAAGCGGAATCCTTTTGGTTCAAGGTGGCTCCCAGATGACACGTCTGGTGATGAAAGTTGAAGTTAAGCCAAAGCCCTGTGGCAGACTCGGTGATCTGATACCTGAGCCAGGTAGATCTGACAGTACTCCAAGGGCACTGTCGAAGACTGGCCAGCTGTCTTGGATCTTTAATAGGACCTAGAGAGGCTAGACTTGACACTGGGAGCTGGGATTCTTTCCACTCAGCTCCATGTATCCCTCCAAGCCAGTGCTCTAACAGGTAAGGTAATCCGAGTTGGAGAAGCTGTGGTAACTTAACGGTGTTCTGTACTGTCAGCACTGTGGTTCCACCTAGTTAAACTTTAGCAGTGCCTTTGTATACACTTGGGACTGCCTGAAGCTTGGGTCTGCCAACTGGCACCCGAGCCTCTGCAAAACCGCGGCCTCTACCACCTAGAAGGACAAGGGCAGCAAGTGCATGGCAGCACCATCATCTTCAGGTTCCCTTCCAAGTCACGCACCATCCTGACTTGGGCATGTATCGTTGTTCCTTCATCGTCACTGGGTCAAAATCCCGGAACTCCCTACCTAACAGCACAGTGGGAGTACCTTCACCACACGGACTGCAGCGGTTCAAGAAGAAGGCCCACCACCACCTTCTCAAGGGCAGCTAGGGGATGGGCAATTAACGCTGGCCTTGCCAGTGACGCCCATCTCCCGAGAATAAATATTAAGAAACTTAGGTACGTAGGATGCGCCCCCATAGGGAGAGAGTGTGTACTTCATAGCAAGCAAGCAGAAACATTATGGGTGTAGGCTTCGATAGCCTGGATCAGAGACTCTGAGACACGGTGATGGATTTTAACGCATGTCAGGCACCTGGCTAACCAAAAAGAAACACTTGTGCGCATGAAACCTTGTAACTCAAATAGTTATGTTTAGAGTCAAGCATTGTTATAGCAGCTACCACCTTTACAATAACAAATACAGGGCAGTGAATATATGGAGCAGACTGCCCAGGTGAAGGACAATGCTGGCAAATTCAAGAGGGAGTGGGGATGGATATTTGTCAGAGAAGGGGATTGCGGTGTATGTAAGTAGCGTAGGGGAATTGTTGGAGTTTGGGACTGGCCAGATGGTCTCTAAAGATCTTCTACCTTCCCAGGATTCTTTGTCCCGTGAGGTCTCTGTATACTTCCTTTTTAGGGGGGGGGTTGTATTTTTTTGGTGATTGTGCTGAGGATTGTGTAGGAAAATTTTTCCCCACTTAATTTTTTGTGCCCTGTGTCATCATCAAACACTCCCAGAGCAGGAGTAGCAGATATGTAGAAGAAATGCTTAATTTACGAGCTATCTGTTTCATTGTAATGGGGCTACAGTGTCTGAACTCATGCAAGAAAATAAAGGAGTGTACTGATAAAAGACTTGCAGTGGATGTTGTGTATATGGATATTCAAAAGGCATTCAATAAGATGCCATATAGGAGGTGTCACAAGTTTAGGGTATTGCCTTAGATAATCTCTCAAGTACATTGGTGCTAGTCACTCCTTTAAGCAGTCTGGGCATCATACCTTTAGGAGTGTTCCCATACTGACCAATATCTAACTACAGGAAACTCGTTTAAATGGCACCTACATTTCTGGAATTCTCTATTAACCAGCAAAATTCTCACTCCGAAAACAACACCTCAATAACTGGCAATGTTGCCGAGTCCGAGTCTCCCGCGGTGGCCGAGTTAGTCAGTGGGGGTAGTTCTCCAAACTGCCACTACTTGGCTTCTTGGTGCTGTCGGAAGTCCGAACACCTCAATAACAGGAGTCTGACTCTCCTGCGCTGCCGGTAGTCTTCTGATCCGCCATTTTACAGGGGTACTGTGTGTCTCCCACGCTGCTGGTAGTCATTGCATTGCATTACCCTCAACTGGCAGTACTGTACTTAATCAAGCATCTTCCACCATCCATTTAACACAACATTCTGTAGGCGAGTACCCAATTACTGCATACTGCACATTTCTTGATTTTTTAATTTTTCTTTGTTAAAAATAGCCTCGGTAGATAACCCTCTCCGTCATCCGGAATTTTTGATCAACCGGCAACACGCTGGTCCCGTCGGTGCCGGATACCAAATAGTTTCCTGTATATGATAGTGTACCCCATATTTGTGTCTTGTGTGCTTCTTCAATCTCTATGAAAAAGGATTGAACAAACATTTGGTGAGATGAAGTCAGACACAAATCATTGAGCTGCTTAATGTCACAGCGAGTGATAGGACAGAGCAACAGTTATCACAGAATCACAGAAACCCCACAGTGCAGATAGAGGCCATTTCGGCCCATCGAGCCTGCACCGACACATATCCCACCCGATCCCTGTAACCCCTACACCAACACATATCCCACCCTATCCCCGTAACCCCACGTATTTAATCCCCCTAACACTAAGGGTCAATTTATCATAGCCAATCAACCTAACCCGCACATCTTTGGACTGTGGGAGGAAACCGGAGCACCCGGAGGAAACCCACGCAAACACGGGGAGAATGTGCAAACTCCACACAGACAGTCACCCGAGGCCGGATTCGAACCCGGGTCCCTGGCGCTGTGAGGCAACAGTGCTAACCACTATTCCACCGTGCTGCCGTTATGATTGGATTCATTTAATTCAATCAGTACAACTTGTCTTTTTGTGATAATGAGCATGTTACACTTGCCCACATGAGTGGGTTGCCTTGCTTGCCTTAAACATGTAACTTCTAATGACCCTCCTGCATCCTAACCTCCTTGCAGTTTTTGCTGAGCCCAACTGCTTCACAGCTTTCAGTTTAATAAAACTGAGTGACTTTGCAGCCCTATTGGACCTGGCTGTCTGCCTGTCTCTGTATTTATTATCACGATCTGAAGGGATCGGAAACTTCCCGACACAGTGATTGTGAAGTGTTTATCGGTTGCCGAGACAGGTTAAACAATTCCTCACTGTTTACAGTCTTTGGGGAAAACAACTTAGTTTAGCATGAATGGTATGCTACCTTTCATCTAGGTGCCCCGTCCCCACCCCAAACTTGTGTGAATACGCTTTGCTTTAAAACCCCAACAAGTAACAGTAACTCTTTTTCCAAATTATTTATGTTGAAAAATGGCCAAAAATTCTGAAATGTGGCAGGAGGGTTGTTTATTAAATATTAGAACATGGTATTAAAGGGAATATGGCAACATGGATAGGAAGCTGGTTAAAAGACAGAAAACAAAGGCATTTGTGGGGCTTTTTTGAATTAGTTTTGCCCATGGGTCAGTGTTGGATCATTGCTCTTCTCAATAGATATAAATGAGCTGGACATTTGCAGTTGGCACAAAAATGGAGACTGTGAAGAGGACTGTAAGCATTTTCAGGAGAACATGGACAGGCTAGTGAATTGGGCAGATAGATGTTAAATTAACTTTAATGCAGGGAGGGAGTATGAGAGGAAGTAAACACTAAATGGTCAACCTTTAAAAGGAGTGGAAAGACTAAGTTCAGATACATCTTTAAAATGGGAGGACAGTTTTATAAAGCTGTAAGTAAAGCATATGTGCTCTATAAATAGGCATGGTGTGGAGATGCCGGAGTTGGACTGGGGTGGACAAATGTAAGAAGTCACACACCAGGTTATAGTCCAACAGCTTTATTTGAAATCACTTCACCTGATGAAGGAGCAGCGCTCCGAAAGCTTGTGATTTCAAATAAAGCTGTTGGACTATAACCTGGTGTTGTGTGACTTCTTACATTTATAAATAGGGGCAGAGATTACAAAAGCAAAGAAGTAGTGCTAACCCTACGCAAAGTATTGGTTGGGCTGCATTTAGAATAATATGTCCAGTTTTGGGTGCCCTACTTTAGGAAGGATATCAAGGCCATGAAGAGGGTACTGAAGAGATTCACTGTGATGATATGGGAGATGAGAGGCTTTAGTTGTGAGGAAAGATGAGAGAAACTGGGCTTGTTTTCGTCAGAGCAAAGAAGGGTAATAGAACATCTAAGAGAGAGTAAGGGAAGAGGTTCGGAGAAGTTTATATACGCAGAAGGTTGTTAGGACATGGAATGCCCGACCAGAAACATTGGTTGAAGCAGAATCCATAATAGTTATTAAAAGGGATGTGGGTAAATATTTGAACAAAGAAAGAAAGGATATGGGGAAAGGGCAGGAAAGTGGGACTAAGCGGGTAGATCTGTTCCAAGAGCCGTCACAAGCGCAATGTCCTCCTTCTGCGCTATAAAATGCAATAATTCTAAAAGTAAAAAGTTTAAGACAGGAGTTACCTCAAGAACATTTCAACTTCAAATGATTCTTAACTGAGTGACAAATAAGGTCACAGAAACAGAAGGCCCCGTACACTAACTGACGGCATCTAAGCCAAGTCATTACTTTGGAAGTACAGCTGATAGGATGAGATTCAAGTTTGTTAAACATTCAACCGTGCCCGAAAGACCAGGCACTCAACTATTAACCAGCCATATTTATTCCAATGTTGGGAGGACTCGTAAAAATCAACATTTCATTGTGCAGTACACACGTCTGCTGCATATATGACAAATAAAATTGAATTGAAGCTCATACAAGGACGATAGTTATTTTGCTCAGTGTAACAAAAAGTAAACTGTCCTTTAAAACTAAGTTGTAAATTTAAGAATGAACAGATTACCTCGCCGGTTATCCGAGATCTCTGGTTGCAGCGCGGGTATAAGGGTAGGTGATGGGAGTCATTGATGTGCTACTTCTACACAACACCAAAGTTACTACTTGGGAACAGCATCCAGTGATCCATCTAACGCACCCAAGCAACAATTTATGAAAGACACACTGACGCAACATCACAATGGCAGACCTGCAGCTGCAGCCAAAGATCCATCTAAAGGTCCAACTGAGGATCAACTACCACTCATCCGGAGAACTTAGAGAAGGGGGGTCGGCGAGGTGAAGCACAGAACAGAAGATATAAGGACGCATGGCTCCCCAGGAATAACAGCCCCACAGGTGGGTCTGGGTCACAGACAGACAGACAGAAAGACAGAATCAGAAGGAAGATGAATTGTTTTTCACCCACAGAAGGGGTGGACGTTGTACTGAATCATTCTACATGCAGTTTACCCTGTCATCAGATTTTAAGAGATCACAGGGATTAGGAACTCCCCTGGTTATTATATTGTAGACAGGCTGGCGAACATTTCCTCCGTTTGATCTAAATCATAAATCACATTCGGAACTCTGCTGGAGATATCTGACGGAGCAAATCTTCACGCACTAAATATGCATAGCAACCAGGGGAATTCTTGCTCTAATGTTTTGCTGCTGTAGATTTAAACTCCCAGAATTAAACTGCGTTTAAATTATTGAACTGCTTATAACATGCAGAATCCAACTTCTGCTAAATTGATCTCAGACAGAGCTGTAATTCTGAAACGATTGTTAAGTTTGTGATGATTGCATTGGTAATTCTATTCTCCTGGTATGTTGTGGATGTTGTGAAATAAAGTAGCTTCTTAATGGCACAAACTCTGTTGTGTTAAGTCCTTCATACTCCTAAAGTCTCAACCGTAGCTCAGTGGGTAGCATTCCTCACCTTTGAGTCAGAATTGGTTGTGGGTTCAAGTCCACACTCAATGAGACTTCATCATAACAAATCTAGGCTGACACTCCAGTGCAGTGCTGAGGGAGTCTTCTCTCTTTAGTCATAGAGTCAAAGGCCTAGAAATTCAGTTAAGGCCCGCCAGCAGGCTAACGCCCAAAAGTTAGCGCTGCGCGCGGAGCCCGTTGCAACCGCCAGAAATTCACTTTTAGCTCCCCAATTCGGAACCGGGCGCTGTTCCAGGGTGTGCCCGCCTCCGCTTGGGGCGCTGAAAGTGAATTTCAGCGCTCCAGCTGCCGCTGCGCCACCCGATGCGGTGCGGCAGGCTGGGGTACTGCAGGCCTCCTCCTTCTCTTAAGGAGGAGCTGCCTGCAGCCGTGAGATCGCCGCTGGATTCTGCCAGCAAATGAGCCCAGCACCACGGAGAAGTGCCGGACTCACGGGAATCAGCCACCAATGCCGCGGGGGGGTGGTGGAGGAGGCCGGGGAGAGAGGTGCGGGCAGGCGGCCGCCGAAAAAGCGGCCGGCCGCACCTCCACCTTAAAGCGCCCCAGTAGCGCAGCAGTACGGCCCCGTTTCACGAACGTTGTTTGCGGCCGCTGCAGAAGAGGCGGCCGCAACTAAATATGGGGTTTGGGCTGGAAGCGGGGCGGTACCGGGGCACTGCGCACACCGATGATGTCATCGGTGTCGGCGCAGCGCTACCGGCTACCGCCGCCATTACCGCAGCGCTGAATATCAGCGCAACCTCTTATACTGGAGCAGAAACCCTCTTTAGGCGCCAACTGGGCGCAAAGCTTGCAGCGCCCAACTGAATTTCTAGGCCATAGAGTTTTACAGCACAGAAAGAGGCCCTTCGGCCCATCGTGTCTGCGCCGTCCATCAATCCCTGTCCAGTCTAATCCCATTTTCCAGCATTTGGTCCATAGCCTTGTATGCAATGGCATTTCACGTGCTCATCCAAATGCTTCTTGAATGTTGTGAGGGTTCCTGCCTCTACCACCCTTTCAGGCAGTGAGTTCCAGATTCCAACCACCCTCTGGGTGAAAAAGTTCCTCCTCAAATCCCCTCTAAATCTCCTGCCCCTTACCCTGAATCTATGCCCCCTTGTTATTGACCCCCCTACTAAGGGGAAAAGTTCCTCTTTATCTACCCTATCTATGCCCCTCATCATTTTGTACACCTCAATCAGGTCCCCCCTCAGCCTTCTTTGCTCCAAGGAAAACAACCCCAGCCTGTTTAGCCTTTCTTCATAGCTGAGGCGCTCCATCCCAGGTAACATCCTGGTGAATCTTCTCTGCACCCTCTCCAAAGCAATCACATCCTTCCTATAGTGAGGCGACCAGAACTGCACACAGTACTCCAGCTGTGGCCTCACCAGCGTTTTGTACAGCTCCATCATAACCTCCCTGCTCTTATATTCTATGCCTCGGCTAATGAAGGCAAGTATCCCATATGCCTTTTTAACCACCTTATCTACCTGTTCCGCTGCCTTCAGGGATCTATGTACATGTACACCAAGGTCCCTCTGACCCTCTGTACTTCCTAGGGTCCTACCACTCATTGTGTATTCCCTTGCCTTATTTGTCCGTCCAAAATGCATCACCTCGCACTTTTCAGGGTTAAATTCCATTTGCCACTTTTCCGCCCATCTTACCAACCCGTTTATATCGTCCTGTAGCCTGAGGCTTTCCTCCTCGCAATTTACCACCCCAGCAATTTTCGTGTCATCTGCGAACTTACTGATCATACCTTTTACATTCTCATCCAAATCATTTATGTAGATCACAAACAGCAAGGGTCCCAGCACCGATCCCTGAGGTACCCCACTGGACACAGGCTTCCAGTCACAAAAGCAACCTTCTTAGGCAGTCCCTCGGAACCGAGGATGACTTGCTTCCACATTAAAAATGAGCTCGCAGGTGACTGATGAGTCCAATGCGGGACCTACAGTCTCTGTCACAGGTGGGGCAGACGGTGGTTGAAGGGGCGGGTGGGTGGGTGGGGTGCTTGGGTTGACGTGCGCTCCTTGCGCTGCCTGCGCTTGGCTTCCGCTTGCTCCCGGCGAAGAGACTCGAGGTGTTCGACGCTTTCCCGGATGCTTCTCCTCCACTGTGTGCGGTCTTGGGCCAGGGATTCCCAGGTGTCGGTGGGGATGTTACACTTTTTCAAGGAGGCTTTGAGGGTGTCCTTGAAGCGTTTCCTCTGCCCACCTGGGGCTCTCTTGCCGCGCCGGAGCTCCGAGTAGAGCGCTTGTTTTGGGAGTCTCGTATCGGGCATGCGGACAATGTGACCCGTCCATCGGAGCTGATTGAGCGTGGTCAGAGCTTCGATGCTGGGGATGTTGGCCTGAGCAAGAACACTGACGTTGGTGCGCCTATCCTGCCAATGGATTTGCAGGATCTTGCAGAGGCAGCATTGGTGGTACCTCTCCAGTGCTTTGAGGTGCCTGCTGTACATGGTCCATGTCTCTGAGGCGTACAGCAGGGCGGGTATCACTGCTGCTCTGTAGACCATGAGCTTAGTGCTGGGTTTGAGGTCCTGGTCTTCAAACACTCTCTTCCTCAGGCGACCGAAGGCTGCACTGGCACACTGAAGGCGGTGCTGCACTGTTGGAGGTGCTGCCTTTTGGATGAGATGTTAAACCGAGGCCCCGTCTGCTCTCTCAGGTGGATGTAAAAGATCCCATGGCACTATTTTGAAGAAGAGCAGGGGAGTTCTCCCAGGTGTCCTGGCCAATATTTATCCCTCAATCAACATCACTAAAACAGATTATCTGGTCATTATCACATTGCTATTTGTGGGAGCTTGCTGTGTGCAAATTGGCTGCCGCATTTCCTACATTACAACAGTGACTACACTTCAAAAAGTACTTCATTGGCTGTAAAGTGCTTTGGGACGTCCTGAGCTTGTGAAAGGGGCTAAATAAATGCAAATCTTTCTTTTTTAA
Source organism: Somniosus microcephalus (assembly GCF_052327205.1). Classification (NCBI taxonomy): domain Eukaryota; kingdom Metazoa; phylum Chordata; class Chondrichthyes; order Squaliformes; family Somniosidae; genus Somniosus; species Somniosus microcephalus. The sequence goes on from NC_140989.1 coordinate 23,806,439, forward strand.
AGGCTAATTGACAGCTGTTACCCTATAACAACAGCTATTGGTTGTGATCATTTTGGGTATTTTAGTCATTTTTATCTCAAGAATTATAATTTGATCAAAGGAGACACAACCTCAAAAACCAACATTTTCTATTGCATGTTAAAACCAAGGTAAAACGCCCTCTACCCTTCCCTAACTCCAAAACCTACCTCTGTAACTGTGCCTTCAGCGATCTTTGGCCACGGGGGAGGAGGGGGTGGGGGGTGGGCATGTGGGCAAGTCGGAGAACCTTCTTGTGGGTCTGCTCCTGAGCCTGGCCATGGTGGCCATCCACAGGTCCAGGATGGACACGGCCCAGGTGGGGTTACATAGGATTACATAGGATATATGACACCGAAACAGGCCATTCGGCCCAACCAGTCCATGCCGGCATTTATGCTCCACTCGAGCCTCCTCCCGTCTTCCCTTATTTAAATCTATCAGCGTAACCCTCGATTCCCTTCTCCCTCATATGCTTGTCCAGCCTCCCCTTAAATGCATCTATACTATTCGCTTCAACCACTCCCTGTGGTAACAAGTTCCACATTCTCACCACTCTCTGGGTCAAGAAGTTTCTCCTGAATTCCCTATTGGATTTATTAGTGACTACCTTATATTTATGGCCCCAAGTTCTGGTCTTACCCGCAAGTGGAAACATCTTCTCTATGTCTACCCTATTAAACCCCTTCATAATCTTAAAGACCTCTCTCAGGTCACCCCTCAGTCTTTTTTCTAGAGAAAAGAGCCCCAGCCGGTTCAGTCTTTCCTGATAGGTAAAACCTCTCAGTTCTGGTATCATTCTAGTAACTCTTTTGACCTTTTCCAGTGCTTCTAGGTCCTTTTATAATATGGAGACCAGAACTCTTCACAGTACTCCAAGTGTGGTCTAATCAAGGTTGTCACTGTGACAATAGGGGAGAATTTCTGACCTGCGGCTACAATCCTTTAGCATGAAATAGACATTCAGGGACCGGGAAATGGGGCAATAATGAAAATCACTGCTGAAAAGCACAGTGCATGATCTTTGCCCACCTGATTGACCACCAGTGTTAATCACTCAGCACCGAATACACCAGAACTTCATTTGGACAGGCAGTGCGATGTTTATTTAACGTTAATGAATCACTGTGTGGAATCCTGATTTTCATGCAGGATTCATACAGTTTGCCCAGCCTGCCTATATACAATGAACAATCAAGACCAGTCACGTTAAGGGTTTGTCAGGAAATGATTCCTTAAAGGAGAATGGATCGATGTTTGTTAATGCATCATCATTATTGGAGGTAGGGTGACAAAAAGCCTCAGAGTACTCCCGCATACACTCAGTATATAATAGAGAACTGCCAACCAAGTATATATATTACAGACCCTATGAATATATTGTAGAGAATACCACACTGTGCAGTTAACTCCTTCCTGTTACACACATGTAAAACTTCAATCTTTGTTCCATGATCCATTTGGATATTAACTATTCTATATCATTTCACTGTTGTTGCTACTGCACCATCCCAGACATGCATCTCACTAGTGCACGTAGACCCTCTCCCATATACTTTACTTCTCTCATACTGTGAAAAAATTTGCAAATATGTCCTATTCTGACATTGCGGGAGCGATTTTTGCCAAATGCTTTAGGCGCTAAAGAGATGGCCAAGGTGGGGTCTTAAACTGAAACGGCGGTTTAGCCCATGTTTAGCGCAAGACACCATCTTGGTAAAGGAGTTGAAGCCAGCGCTAGGGACGGCCGCCCGGAGGCTTGTTAAACAGCTGATTGTCACTTAAATTGCCTGCGAGCGCTCATTAAAGAGGCTGCGCAGCATTTTGGTGGCTTGCACTTCAACTAACACCCTCTCCGAACAGCGACCAGCTGTTTGGGAGTAAACATGCGTTGATGTCGATTTCAACTTAAAGGGATATTCACCACTTAAAGGGATACTCACCATTTCCCGGTCATTGCTGCTGGAGCTGTGAGCAGGACCCCTGAAACCCATTGGGAGACTTTCTGGGACACTTTATCAAGACTGCACCAACACTTGAGCAACATTTATTCTGGAAATTCTCTGAGCACTTCATCTAAAGAGAGTAAGTGCTGTGCTACTCCGCCTTATTGGACACCTTATAGGAGTCACCAGGAGAAAGGGAGTGCTTGGTCATCAGCATCTTGCTAGGGGTTCCCCATGGTCTGGACGAGGAATGGGAGGAGGACTTGAGGCTAGGCAGAGCAGCACCAGCTGCTGCAGGAGAGAGGGACAGGAGGGCGAGGTGGGCAAGGTGGAGTCCTTCCCCTCTGCGGGTATAGGACGTCCCTCCTCCTCAGGACCTCCTCCACCAGGACCTCCAGTGCCGTGTCCAAGGAACTGTGCGCCCTCTCGCTCGATCCCTGAGCCATCCTGCAAGGTGCCGCGGTGTGCCAGCCGGGGCACTCCCCCCCCCTCAGTGGAAGTGGGTGCGAGGAGCCCACATTTACTGCTCCACCAAAATTGCGTCTAATCAGCACTTGAGTGCGAAACCTGCAGGATTCTGGTTTAATCCTTCAGGCAAGTTCAAATTATGGTAATCAGCAATTAGGACCAAAATTGTGCACTAAATCCGGACTTTCAAACAGGCGTGCCTTATTAGCACTGCTCCCATTCAGCGCCTGTTTTCACCCTTTGGTCAAAATAACACCCTGCATTTTTTTTAAATTTGAACGATCCCAAGTTATCATAGTTCCTGTCGTGTCTTCTGCAATATATCCAAAAAGGGCAACAGGCATCAGTTGGGCTGGAAAAACAAGGTAACGTATGCTCTAAATAAAGGTCAAGAGTATGAAATGGCCAATTTATGTATTCCAGCGTCTGTTCCGACGATGCCACCTTCCATACCAGTGCTTCCGACATGTCTTCCTTTTCCCTCAACCGAGGATTCCCCTCTACTGTGGTTGATACGGCCCTTGACCGTGTCCGTTCCATTTCCCGCACTTCTGCTCTCACCCCTTCCCCTCCCTCCCAGAACCACGATAGGGTTCACCTTGTCCTCACCTTTCACCCCACCAGCCTCCACATTCAACGGATCATCCTCCGCCATTTCTGCCACCTCCAACGTGATCCCACCACCAAACACATCTTCCCCTCACCTCCCCTTTCAGCATTCCGAAGGGACCGCTCCCTCCGCGACACCCTGGTCCACTCCTCAATCACCCCCAACAGCCCTTCCCCTTCACCTGGCACCTTCCCGTGCAAGCGCAGGAGATGCAACACATGCCCTTTTACCTCCTCCCTTCCCACTGTCCAGGGCCCCAAACACCCCTTCCAGGTGAAACAGCGATTTACTTGTACTTCCTGCAATTTAATATACTCTATTCGCTGCTTATGATGCGGTCTCCTCTACATTGGGGAGACCAAACGCAGATTGGGCGACCGCTTTGCGGAACACCTCCGTTCAGTCCGTAAGGGTGACCCTGAGCTTCCGGTCGCCTGTCACTTTAATTCACCGCTTCACTCCCACTCTGATCTCTCTGTCCTCGGGCTATTACATTGTTCCAATGAAGCTCAACGTAAGCTCGAGGAACAGCACCTCATCTTTCGATTGGGCACTTTACAGCCTTCTGGACTCAACATCAAGTTCAACAATTTCAGATAATTATCCCTGCCCCCATTTTTCATGCTGTATGATTTTTGCCATTCCCATTTGCAACATTTTATCTTTCCTGCCTCTTACAAAAGCACAGTATGTTCTTTCAATTCCTTCCTCCCCTCCTAACCACACCCCCCGTCTCTGCACCTGCTTAATATCTGTTACATCTCCAGCTTTTTCCAGTTCTGATGAAGGGTCCCAGACCTGAAACGTTAACTCTGTTTCTCTCTCCACGGATGCTGCCTGGCCTGCTGAGTGTTTCCAGCATTTCCTGTTGTTATTTATGTATTCCAGTCTTGGCTGAATGATGTCACTCCCTGTCCTAAATTGCATCCAAACATATAATTGTCCATTCATGCTTGAAATCTGCAGTAGCATTCTATAATTAGTCTGGTAATGTTTCATTTCACTAATCCAGCCTAATGTTGAGTTTTTTGCCAACCATATTTTTGATAAAATTATTTTGTGTGTGAATTCCAAATGTAGACATCAAAGAGAAAAAACGATTATAAATTGGATTTAGACGAAGGGCCATCAACCTGAAACGTTAACTCTGTTTCTCTCTCCACAGATGCTGCCCGACCTGCTGAGTGTTTCCAGCATTTTCTGTCTGTATTTCAGGTTTCCAACATCCGCAGTATTTCGCTTTTTTATAAATTGGATGTTTCTTTCCTCGCTTCTCAAGTCAGAGGTCGCCTGAGCGGCCCGAAATTTGGGGCAGGTGTTCTGGAACCAGGATTGAGCTGGAGGAAGGCACTCAGTCCCCAGACTCCTTATTGAATCCTAAGAGGCTTTCTGGAGCAGAGCTGCGAGAGCAGATAATTCTCCGATGGATTGTCATTGCTGTGGGCATGTCAACATTGCCTTGTGCTCTGGAGTTCTATCCTGAATCTGGTGTCAGTCGTGGCTCAGTGGGTAGCACTCTTGCTTTCTGAGTCAGAAGGTGCATAGGTTCAAGGACTAGCTCCAAGGAACTTAACCTGAGCCCAGACAGCTCACCCAATATATAGAAGACTGAAATAAAAACAGAGAATGCTGAAAAACACTCAGCAGGTCAGGCAGCATCTTTGGGGAGAGGCAATAATGAGAAAATTGTAGATACAAAGGATGGGTCCAGAGGAAGTGTAAATTTGTTATAGCAGAGGGAGCGGGCAGCATGGAAAATCTGACAAAGAAGAGAAGACTCCCGTGGCTGGGGAATTTTTATTTTTTATTCCTTCATGGAATGTGGGCTTCGCTGGCAAGGCCGGAATTTATTGCCCATCCCTAGTTGCCCTTGAGAAGGTGGTGGTGAGCCGCCTTCTTGAACCGCTTCAGTCCGTGTGGTGAAGGTACTCCCACAGTGCTGTTAGGGAGGGAGTTCCAGGATTTTGACCCAGCGACGATGAAGGAACGGCGATATACTTCCAAGTCAGGATGGTGTGTGACTTGGAGGGGAACTTGGAGGTGGTGGTGTTCCCATGTGCCTGCTGCCCTTGTCCTTCCAGGTGGTAGAGGTCGCAGGTTTGGGAAGTACCGTCGAAGAAGCCTTGGCGAGTCGCTGCAGTGCATCTTGTAGATGGTACACACTGCAGCCACGGTGCGCCAGTGGTGGAGGGAGTGAATGTTTAAGGTGGTGGATTTGGTGCCAATCAAGCGGGCTGCTTTGTCCTGGATGGTGTCAAGTTTCTTGAGTGTTGGAGCTGCACTCATCCAGGCAAGTGGAAAGTATTCCATCACACTCCTGACTTGTGTCTTGTAGATGGTGGAAAGGCTTTGGGGAGTCAGGAGGTGAGACACTCGCTGCAGAATACCCAGCCTCTGGCCTGCTCTTGTAGCCACATTATTTATGTGGCTGGTCCAGTTAAGTTTCTGATCCATGGTGACCCCCAGGATGTTGATGGTGGGGGATTCAGCTATGATAATGTCAAGGGGCGGTGGTTAGCCTCTCGCTTGTTGGAGATAGTCATTGCCTGGCACTTGTGCAGCGCGAATGTTACTTGCCACTTATACATAACATAAGAATATAAGAAATAGGAGCAGGAGTAGGCCATTTGGCCCTTCGAGCCTGCTCTACCATTCAATAAGATCATGGCTGATATTCTACCTCATCTCCACTTTCCTGCACTATCCCCATATCCCTTGATTCCCTTAATATTCAAAAATCTATCGATCTCTGTCTTGAATATACTCAACGACTGAGCCTCCACAGCCCTCTGGGGCAGAGAATTCCAAAGATTCTCCACCCTCTGAGTGAACGAATTTCTCCCCATCTCAGTCCTAAATGGCCGACCCCTTATTCTGAGACTGTGACCCCTGGTTCTAGACTCCCCAGCCAGGGGAAAACATCCTCCCAGCATCTACCCTGTCAAGCCCTGTAAGAGTTTTGTATGTTTCAATGAGATCACCTCTCATTCTTCTAAACTCTAGAGAATATAGGCCTAGTCTACTCAATCTCTCCTCATAGGACAATCCCCCCATCCCAGGAATCAGTCTGGTGAACCTTTGTTGCACTCCCTCTATGACAAGTATATCCTTCCTTAGGTAAGGAGACCAAAACTGTACACAATACTCCAGGCGTGGTCTCACCAGGGCCCTATATAATTGCAGCAAGACATCTTTACTCTTATACTCAAATCCTCTTGTAACAAAGGCCAACATACCATTTGCTTTCCTACTTGCTTGCTATACCTGCATGTTAACTTTCAGTGATTCGTGTAAAAGAACACCCAGGTCCCTCTGAACACTGACATTTCCCAAATAACAACAGAAAATGCTGGAAAAACTCAACAGGGCAGGCAACATCCGTGGAGAGAGAAATAGAGTCAATGTTTCGGGTGAACCCTTTTTCAAAACTGGAGAGGAAATGAAATAGATCGAAAGGCAGGGCTGGGAGAGAACAAAAGAAGTGAAGAGACATTAAGAGGTATTCAAAACGAGATGAGATGGTGATAGGACTAGTGGAGACAAAAGACAGCTCTAGATTAGGTGTGAAGTGTTCTGGCAGAATGGGAGACAGCTGCCATGTGGGAGAAAAAAAAGGGGGGGGAAAGGCCAAAACAAAGATGCAGATTCCTGAGGACCAAGTGGCTCCTCACATATCCTCCTCCTCAGAGGAGGAGGAGGAGGAGGAGAGCGAAAACGAACATCCTGCAGAGGCCCATCAACCAGCAGCAGCAGTACGCGAGAACATAGCTGCCCGGGATGCAAGGAACGTACTCATCTTGGCCAGATTTGCTTAGCCTAGCCACTCAATCACTTTTGCCTCGCATCTTCTTACCTGAGCATCGACAATGGCCACGAACCAGCTGATTCCTAGCAATCTGACCACCATACTGACAATTGCAAGTAATCCTAAGCCCTCAATGTGGAAGTCCCATTCGCGAAATGACACATGCCACAACTACAGCAGTAGCCATCAGATGATTCATATGATGGCTTTTACACATAAAACATCAAATTTCACCCAAGTGACTACCCTTGTGACTATTTGTGCAGTATCTTTCTCTTATGCGTGCTCCTACGTGGTGCTTCCCCTGTGGCTTCAGCAGATGTGGAAGCCCATTGCTCAGTTTCTTGCTGCTCCTGTCTCGACACCTTTGGCGGGCGTCCTCTGGGGTGGCGAACCTGTGAGGGCTCATCAACGGTCTGCTGCTCCTGTCGCTGTGCAGGGGTTGAGACGCCGACCTCAGCTGGGTGTGGACTCTGGTGGGGCTCTGACCGAGGGCTCTGCAGTGGCATGGAAGTGTGAGCGCTTGGAGAGGAGCCCCCACTTCCTTGATGTCTGCCACCAACTTCCCTTTCATGGGTCAGGTCCCCCTCAGTGCTTGTAAGTGGCTTGAGAGCACCTTACTGCACATCAGGGGGGCCATGGGGACCCGTATCTGCACTGGCAGTCCTACTCAGAGGGACTGCCATGAAGGTCTGGTTTCTCTGTTCAATAGCTGACCATCGCTCCTCCAGAGATGTCAGTCTATTCTGAACACTCACCATATTTTCAACACTCTGGCGACTTAGCACCTCCATGGAGGTTGCCATCCTTTCCATGTTGATGCGTTCATGCGCCAATGACTCCACAAAGGCTCTGCTCATGTTAGCGAGGGACTCCTCCATTCGCTCCACACTCGCAGCGACCCTGGAGACAAAACCTGCCAGAGACTCCTGCATCTTTTCCTGGAGTGCCATCACCGCTGATACTGTGGATGGACCCAGAGTCAGAGGGTCGACATGCAGCTGAGCTGAGCTGGCAGAGTCCTGTGCCCTCCGACTAGGACTCTTCACTGCTGTCCCTGTCTCCACAATCTGCTGATGCTCACTTGTGAGCTGTGATACACCAGGTGACAACACTACTCTATGCCCCGAAGGTCCCACCGAGGTGTGAGTGTCTGCGTTGGTGCTGGGTGCGCTGAATTCTGCTGACGCTGTGCCCTCAGAGGTTGCAGCTTCCTCTGAGGAGTCTGGAGGCTCAGCCTGTTCCTCCTGGCTAGTGGGGACAGGTGCTTGCGATGGTCCTGTGGGGGAGTAAAGGAAAGAGTCAGAGATGTGATGCCAAGGTTACATGCACATTGCATATTGCAGATGATCATTAGTCCATCTGTTAGAGCTTCAGAAACATTATCAGCGACTCATGCAATGTCAATGAGAGAGATGGAAAACTATTCTGTCACCCGCTTGGTGTGATGCACCCGTCTGTCCGTCCCCCACATGCGCGTCGTCCTCCACTCCTACGATCTCCAGAACCGCCTCCTCCCAGGGGGTGAGGTGGGCTACTGATGGTGGCCCTCCTCCTGTCCGTGCTCGTTCTCTTTTATTGTGAACTCTCTTTTCCTGCAATGAGGGAGACAAGTGGAGGTTGAGTGAGAATGAAGGAGTGAGTGTAGAGAATCCATAGCATAGATACTTAGAAGGAGACAAAGATGGAGTGAGGTGGCAAGACCAAGGGCCCTCCCTATGTGTCATAGAGTCATAGAGTCATAGAGTTTTACAGCACAGAAAGAGGCCCTTCGGCCCATCGTGTCTGCGCCGCCCATCCATCCCTGTCCAGTCTAATCCCATTTTCCAGCATTTGGTCCATAGCCTTGTATGCAATGGCATTTCAAGTGCTCATCCAAATGCTTCTTGAATGTTGTGAGGGTTCCTGCCTCCACCACCCTTTCAGGCATTGAGTTCCACATTCCAACCACCCTCTGGGTGAAAAAGTTCCTCCTCAAATCCCCTCTAAATCTCCTGCCCCTTACCCTGAATCTATGCCCCCTTGTTATTGACCCCCCCACTAAGGGGAAAAGTTCCTCTTTATCTACCCTATCTATGCCCCTCATTATTTTGTACACCTCAATCAGGTCCCCCCTCAGCCTTCTCTGCTCCAAGGAAAACAACTCCAGCCTGTCCAGCCTCTCTTCATAGCTGAGGCGCTCCATCCCAGGTAACATCCTGGTGAATCTTCTCTGCACCCTCTCCAAAGCAATCACATCCTTCCTATAGTGAGGCGACCAGAACTGCACACAGTACTCCAGCTGTGGCCTCACCAGCGTTTTGTACAGCTCCATCATAACCTCCCTGCTCTTATATTCTATGCCTCGGCTAATGAAGGCAAGTATCCCATATGCCTTTTTAACCACCTTATCTACCTGCTCCGCTGCCTTCAGGGATCTATGTACATGTACACCAAGGTCCCTCTGACCCTCTGTACTTCCTAGGGTTCTACCACTCATTGTGTATTCCCTTGCCTTATTTGTCCGTCCAAAATGCATCACCTCGCACTTTTCAGGGTTAAATTCCATTTGCCACTTTTCCGCCCATCTGACCAACCCGTTTATATCGTCCTGTAGCCGGAGGCTTTCCTCCTCGCAATTTACCACCCCACCAATTTTCGTGTCATCTGCGAACTTACTGATCATACCTTTTACATTCTCATCCAAATCATTTATGTAGATCACAAACAATAAGGGACCCAGCACCGATCCCTGAGGTACCCCACTGGACACAGGCTTCCAGTCACAAAAGCAACCTTCGACCATCACCCTCTGCCTCCTGCCACTCAGCCAGTTTAGGATCCAACGCGCCAAGGCACCCTGGATCCCATGGGCTCTTACCTTCTTGACCAGTCTCCTATGCGGGACTTTGTCAAAAGCTTTACTGAAGTCCATGTAAACCACATCCACAGCATTTCCCTCATCCACCCCACTAGTCACCCCCTCGAAAAATTCGATCAGATTTGTTAGACATGATTTACCCTTGACAAAGCCATGCTGACTATCCCCGATTAATCCTTGCCTCTCCAAGTGGAGACTAATTTTGTCCCTCAGAATTTTTTCCAATAATTTCCCCACCACAGATGTTAGACTCACTGGCCTGTAATTCCCTGGTTTATCCCTGCTACCCTTCTTGAATAATGGTACTACGTTAGCTGTTCTCCAGTCCTCTGGTACATCCCCTGTGGCCAGAGAGGTTCTGAAAATTAGTGTCAGAGCCCCTGCAATCTCCTCCCTTGCCTCCCACAGCAGCCTGGGATACATCTCGTCTGGGCCTGGGGATTTATCCACTTTTTGGCCCGCTAAAACCGCTAGCACCTCCTCCCTCTCGATGCTAATATGTTCGAGTATGTCACAGTCCCCTTGCCCGATTTCTATGTCTGCATCGTCTTTCTCCATAGTGAACACAGATGCAAAAAATTCATTTAAAACCCCGCCTACATCCTCTGGCTCTACACACAGATTGCCACTTTGGTCCCTAATGGGCCCTACCCTTTCCCTGGTTATCCTCTTGCCCTTAATATACTTATAAAACATCTTAGGATTTTCCTTTATTTTGCTCGCCAGTGTTATTTCATGGCCCCTCCTCGCCCTCCTAATTTCTTTTTTAAGTATGCCCCTGCACTTTTTATACTCCTCTAGGGCTTCTTCTGTCTTTAGTCTTTTGTAACTGCCAAAAGCCCCCCTTTTATTTCTAATGCATTATTGTATATCCCTTGTCATCCAAGGTTCCCTTTGCTTGTTGGTCCCACCCTTGACCTTTACAGGAACATGTTGGCGTTGTACTCTCTCTATTTCCCTTCTGAAAGTCTCCCACTGTTTTGATGTGGATTTTCCTATAAGCAGCTGCTCCCAGTCCACTTTGGCCAGATCCTGCCTTATCATATTAAAATCGGCCTTCCCCCAATTTAGAACCCTTATTTCCAGGCCGTCTTTGTCTTTTTCCATGACCACCTTAAATCTCACCGAATTATGGTCACTGTCGCCAAAATGCTCTCCTACTGACACTTCCACCACTTGCCCGGCTACATTCCCCAGAATTAGGTCCAGTATCGCCCCCTCTCTTGTAGGACTTTCTACATGTTGGCTCAAAAAGCTCTCCTGGATGCACTTTAAGAATTCTGCACCCTCTAAGCCTTTCACACTCTGACTGTCCCAATTTATATTGGGGAAGTTGAAATCCCCCACTATTATTACCCTATTATTTTCGCACTTCTCTGAGATTTGCCTACATATCTGTTCCTCTATCTCCCCCTGACTGTTTGGGGGCCTATAGTACACTCCCAGCAAAGTGCTTGCCCCCTTTTTGTTTTTAAGTTCTACCCATATGGCCTCATTAGAGGAACCCGCTAATATATCATCCCTCCTTACAGCAGTAATTGACTCCTTAATTAATATTGCAACACCCCCTCCCCTTTTACACCCCCCTCTGTCTCGCCTGAAGATTCTATACCCCGGAATATTGAGCTGCCAGTCCTGACCCTCCCTCAACCATGTCTCCGTGATAGCAACAATATCGTACTCCCATGTGTTCAACAACAACTTCAGTTCATCCACCTTATTTGCAAGACTCCTTGCATTAAAATAAATGCCTTCCAGCCCTGCCATATTCTCTTTTGCCTTCACATATTTGCTCTGCCTTCCCAGCTGACTTGTTTTTCCCTCTGTATTTGGCCGTAAATCACCCCCTACTATAGCTCCACTCTGTACCCCAACCCCCTGCCAAGTTAGTTTAAACCCTCCCCAGCAGTGCTAGCAAACCTCCCCGCAAGGATATTGGTTCCCCCCTGGTTCAGGTGTAAACCGTCCGACTTGTACAAGTCCCAACTGTGTTGTCAGTTGTTTTCATAGCATCAGAGTGATAGGGGGTGTGAGGGCTGCATAGTCGAATAGTTAGGTGAATGTGACCATAGAGAGAGAGGGAATGGGTAAGGGTGCATGGATGTCAGTGTCAAGTGGGATGTGGAGGAAGAGATTGCTAAAGCTGAGTGCTGGTGAGGAAAGGCAATGGGGATCAGATTGAGAGTGATGGGAAATTCATGCTCACTTTTCCAGTGCGCTGAAGTTCATGAAATCTCATCCTGCACTGTATCCAGGTTCTGCGGGTAGCCGATAAGGAGTTGACCTCCTCTGCCACTTGCAGCCACACAGCCTTTGTCTGCTGGGGAGGCTTCTTCCTCCCTGATGAAGGGAAGAGCACCTCCTTGTGAGCTCTTGCTCCCTCCACTAAAGCCTGCAGGGCAACGTTGTCGAACCGGGGTGCAGACCTCGGTCTTTCTCTGGCCATTCTGCTTCCAGCTCAGTGTATCAGCAAATGCCAAAAGGTTGGCAGCCTGCAGAAGAAGCAAGGCTTGTTGCAGACCTTAAATGCAGCAGCAATGATGACGTCATCGGAGGTGACTTTCAGACTGGAGAAACTCATTTGCCATGGGTTCCCACACGCTGGAACTCAATTGGCAATTTAGTTAAAATAGCATCAATCTCCCACATTGAATTAGATTCGTGTGGATAACACGAAATGCGGATTACACGACACCAACCCGCACCTGAATGAAAATCCAGCCCAAAGTATTTGCTTAATTTCTCTGCCATTTCCTTATTCCCCATTATAATTTCTCCTGTCTCAGCCTGTAAATGACCCACATTTACTTTTGCTAATCTTTTCCTTTTTACAGACCTATAGAAGCTTTTACAGTCTGTTTTTATGTCTCTCGTTAGTTTACTCTCATATTCTATTTTCCCTTCTTTATCAATTTCTTGGTCCTCCTTCACTGGCTGTAAAGTGCTTTGGTTTTCCTGAGGTTGAGAGAAGTGCTATATGAATGCAAATTCTCTCTTTCTTTTACAGGGTCTGAAATGGGGAGGAGTTGGGGGGGGGGCAGGGAAGAAAGCAGATAACACTGCAATTCTATTACTGTCAATTTTGACACACCACACCTTTAAAAAGTGACTAAATATACAATGCAACAGCCCAAAGCAAATTTCTAAATAGTTTTCCAAAACAGATCCTGTTTAAAGCCAGTGTTGATCAAACATGAGCTATTTTACTTCCATATTAGATTGTTCAAGATCAAAGATGGGTTACGTGAGTATTCAAAATTATCGAATGAATATAGAGTAAACCCAAAATCTGAACAGGAAGAATTATATTTTTGGCGCGAAAGAGTCAGTGCAGTGTCAGATCTTAATGATCTCTAAGTTCTTGGACAAGACACCAATAGGCAGCAGCCAGTATGTTTGAGCAATAGATCAAGATTTATTAAGCATACAGCGTAATATACTTAATATTAGGTGATAATTTTAACGAGTAGCTCACAGCCCTAGTGTAATGATCAGTAACATGTCATTCTAGAATGGTACACTAGGTGGAGCTGTATGTTTAGTAAGGGGCTACCCACAAGGCAGTAGTCAAGATGGATGCCTGTACACTAGTCCACATGGCTGAATAAATGACTAGCTCAAGCTAGCTGTTCAGCAAACACATAGTGTTAGCAGATGCACTATCCCGAGCACCCACAATGAGTCATGCGAGCTCTACTGAGGAAGACGTGGATGTTCATGTGAGTATGGTCACTGCTGCGCTGCCCGTGTCAGACACAAAATCAAAGCAAATAGCAGAAGAAACAGTAAACGATACAGTATTACAAACAGTAATAGAGAACATTCATCATGGTTGGCCAAAAGGTTCCTGTCCAAAGTACTATCACATAAGGTCAGAGTTGAGTGGCGTAAGTGGACTATTACTAAAACAGAACAGAATAGTCATTCCACAGGCTCTACATCAAGACATGCTCAAAAGGATTCATGAGGGACACCTCGGAATTGAAAAATGCAAAAGGAGAGCAAGAGACACTGTTTATTGGCCTGGCATAAATAAGGACATTGAGAACATGATAGGCGAATGTGAGACATGTCAGAAACACCAAAACAAACAAGCAAAGGAACCAATGATAGTAGCTGACTTACCAACAGCACCTTGGCAAAAGGTTGGTATGGACCTTTTTCATTTGAATGGTAAAGACTATCTAATAGTGATTGACTACCATTCTAACTATCCTGAGATGACGCTGCTCTCAAGCACATCAGCAAGCAGTGTCATAATGCATGTTAAATCCATCTTCGCCAGACATGGAATTCCCAGGATTGCCGTTAGCGACAATGGTCCGTGCTTCAACTGTAAGGAGTGGCAACAGTTTGCAGCACATTATGACTTTCAACACATCACATCCAGTCCTCTGTATGCTCAGTCGAATGGTAAGGCAGAGAAAGGTGTTCAAGTTCTCAAACAGCTACTGAAGAAAGCAACAGAAAGCAAGTCTGATCCTTATCTCACCCTGCTGAGCTACCGAGCCTCCCCTTTAGACTGTGGTTCTTCACCTACTGAACTCCTAATGGGTCGCAAGTTGCGCACCACACTACCCTGCTGTGCAAAAGAAAAGCAGAGTAAGTAACTGAGACAGAGACTTCAACTGTTAAAGCTGAAACAGAAATCACACTATGACAAGTCATCCAAAACTCTGAAACCATTGACAAGGGATGATGTTGTCAGGATTGAGGATCCAGATGCATGGAACAGGAAAGCTACAGTTCTTGAGGAAGTAGGACCAAGGTCATACACTGTTAGAACTGAGGAAGGACAGATTCTCAGGAGGAACCGCCGTTCCCTCCTGAAAACACAAGAAACTATCCAAGAGCAAATCGATGACAATGCCGCAACTGAATCTTGTCACTTACCACCAGAACAATCAAACACACATACAGGCTCTCATGAAAACACATCAGACTTACCTGTGCTGAGAAGAACCACATGTGAAGTAAAAAAGCCTGACAGACTTAATCTTTGAGTACAAAGAAAACTATAATAAAAGAATGAAAAGCTTAGAGTTCATAAAGTAAAGCTTTGAAAATGTGTTGACTGTTGTGAAGATGTTTATGTCGTTATTGTTCTGTCCTCCTCATGTCTATGATTCGACAGACAGCTAAACCCTCATCACCAAACAGGAGACGTTGATACTTTTTTATCCAGTTTAATGACACAGGGTGAAACTACAAAGAGAACAATAAATTACAACATCAAATAAGGCTGATTGGTATTACAATCACGATCTGAATACACAAAATAAACCAAGGATAGTGGAATGAAACATTACTACTATAACTGAACAGTTCTATTACAATTTGAGGTAAGTATGATACAACAATCAAAAGTCTAACACATGAATGCCAGGGGAAAGACTAATAGCTAGCTACCACAGAACTCCACAAAGTGCAATATATTAACTCATCTGGCCACAAATATCAAAAAATGGTGACATAGATCAAACATAAAGAACATCTGATAAAAGGCTACTTACAGACAATGCCAACCAAGGGGAAAACTAAGAAGGATGGCGTTAGATTCTGTAAACATCCCCAGCCATGAGTTCAAGATGGCTCCCTCGTGGTTCTGTTTTACTTTCACTTTCTAATCATGTCACATGACATAAATCAACAATAAGGAGGTAAGTAGTAAAAACACTAGGGGGAGACAAAACACAATACTAAAGTCTCAAAGGGGACATAACACTCCCCGTCTGGTATTGCTAAGATGCCACATAATAAAGAAAATTACAACTTATCAGGGAGCAACCGTCTGGTCTTCCTTGGAGAGAAGAAGCACAATCTCTGTGATTGGCCTGTAGAAGAGCTTTGTCCCATCACCGATTGGGATCTTGACCTCTACCTTCCGAACTCTACCATCTTTGCTGGGGAAAACCTTTGAGATGATCCCCATCGGCCATTCACTTCTTTTGTTCTGACTGTCCTTCATTAAAACTATGTTCCCCGTCTAGACATTGGTCTTTGATGACTGCCATTTGCTACGTGCTTGGAGAGTTGACAGGTACTCGCGTCGCCAATGGCTCCAGAAGGTGTTGGCCAGACTCTGTACCTGCTTCCACTGACGTCTGCAGAGGTCCTTGCTGCCGAATTCTCCTGGAGGTGTAGGAATGGCTTCTCCTTTCTGAGTGAGGAGGGTGGCAGGCGTCAGGATGAGTGGGAACTCTGCATCTGATGACAGAGGGACGAGTGGTCTTGCATTGATGATGGCTACCACTTCAGCCATGAATGTGGTGAGGACTTCATGAGTGAGACTGGAAGATCCATGTTCCAGAAGCATTGCATCCAATATGCAGCATGTGATGCCGATCATTTGTTCCCATGAACCTCCCATATGTGAGGAATGTGGCAGATTGAAGATCCAGGTGCAACCTTGGTCTGCGAGGTATCTCTTAACTGTGTTGTCATCATTAGAAGAAGGAATGTCGTGCTCCTTGCTGGCTCCGATGAAGTTGGTACCACAGTCAGATCGAAGCTGCTTGGCCGGTCCACGTATGGAGAAGAATGACACTTCTGTGACTTTCTGCTGGGGACGACACAGGAATTCAGGTCCTATAAGCCATGTGGTATCCCTTAAACGAGCTGCAGTGACAGATCTGGTGGCGTGATCGGCTGGATTCAGGTGAGTAGGCACGTAGTGCCATTGTTCAGGTTGTGTTGACCTTCTGATGCGTTGGACTCTGTTATTGACGTACACATAAAACCTTCTAGTCTGGTGGCATATGTAGCCCAGCACCACCTTACTGTCTGTGTAGAACTGGATAGAGTCAGGCTTGAGATCAATCTCGGAGGTGATCAGTTCTGCCATCTCTACAGCCAGAACGGCAGCACAGAGCCCCAGTCGTGGAATGCTGTGTTCGGGACGTTGTGTTAACCTTGCCTTGCCGAGGATGAAGCCTGCTTCACAATCTCCATTGGGGTTTGTGACCTTGAGGTAAGCAACTGCAGCTATGGCATTGTTTGAAGCATCAGAAAAGACACATATTTCTTTGTGTTGAGCTTCAGAGGGAGAGATGAGAGTATAGGGTCTAGGAATTTGAAGCTTTCTGAGGTCTTGGAGAGAGTTTCTCCATGTGTGCCAAGATCCCTCCTTTTCTCAAGGTAGTGGTGAATCCCAATCGTTTGTGTCTGCCATGAGGTCTCTAAGCAGAGCTTTTCCTTGGATGATGACTGGTGCCACAAAACCAAGGGGGTCGAACAGGCCATTCACTGTAGAAAGGACACCACGATGAGTGAAGGGATTTTCGCTGTCTTCAACTTGGAAGGTAAAGGTATCCGTATTCAGGTCCCAACTGAGCCCAAAGCTGCGCTGTAGAGGAGGTAAGTTAACTCCAAGGTCCAGGTCCTTTAGGTCATTGGCGTGGTCTTCTGAGGCAAAGGCTTTCTGCATGAATGAAATGAAGTAGTCGTTTGTATCCGGCTTTCTTTCCAGCATGTGACGGAGAGAGATGAGTCGATTGAGTGCTTGTCCTCGGTTGTTAGGAAGCCGTCGTCTTGGAGTTCTGAGCGGTAGAGGAGCGACCCAGCTATTGCTACTGTCCATGAAGACCTCTTCATCCATGTTCTTTATAAAGAGTTTGTCCTCAATGGAAGGAGCTAACTTGTCATCGTCACTCGTCCTTTTGCAGACTGCCTGACCAAGACGATCCTCTTGCTTTCCGCGTTCTGGTTGCTCAGTAGGATCATCAGAGAGAGAGCTTGGAACCTGTATGCCATATCTTTCTTTCACTTGAAAGCTGTTGGGGCACGGATCAAAGAGTGAGGGGCGACCATTCTCCAGCACATTTGTATGGAATGTGTTCACCTTGGCAGGTCTGTGGGCGTTTCCCAGACAAACATCACCGATGATGACCCACCCTAGGTCAAGTCTCTGAGCATAAGGTGAGTTGTGTGGACCATTTATCTGTTCACGTACCTTGTGGATTCTCAATATGTCTCTGCCTAGTAGAAGCAGGATGGGAGCTTGAGGGTCCAACGGTGGAATCTGGTAAGCCACTGGTTTGAGATGAGCATGATGAAGCGCTGCTTCAGGTGTAGGGATCTCTGACCTGTTATTAGGCACCTGGTTACACTCGATTAGTGTGGGCAGAGGCAGACTCGTCTTTCCATCAAGGGTCTTCACTACGAAACCACTGGCCCTCCTTCCCAATTTCTCCACTAGGCCGGCACAAGTTTTCAGTGAATATGGGGAGCTGTTTCCTTCTATGTTGAAGTGGTCAAAGAACTGAGACTTGGCGAGTGATCTGTTACTCTCATCATCCAGCATGGCGTATATCTTTATGGCTTTCTCTTGCTGTCCTTCAGGGTAAACCGTCACAAGACAGATTTTGGAACAGGATTTGCCGCTGATGTGTGCTCCGCAGACCTTGGTGCAATGTGAGGTTACTTCAGGTGTCAGAATGTCTTCCTCTTCCTCCCCGCCGTGCTCTGCTGCGGCGGTAGAGGCCGTTGAGACCCAGGGGGCTGGACCTGGGTGGAGTGCTGTGTTGTGGCCTTCGCTATTGCATTCTGCGCATTTGACGGCCGTGTTACAGTCTCATGCCAGGTGAGTTGAAGAGGAACAGCATTTATAACAGATGCCACGTTCCTTTAAAAATGATTTGCGATCCTCCAAAGTCCGTTCTCTGAAGCTCCGACACCTCCTGAGCGGGTGCGGCTTGTTGTGAATGGGGCATTGCTTGACGGGGTCGTCCATTTTCCCATCTGCGTCGTCGCTGGAGGAGGTGGTGGACAGTGACATTTCAGTTTTATGAACTGACACTGGAGTTCTCTGGCTGGACCTTGTAACAGACTGTGCTGTCTTCGGTGGCCCAGGGCTTTGAGTGGAGAAGAAGAAGCTTGGGTCGTTTCTTATTTTAGCCTGCTGGCAGATAAACTTGGCAAAAAAAGAGAAAGGTGGGAAGGGAACGTTGTGATCTTCCTTATACTTTGATCCCTG
This sequence comes from Somniosus microcephalus, assembly GCF_052327205.1. Lineage (NCBI taxonomy): Eukaryota > Metazoa > Chordata > Chondrichthyes > Squaliformes > Somniosidae > Somniosus > Somniosus microcephalus. The sequence continues at coordinate 23,825,120 of NC_140989.1, forward strand.
AGTTATCCATTTTTCCTGCAAGTTGAGTGGTAACTTTTCGACAATGGGATTTATCCCGCATGCCGTGTCAAGGTACAGAAGACCTGGCAGACTTCCCTCAGTTTTAGCTGAGTCAATTTCCATTAGGACGTCACCTAACTCTCTGAGCTTCAGGTGGTCTCGATTGAGGATCTTGGGAAAGTTCTCCAGCTTCTTAAACAGTGCATTCTCAACCACCTCCGGGGAGCCATAGCTCTCGTCCAGACGATCCCATATCATCTTCAACCCCCTTTCCGGGAGGTTAATGTGCACAGCTTGAATTCTTTTGGCGTGCTCAGAGGATTCCTTACCCAGCCATTTAGCAAGTAGGTCGATTTCTTCGCTTGCTGACAGGTCTAACCCTCTTATGGTGTTCCAAAAAGTAGACCTCCATGCTCTGTAGTCTTCAGGTTGGTCGTTGAACTGTAGCAACCCGGTGGTGACGAGTTCACGACGTGCGAAGAACCTCATGAAATCTGACATGCCTTGGGTCTGTTCGTAGTGAGGTAGAGCAGCTGGACTGTGATAGGTCTGCAGATGTTGTGAACGATAATGATGGGTTAGCCTTTGATCTTCTGGTTGGAACTTGTGTTCATCCTCTTCCACAGTGTTTTTGTTGAGCTCACAACGGCGCTGAGATGCATGGCCAGGCTCTTCCTGTTCGTGTATTAACTCTAGAACAGGCTCTATGTCGGGCATTGAAGAGTTAACAGTTTGTGACCTGGAGTGGCTTTGTATGTATTCTGTGGTGCGTTGCACTGGATCTTGATGAGGGAGATGAAGGTTAAGGTTGCTGCCTGTTGCTTCAACAACTGTTTCAAGGACTTCTGCCTCCGCTAGAGCTGCTGCTGCCTCTTTTTCCATATCCAATACGGCTAATGTTGCTTCAATACGTGCCTTTTCCATTTTTATGTCCATTTCCTTTTGAGCAAAGGATATCTTTGCTTTGGCTGCTTCGGCCTTGGCTCTGGCCATCACTGCTGCTGCACCAGTAACAGACCTACTTGAATGCCTGGAGGAGCCAGAACAGTGAGATCTGGTCTCCTCTGCTTGTTTCAATGGTGACTGTTCCTCCATTTCAGCTTTTGTGACTGGTGTCTGGAATGTGTGGCTTCGGAGATGCATTGAATAGTGTTGGTGTTGAGTATCTGTACCTTTAGTAGATTCGCCCATGGGAAAGGTGTCTTTTCACTGTTCTGTCCTCCTCATGTCTATGATTCGACAGACAGCTAAACCCTCATCACCAAACAGGAGACGTTGATACTTTTTTCCAGTTTAATGACATAGGGTGAAACTACAAAGAGAACAAGAAATTACAACATCAAATAAGGCTGATTGGTATTACAATCATGATCTGAATACACAAAATAAACCTAGGATAGTAGAATGAAACTTTACTACTATAACTGAACGGTTCTATTACAATTTGAGGTAAGTATGATACAACAATCAAAAGTCTAACACATGAATGCCAGGGGAAAGACTAATAGCTAGCTACCACAGAACTCCACAAAGTGCAATATATTAACTCATCTGGCCACAAATATCAAAAAATGGTGACATAGATCAAACGTAAAGAACATCTGATAAAGGGCTACTAACAGACAATGCCAACCAAGGGGAAAACTAAGAAGGATGGCGTTAGATTCTGTAAACATCCCCAGCCATGAGTTCAAGATGGCTCCCTCGTGGTTCTGTTTTACTTTCACTTTCTAATCATGTCACATGACATAAATCAACAATAAGGAGGTAAGTAGTAAAAACACTAGGGGGAGACAAAACACAATACTAAAGTCTCATAGGGGACATAACAGTTATGATTGATTGATATTGATTGATATTGCTTTTGTTTAACCTCTAAGGAAGGGGGATGTAATGATCAGTAACATGTCATTCTAGAATGGTACACTAGGTGCAGCTGTATGTTTAGTAAGGGGCTACCCACAAGGCAGTAGTCAAGATGGATGCCTGTACACTAGTCCACATGGCTGAATAAATGACTAGCTCAAGCTAGCTGTTCATAATGAAGACGTCTATTTATTTATGAACATATAACAGCCTAGGTCACTGGAACCTCTCGGACACAGATGATGTCGTCTTAAGTCTGTTCCTTTGTTCTCGCAGTAAGTCTGTGTAAAGTTGTTCTTTGAGTATCGCGGTTTTAACCCTTTTCTTATCAACAGTTCGTTTGGCCAGTGTCCATATGTGGTCTTTAACAAAATCACCTTTTATAATTGGTTCTAATGGTCAAAATACCATTGTCACTCAGACTAAGGTAGTATCCCTCCTTTCCAGTAGTTTTCCACCAACTTTGCCATGTTCAGTGTTATTGGGGGGAAAATTCAGTTGTTTGCGCCTCCCGTTAGCGCCTTAAGAGGGCGCAAATGGGGCGCAAAGCAACTAGCGCCCGGGTGCGGCGATGTTTGCGCCACTCGCAAAATGAACTAGACATTTTGCAGCGGCGCTAAACAGTACCGCGACGATCTCCTGCGCCGGCAGATCGTGACGTCAGTCGAGTGCGCAACGCCCCGGTAGCACCCCGGACCAGATATTGAGTGGCGCCCCCTGCCTTACCGCCTGCCGCTAGCAACGACAGGTTGAGGGGAGCGTTTTGCAGTCAGAAAGGGACTGGGGGAGCGCTATTTAAAGGCGGCCACTTCCTGCCTTTTTTTGTTGGTGACATTTTTGCACCATGCATTCTGAGAGAGAGAGAGAGAGGCTTCTGGAGAGATTCAATGCTGTGTGAAGGAGTTTTGAGTACTGAGCAGCACTTTGCAGGTTTATTTTGATTTGCCCTTCCTTGCTTCGCCAGCGCTCTGAGGTAGTGCCTCGCTCCTCGGTCTTTGCGCCTTAAGAGAGGTGTGTAGCGCCTGATTTAGCGCTCCAATCACCTCTAGGGGCGATAAAAGCCAAGTTTGGCGTCGGAGGTAATAATTAGCACCAGGCGCTAAACTTTGCGCACGGCCGACAATGGCGCCCCAAACGGCGATACTGAATTTTTCCCCCATCTTGTTTATTGTTTTTCACTCCATTGAAATTTACTTTATCTCTTTCATTTCTAGCTTCCCTGGTACAAGGCCTTTATACCAAGGGCCCATATCAGCGCTGTTTCACTAGTCTTGAGGTATCCAGACTATCTCACTTTAATCTACCAGATAAATACCTTATCTCCATGATCTCTCTCATTTTATGTCCTTATACTAATTATTTTTTAAATATCATTGCAATTAGTTTTGGTAAGCGAATTCTAAGTTCTACTTAGCATTATAATATGTTTTTTTTAGCAATTTAACCTTCACTCGCAGTCTGTGGCTGTTTGTTTTCAAAACTTAGTCAAAACTGCTGTCGACTGTCCTCGCAGCTGCATTTTGAACAAGTCTTAGTTTTTTAGTTACCCAAGAGTAATTATGGGTAATATTATTTGATCAATGGCTACGCTTGAAGTGATACATATATGATTCTCATCTACTAAATATCAGCCTTTCGTACAAGTCCCCACCTCGAGGATGAAATGTTTTAAACATTGATTCCTCATCTACTTCAATCTATTCTCTGGCTTGTGTTGCTGCAAATTGGAGTCCTCTAATTGAGGGGAACAGAACGCTTTTCAAATGAGGTTTTATCCCCCTTTTCTAACTATGGCACTCACAGGGGCCGACAACTGCCTATCCTCATGGATGGAGGACACCCCGGGGTCTCCCCAACCATCATGTCGGCCGTGCTGATATGTCTTGCCTTCTAGTGCGTCTCAGTCTATCCTTTCTCCTCCGCCCGCTGCTCCTATTGCTGCATCATACGATCTGGCAGTAATGGCCCTGATCTGACCCCTTACTTAAATTCAATTCACTGTTCCGCTGTTCCAATTCTGCCCCGCCTGGGGTATCCTCTGTTTCTTCTGTCTTTCCTGATGTTACCCCGCCTGGGGTCTCCTCAACATTGCTTCGGATCTTCTCTTTCGGTGTGCTCAATTAATTTGTTGGTGCTGGTTAGTCATAGGCATGAGTACCTAATTGGCTTATGTATCAAAGTCTTACTACACGGGTTACATATATCAAATACACTAACATTACAAGTTGGAGAACTACCAGAGCATGTGAAATAATACGAACCTAAAGGTGTGCTGATGTATTAAGCCCAATATCCGATCAGTGTGAGTTGTCCTCTATGCTGTCAATTTCAATATCTATTCTCGAGTTGTCTTGCTCCAAAACATAAGAATGCTTTAGGGAGGAGTTCAGTCACATCACGAGCTCACTGAAGCCCTCAGACAACAGGGGAATGTCGTATCCGAGTATCCGAATTGTGCCACATAATTGTGCAGCTCATACTTAAGTATCTTATTTACTGTCAGTTTCACTTGAGCATAGGTTTTGATATTGAGTAAAACGTGTTGGTTGATGGGACAGGTCCTGTTAGACCCGTAAAGCATAGTAGTTGCAGGAGTAGTGACACAGGAGCCAGCACCAAAAATCACCTCATACTGGATTCGTACTGGTTTTTCCCCACACTCTGTTGTCTACAAAACACAATTATTACAGTCACAGTTAAATTCAGTCTCACAAGCATTTCAAGCGGCATTACACTTTAACATCTAATCAACAAATCATGGACTTAAAAAGTTCTCCAAATCTCTCTTTTACTCGTATCCATCTTGTGGATAATTATTGCTAACATGATTTCTCTTTAGCCTCAATTGTCCCAATCCAAATTCTTCAACTTCAATTTTAATCCCTCTAACAGGTACCAGTGTGTTTAACTCTATTCTGATTGTTTCATTAATTAGATAGTTTCTCGATGGAGTATGTGTCAATGCTTTAAAGGTTGTCTCGCTCTCCTGAGCCACATTAACCATTTCATGTCTTGCTGTTGTCAAATAACTGAGCATGTCTGAGACCCGTTCTTCAGTGTAAACTCAACATACATCCCCGGATGGTAATTACTTCATACGTAACAAATCACATTTGCACACTCATATCGGTATCTCCATATTATGCCACACGTGCCATCCGATACAAGCCTTTCTCGGGCTTTCAGGTGATCTTATCAAAAGATTGTAGTCATCTAAAGATCTTTGCTCATCTTCCTCGATGTCTTGGATAGCGTCCAGTCTATCAAATTCAGTTTTCTTAAGAAGTTCATTATAGGCAGGGACACAAATGTCTCCAAGAGAAAGCTATCAGTTTACTAGAAAGTTTGGAAAATTCTCAATTGATGGTGTAATTCTCCTGCTTCTATCTCACACACTCAATCACTTCCTCTCTCCATTTTACACACACATTACTATTCATATCTCATTCATGAGCCCTGGAGGAATTTTACTGTCCAGTACAATATTAAAGGTAGAAAACATAGATCAAACATTCTCACTTGGTCCAAGTTATTAACATTTTTTATTACCATTATTTTAGAGGATCTTTTATTTTTCCAAAAGTAACCCAATATATAGTGCCTGAGTCCATTTTGTTATTTCAAAATTATCCCAAAATCCAAACAGCAGTATTGTTGAACTGACAGGTTTTGTCAATGTTCAATTTCATTCTATCAATTTATCTTATCAATTCCAATTTCAGAAACAAGTGATTTCCAGGCTAGGTGGCTTATACATTAGAGACAAAAGTGCTGCAATTCATTTACAAGGTAACTTCCATATCACAAAAGAAAGAAGAGAATCCATTGTGACTCTGCCTAGAGCCCAAGGACTTAATTTATCAAATCATAAGTTTCCTTCTGTCACTGTGGGGAAATATTAACTTAAAATTAAGAAACTTATATTAAATAATGTCCAATATCTTTAAATTTCATACTAAAGTTGCTGCTTGATGAACTTAAACAGCTGTCAGTGGAAAGGGTTAACTCCTTTGCTGGTTTTTAAGGAGGTGGAGCAAAACATTGTCAGGCGCACGCATTTGCGTCACTTCACATAAATTTTAAAAAACTTTCCCGATTGAAAAAGACAGTTGTGTTTTCACACTTTAACTAAACATGAACAGAACAGATAAAACAAAACAAAATAGCACATGCTTGCAGAAAACAGTAAATTGCATCATATTTCTTACTGTCCTTTCTTCAGATGCCTTTCCAAAATATTGTAAAAACATTGAATACAACTGGAGAAAAATTAGTTTTTCACATTTAAACAAATCAAATCAAACTGCTTTGGAAAATTTCACCATAGCAACTGCGGCTCCAAGGTAAAATCTTAGACTGAAACTTAATCTTTTGTTAAACAAAAGTTTTGTTGTTCTTCTCAGTTTTTACACACCAGCTTAACATAGAAACATAGAAACATAGAAGATAGGAGCAGGAGTAGGCCATTCGGCCCTTCGAGCCTGCTCCGCCATTCAATGAGATCATGGCTGATCATCCAAATTCAGTACTCTGTCCCTGCCTTCTCCCCATATCCCTTGATCCCTTTAGCCTCAAGAAATATATCCAACTCTTTCTTGAATATATTTAATGAACTGGCCTCCACTGCCCTCTGTGGCAGAGAATTCCACAGGTTCACCACTCTCTGGGTGAAGAAGTTCCTCCTCATTTCAGTCCTAAATGGCTTACCCCTTATCCTTAGACTATGACCCTTGCTTCTGGACTCCCCGGCCATCCGAAACATCCTTCCTGCATCTAGTCTGTCCAGACCTGACAGAATTTTATAGGTTTCGATGAGATCCCCTCTCAATCTTCTAAACTCCAGTGAGTATAATCCCAATCGACACAATCTCTCCTCATACGTCATTCCTGCCATCCCAGGTATCAGCCTGGTGAATCTTCGCTGCACTCCCTCCATGGCAAGAACATCCTTCCTCAGGTAAGGTGACCAAAACTGCACACAATACGCAAGGTGCGGTCTCACCAAGGCCCTGTACAACTGTAGCAAGACATCCTTGTTCCTGTACTCGAACCCTCTTGCTACGAAGGCCAACATACCATTTGCCTTCTTAACCGCCTGCTGCACCTGCATGCTTACCTTCAGCGACTGGTGCACAATAACACCCAGGTCTCTTTGCACTTCCCCTTCTCCCAATCTATTGCCATTCAAATAATAATCTGCCTTCCTGTTTTTGCCACCAAAGTGGATAACCTCACATTTATCCACATTATATTGCATTTGCCATGTTTCTGCCCAATCACTCAACCTGTCCAAATCGTACTGGAGTTTCACGACATCCTCCTCACAGCTTACCCTCCCACTCAGCTTTGTGTCGTCTGCAAATTTGGAGATATTACATCCAATTCCCTCGTCCAGATCATTAATATATATTGTGAACAGCTGGGGTCCTAGGACCGATCCTTGCGGTACCCCACTAGTCACTGCCTGCCACTCGGAAAACGACCTGTTTATTCCAACTCTTTGCTTTCTGTCCGCCAACCAGTTCTCTATCCAAGTCAATACCTTGCCCCCAATCCCATGTGCCTTAATTTTGCACACTAATCTCTTATGTGGGACCTTATCGAAAGCCTTCTGAAAGTCCAAATACACCACATCCACTGGTTCTCCCTTATCTATTTTACCAGTTACATCCTCAAAAAATTCCAGTAGATTAGTCAAGCATGATTTACCTTTTGTAAATCCATGTTGACTTTGTCCGATCCTGTCACTGCTTTCCAAGTGCTCTGCTATTACATCTTTTATAATAGACTCCAGCATTTTCCCCACTACCGATGTCAGGCTTACCAGTCTATAATTCCCCGCTTTTTCTCTACCACCTTTTTTGAATAGTGGGGTAACATTAGCTACCCTCCAATCCATGGGTACCGTTCCAGAGTCTATCGAGTTCTGGAAGATGATCAGCAATGCATCTACTATTTCTAGGGCCACTTCCTTAAGTACCCTGGGATGTAGACCATCAGGCCCTGGGGATTTATCGGCCTTCAGTCCCATCAATTTTCCTAACACCATTTCCCTACAAATACTGATTTCTTTCAGTTCCTCCCTTTCATCAGACCCTATGTTCCCCGACATCTCTGGGAGGTTATTTGTGTCCTCCTTTGTGAAGACAGAAGCAAAGTATGTATTTAGTTGGTCTACCAGTTCCTTGTTTCCCATTATAAATTCCCCTGATTCTGACTGTAAGGGACCTACGCTTGACTTCACCAATCTTTTTCTCTTCACATATCTATAAAAGCTTTTACAGTCAGTTTTTATGTTCCCTGATAGCTTACTCTCATATTCTATTTTCCCTTTCTTAATTAATCCCTTTGTCCTCCTTTGTTGACTCCTAAACTGCTCCCAATCCTCAGGATTATTGCTTTTTCTAGCCAATTTATATGTTCTCTCCTTGGATCTTATGTTATCCCTAATTTCCCTTGTTAGCCACGGTTGAGTCACCTTTTTGGTTTTATTTTTATGCCAAATTTAAATTGTATTTGTTTTTTTTCCAATTCTGGGGGCACAATCTTATTCGCACATTCTTAAAACTTCCAAAATCCAAGAAAAGACAAACGTTTTAAACGCTTTTAACACAGCGAAGTGGGTGGAGCTAAAACACACATAACAGAATATTTCTTTGATATACCTATCAATTCAGTTCATGAAAAGCGACGAGTTAAGTTAGTAACTATAGGTTTTTATTGGCTAAATAACAGAGCCCACCCTCGTGGGTGATCGGATCCAACAAGGAGGAATACCAGCCAATCGACCACCTTTATACCTGGGCAAACAGGCGGAGCCATGGGCGGAGTCAGCTGTGGTCAGCCCAGGTATAACAGCGTGGCAAGAGGTGACCTTGTGAAGTGATACAACAGTGTAAACAGTGATAACCATAGTGTAACGATATAAACAGTGATAACCATAGCGTAACGATAGTGAACGATAAAAGTTGTTTACCACATTCACCCCTTGTTTAAATTTGAGTCCGGCGGGGTGAAGTGTACTACCAGTTCGGGTATGTCAGTCTGTCCGGAGGCCTCGTAAGCCTTTCTGATCGGCGCAGCAGCGGCGGCGGTGGTGCAGTATCCGATGTTAATGCTGGTGCCTGCGTGGTCGGCGAAGGCTCATGGGGTTCCGGCATGCCGTCTACCTGGGCTGGATTTGGGGGGGTGGTGGGGGGTAACGGTGGTGTCTCAGGGGTGCCCGAGGGTGCGAGGTCTCGTAAGGAGACTGTGTCCTCCCGCCCGTCTGGGTATGCCACATAGGCGTACTGGGGGTTGGCGTGCAGGAGGTCCACCCTCTCGACCAGGGGGTCCATTTTATGGGCCCTCACGTGCTTTCGCAGCAAGACGGGCCCCGGAGAAGTCAGCCATGTTGGTAGCGAGGTTCCCGTAGTCGACTTCCTGGGGAAAACAAACATTCGTTCATGGGGGGTGGCGTTAATGGCAGTGCAAAGCAGTGACCGGATGGAATGCAGCGCTGCCGGGAGGACTTCCTGCCAGCGAGAGGTTGGCAGGCCCTTAGACTTTAAGGCTAAGAGAACGGCCTTCCAGACAGTCGCGTTCTCTCTTTCCACCTGGCCATTCCCTCGGGGGTTGTAGCTGGTGGTCCTGCTTGCAGCAATACCTCTCGCTAGTAGGAACTGGCGAAGTTCCTCGCTCATGAAGGATGAGCCCCGGTCGCTATGTATATAGTTCGGGAACCCGAACAAGGCGAAGAGGTCGTTCAGGCATTTGATGACCGTGGTACTGGTCTTGTCTGGGCAGGGGAAGGCAAAGGGGAAACGGGAGTACTCATCAATAATGTTGAGGAAGTACACATTACGGTCAGAGGACGGGAGGGGCCCCTTAAAATCGATGCTCAAGCGCTCGAAGGGGCAGGTGGCCTTGATCAGGCTTGCTCTGTCCGGCCTAAAGAAATGCGGTTTGCATTCGGCACAGGTTTGGCAGTTCCTGGTCATGGTCCTGACCTCCTCGATGGAGTAGGGCAGGTTGCGGGCCTTAATGAAGTGGTAAAGTCTGGTGACCCCAGGGTGGCAGAGGTCGTTGTGGAGGGTCTGCAGTCTATCAACTTGCGCGTTGGCGCATGTACTTCGTGATGGAGCATCTGGGGGTTCGTTCAGTTTACCAGGCCGGTACAAGATATCATAATCGTAGGTGGAGAGCTCGATTCTCCACCTCAAGATCTTGTCGTTCTTGATTTTGCCCCTCAGCTTGTTATTAAACATAAAAGCGACCGAGCGCTGGTCGGTGAGGAGGGTAAATCATTTGCCTGCCAGGTAATGCCTCCAGCGTCGTACTGCCTCCACGATCGCCTGGGCCTCCTTCTCGACTGAAGAGTGTCGGATCTCACTGCCCTGGAGGGTCCTTGAGAAGAAGGCCACAGGTCTCCCCGCCTGGTTAAGGGTTGCAGCTAGGGCGAAGTCGGATGCATCGCTCTCCACTTGGAAAGGGATAGACTCATCCACCGCGTGCATTGTGGCCTTAGCAATGTCTCCCTTTATGAGGGAGAAGGCTGCGCATGCTTCTGCCGTCAAGGGGAAGGAGGTGGACTTCATGAGGGGTCTGGCTTTGTCCGCATAATTGGGCACCCATTGGGCATAGTAGGCGAAGAGCCCCAGGGTTTTCTTCAGCGCCTTTGGACAGTGGGGGAGGGGAAGCTCCATGAGGGGGCGCATTCTTTCGGGGTCGGGGCCAATGACTCCATTCTCTACTACGCAGCCGAGGATGGCAAAGCGTGAGGTGTTAAACACACATTTCTCCTTATTGTAGGTGAGGTTCAGCTGTTGGGCCGTACGGAGGAATCTCTCCAGATTAACATCATGGTCCTGCCGGTCGCGGCCGCAGATGGTGACGTTATCTAGATAAGGGAACGTGGCATGCAGCCCGTTCTGGTCAACCATCCGGTCCATCTTCCTTTGGAAGACCGAAACCCCGTTGGTGACGCCGAAGGGAACCCTAAGGAAGTGGTAGAGGCGGCCATTCGCCTCGAAGGCGGTATACTGGCGGTCCTCAGGGCGGATAGGGAGTTGGTGATAGGCCGACTTAAGGTCGATGGTAGAGAATACCCGGTACTGTGCAATCTGATTGACCATATCAGATATGCGGGGAAGGGGGTATGCGTCCAGCTGGGTGTACCGGTTTATGGTTTGGCTGTAGTCGATGACCAGGTGGTGTTTATTGCCGGTCTTAACGACTACGACCTGGGCATGCCAGGGGCTGTTGCTTCTCTCGATGATGCCCTCCTTCAGGAGTCGCTGCACCTCGGAGCTAATAAAAGCTCTGTCCCCGGCGCTGTACCGCCTGCTCTTGGTAGCGACGGGTTTACAGTCGCGGGTGAGGTTAGCGAACAGGGAGGGGGGCGGGACCTTGAGGGTGGATAGGCCGCAGGTGGTACGCGGTGGGCGGTTTAAAAGCTGCTGGTTGTAGACTGTGAGTGGGGGGAGGGGTCCACCGTATGCCAAAGTGACACTTTGAAGGTGGGATTGGAAATCCAGCCCTAGTAGGATGGCAGCGCAGAGCTGGGGCAGGACGAGAAGTTTAAAATTTTTATACTCCGTGCCCCTAACCGACAGGGTCACAACACAGTAGCCGCTGATGTCTGTAGAATGGGACCTCGACGCCATCGAGATCCGGTTGCGCGTTGGCCGGACAGTGAGGGAGTAGTGGCTCACCGTGTCTGGATGGATGAAGCTCTCCGTGCTTCCGCTGTCGAACAGGCAGGTCGTGGCGTGGCCGTTTACTTTGATGTCCATCATGGACTTGGACAGGTGATGCGGGCGAGCTTGGTCAAGTGTGACGGAGGCTAGTGTATGGATGAGCGAGCTGCTGTAGTCTGCGGGTGAGGCGGTGGTCAGGTCTGGAGACAAGGTGGCGGTCGAGTGTGGTGAACAAAATGGCGGCGCCCACGACGTTGAATAAAATGGCGGAGAAGATGGCCACCCCCACAACTCACATGAGGCACTGCCGGCGTCGGTGGCCTTGATCAAAGATGGCCACCCCCACGACTCACACGAGGGGATACTGGCATCTGTGGCCTTGATGAAAGATGGCCGCCCCCACAACTCGCATGAGGCACTGCTGGCGTCTGTGGCTTTCCCCCTGCAGGCCTTCGCGAAGTGGCCTTTCTTGTGGCAGTCGGAGCAGGTCGCGTTTCTTGCAGGGCAGCGCGCCCTCGGGTGTTTCGCCTGGCCACAGAAGAAGCAGCCGGCGGCCCGATCGCGGGGCTCCGATGTCGCAGCCGGTACCGGGGGTGGCGGTCCCGATCGGTTCCGGGACACTGACGCTGTGGTAGGTCCCAGAGGCGGTGGTGCGAGGGGTATTGCGGCCGGGGTCGGGCCCGAGTCCCAGGGTCGCGCAGCACAGTACCTGGAGTACGCCTCGAGGTCCCGATGGGCCACTTCCAAGGAGCGAGCGAGGCTAGCAGCTGTTTTCAGGTCGAGGTCCTTTGATTCCAGCAGTCTTTGCCGTGAGTAGTCTGACCGAAGGCCTTTCACGAAGGCATCTCGGATGTTTCCATCTGTATGTTCTGCAGCTGTTACGGCTTTAAAGTCACAGTCCCTGCCGAGTATTTGCAGCGCCCGTAAGAAATCATCAACCGACTCTCCTGGCTGTTGCGAGCGGGATCTTAGGAGATGCCTGGTGTACATTGAGTTTACAGGGCTCCGATACTGTTCTTTTAGCAGGTTGAGGGCGTCCTCGTATGTGGCAATGTCCCGGATGAGTGCAAATACTTTAGGGCTCACCTGAGCGGTCAGAACTCTTAGTTTGGATGCTCCAGGTAGGCTTCGAAGCAGCTCAGCCAGTGTTCGAAGTCGAGGGCTGAATTCGCAGCCTGTGGGTTTAGATCCAGGTACGGCGGCCGGAGGGCTCGTAGCCAGGCCGGCTGCTGGGGCTGTTGTAGATGGCCGTTTGGCTGAGGCTGTACGTCTGACTGGTCGTTTGGCTGCTCCGTTGTAGACATTTCAAAATTTAGCCAATAAAATTGATATACCTATCAATTCAGTTCATGAAAAGCGACGAGTTAAGTTAGTAACTATAGGTTTTTATTGGCTAAATAACAGAGCCCACCCTCGTGGGTGATCGGATCCAACAAGGAGGAATACCAGCCAGTCGACCACCTTTATACCTGGGCAAGCAGGCGGAGCCATGGGCGGAGTCAGCTGTGGTCAGCCCAGGTATAACAGCGTGGCAAGAGGTGACCTTGTGTAGTGATACAACAGTGTAAACAGTGATAACCATAGTGTAACGATATAAACAGTGATAACCATAGTGTAACGATAGTGAACGATAAAAGTGGTTTACCACATTCTTTTAATGTAAGAAGTCACACAACACCAGGTCATAGTCCAACAGTTTTATTTGAAATCACAAGCTTTCGGAGCGCTGCTCCTTCGTCAGGTGAAGTAGAGAGATGCATAAAGACACAGCTTATATAGTCAGAGAATAATGTCAGATGTTTACAGGTAATCTTTCTAACTGCCATTTATCACACCTCGGCAGAGAGATAATCACAGCAATCAAAGGTGTGAATGGTGCCCATACAGGTTAGTCAGGAAAATATTACATCAAAGAACAATGAGGTGGGGTCACAAGGGGTCAAATGTTGCAGATGCTGGGGTCTGTATGAAAAACAAAAAACAGACAAAAAAACATTTTTTTTGCTGGAAATCACAGCAGGTCCGGCCGCATCTGTGTAGAGAGAACAAGCCAACGATGACTTGAGTCTGGGTGACCCTACGTCAGGTGGAGTTACAAGTAGCGTGACATGAACCCAAGATCCCGGTTGAGGCCATCCTCATGAGTGCGGAACTTGGCTATCAATTTCTGCTCTACGATTTTGCGTTGTCGTGTGTCTCGAAGGCCGCCTTGGAGAATGCTTACCCGAAGATCGGAGGCTGAATGCCCTTGACTGCTGAAGTGTTCCCTGACTGGGAGGGAACACTCCTGCCTGGCGATTGTTGCGCGTTGTCCGTTCATCCATTGTCACAGTGTGCATGGTCTCGCCAATGTACCATGCTCCGGGGCATCCTTTCCTGCAACGTATGAGGTAGACAACATTGGCCGAGTCACATGAGTATGTACCATGTACCTGGTGGGTGGTGTCCTCACGTGTGATGATGGTATCTGTGTTGATGATCCGGCATGTCTTGCAGAGGTTGCTGTGGCAGGGTTGTGTGGTGTCGTGGTCGCTGTTCTCCTGAAAGCTGGGTAATTTGCTGCGAACAATGGTCTGTTTGAGGTTAGGTGGCTGTTTGAAGGCGAGTATTGGAGGCATGGGGATGGCCTTAGCGAGGTGTTCATCATCATCGATGACATGTTGAAGGCTGCGAAGAACATGGCGTAGTTTCTCCGCTCTGGGGAAGTACTGGACGACGAAGGGTACTCTGTTGGTTGTGTCCCGTGTTTGTCTTCTGAGGAGGTCTATGCGATTTTTTGCTGTGGCCCGTCGGAACTGTCGATCGAGGAGTCGAGCGTCATATCCCGTTCTTACGAGGGCGTCTTTCAGCGTCTGTAGGTGTCCATCGCGTTCCTCCTCGTCTGAGCAGATCCTGTGTATTCGCAGGACTTGTCCATAGGGGATGGCTTCTTTAACGTGGTTAGGGTGGAAGCTGGAGAAGTGGAGCATCCTGAGGTTGTCCGTGGGCTTGCGGTAGAGTGAAGTGCCGAGGTGTCCATCTTTGATGGAGATTCGTGTGTCCAAGAATGAAACCGATTCTGAGGAGTAGTCCATGGTGAGTTTGATGGTGGGATGGAACTTGTTGATGTTATCGTGTAGTCTTTTCAGTGATTCTTCGCCGTGGGTCCATAGGAAGAAAATGTCGTCGATGTATCTGGTACATCAACAACATTTTCTTCCTATGGACCCACGGCGAAGAATCACTGAAAAGACTACACGATAACATCAACAAGTTCCATCCCACTATCAAACTCACCACGGACTGCTCCTCAGAATCGGTTTCATTCTTGGACACACGAATCTCCATCAAAGACGGACACCTCAGCACTTCACTCTACCGCAAGCCCACGGACAACCTTAGGATGCTCCACTTCTCCAGCTTCCACCCTAACCACGTTAAAGAAGCCATCCCCTATGGACAAGCCCTGCGAATACACAGGATCTGCTCAGACGAGGAGGAACGCGATGGGCACCTACAGACGCTGAAAGACGCCCTCGTAAGAACAAGATATGACGCTCGACTTGTCGATCGACAGTTCCGACGGGCCACAGCAAAAATCGCATAGACCTCCTCAGAAGAAAAATACAGGACACAACCAACAGAGTACCCTTCGTTGTCCAGTACTTCCCCGGAGCAGAGAAACTACGCCATGTTCTTCGCAGCCTTCAACATGTCATCGATGATGACGAACACCTCGCTAAGGCCATCCCCACGCCTCCACTACTCACCTTCAAACAGCCTCCTAACCTCAAACAGACCATCGTTCGCAGCAAATTACCCAGCTTTCAGGAGAACAGCGACCACGACACCACATAACTCTGCCACGGCAACCTCTGCAAGACATGCCAGATCATCAACACAGATACCATCATCACACGTGAGGATACCACCCACCAGGTACATGGTACATACTCATGTGACTCGGCCAACGTTGTCTACCTCATACGTTACAGGAAAGGATGCCCCGGAGCATGGTACATCGGCGAGACCATGCAGACACTGCGACAACGGATGAACGGGCACCACGCAACAATCGCCAGGCAGGAGTGTTCCCTCCCAGTCGGGGAACATTTCAGCAGTCAAGGACATTCAGCCTCCGATCTTCGGGTAAGCATTCTCCAAGGCGGCCTTCGAGACACACGACAACGCAAAATCGTAGAGCAGAAATTGATAGCCAAGTTCCGCACTCATGAGGGTGGCCTCAACCGGGATCTTGGGTTCATGTCACGCTACATGTAACCTCACCTGACGTAGGGTCACCCAGACTCGAGTCGTCGTTGGCTTGTTCTCTCTACACAGATGCGGCCGGACCTGCTGTGATTTCCAGCAAAAAAAATGTTTCTTTGTCTGTTTTTTGTTTTTCATACAGACCCCAGCATCTGCAACATTTGACCCCTTGTGACCCCACCTCATTGTTCTTTGATGTAATGTTTTCCTGACTAACCTGTATGGACACCATTCACACCTTTGATTGCTGTGATTATCTCTCTGCCGAGGTGTGATAAATGGCAGTTAGAAAGATTACCTGTAATCATCTGGCATTATTCTCTGACTATATAAGCTGTGTCTTTATGCATCTCTCTACTTCACCTGACGAAGGAGCAGCGCTCCGAAAGCTTGTGATTTCAAATAAAACTGTTGGACTATAACCTGGTGTTGTGTGACTTCTTACATTTGTCCACCCCAGTCCAACACCGGCATCTCCAAACCATG
This sequence comes from Somniosus microcephalus, assembly GCF_052327205.1. NCBI lineage: Eukaryota > Metazoa > Chordata > Chondrichthyes > Squaliformes > Somniosidae > Somniosus > Somniosus microcephalus. The sequence goes on from NC_140989.1 coordinate 23,841,397, forward strand.
GCTTTCTTTTAATGATAAACTTTCAGACAAAAGAAATACTGTAACTTCTTAAACATTCATAGTCAGGAAAATATTCACATTTTAACACACACTTTCATACAAACTGAAATTACAACATTTTTTAAGGTTCCTTTCACTCAGCAAATCTTGTGTTTTATTTGTCTCTGCACAGACATTAATAACTTCCATGTTGGTAAAGCTTTAAGTTTCTCTCTTTTTTTCTTTTTTTAAATCGGCATCTCAGCAGCTTTTCTTGGCTTTCCAAATCCCTGTTTTTCCCTTCCTTTGCTGAGTTTTCAGATTGTTTAGCCTGCAAATTAGATCTGTTTCCTTCTCTATCTCTCCCTCTCTCTCCTGCACTTTATGCTTAACCACCTGGCTACGTTTCTCTCTTAACCCGTTGTGTTTTTTCTGAGACAGGCTTTCCGGAATAAAGTTTATCACTTTTTCAAAGGGGACTTGGCCTCCTTTGATTAAACATTCCGTCAATGATACCTGCACTTCCTCCGCACAGGTGCCTCTGTCTAACTTACTTTTATATGCATTAACACAACTTTTACTAGCCATTTGGTGATTTTTCTAACAGACCTCTAACATCAATAACTATCGGCGCACAATTCACGGGCACTCCCCACTCCCCATGGGGTTTATCCTTCCTCAAGAGCAGCAGCTGATCAGGAAGCTACTTTTGAGGTCCGATCTATTACACAATGCTAGCCGTTTTGTCTTGGCCCATCTGAAGGGTGCCAATTTGTAAGATCTTAATGATCTCTGAGTTCTTGGACAAGACACCAATGGGCAGCAGCCAGTATGTTTGAGCAATAGATCAAGATTTATTAAGCATACAGCGTAATATACTTAACATTAGGCGATATTTTTAACAAGTAGCTCACAGCCCTTGGTCTCTGGAACCTCTCGGACACAGATGACATCATCTTAAGTCTGTTCCTTTGTTCTCCCAGTAAGTCTGTGTAAAGTTGTTCTTTGAGTATCGAGGTTTTAACCCTTTTCTTATCAACAGTTCGTTTGGCCAGTGTCCATATATGGTCTTTAACAAAATCACCTTTTATAATTGGTTCTAATGGTCAAAATACCATTGTCACTCAGACTAAGGTAGTATCCCGCCTTTCCAGTATTTTTCCACCAACTCTGCCATGTTCAGTGTTATCTTGTTTATAGTTTTTCACCCCATTGGAATTTACTTTATCTCTTTCATTTCTAGCCTCCCTGGTACAAGGCCTTTCTACACCAAGGGCCCATATCAGCGCTGTTTCACTAGTCTTGAGGTATCCAAACTATCTCACTTTAATCTACCAAATAAATACCTTATCTCCATGATCTCTCTTGTTTTATGTCCTTATACTAATTATTTTTTAAATTTTGTTGCAATTAGTTTTGGTAAGCAAATTCCAATTTCTACTTAGCGTCATAATATGTTTTTTTAGCAATTTAACCTTCACTCGCAGCCTGTGGCTGTTTGTTTTCAAAACTTAGTCAAAACTACTGTCGACTGTCCTCGCAGCTGCATTTTGAACAAGTCTTAGCTTTCTAGTTACCCAGGAGTAATTATGGGTAATATTATTTGGTCAATGGCTACACTTGAAGTTATATATATATGATTCTCATCTACTAAATATCTCTAATTATCAGCCTTTCGTACAAGAGGCCTGGAGCTACTGACTGGAAACCTTGCATGCAATTACTGTGCATTTCCCCATTGTGTGAACTCCGACAGTAATGAAGAGGTTTGAAGCTCTGTTTTGCATAATTCTATTAAAAGGCAAACGGGACCTGCTTTGCTAATATACGTGTTTAGTTATAATCCTTCACCATCCATTTTACAAAGTTATCAGCAGCAATTCAAAGTGGCCAATTTATATCCAAGCTAGAATATCTGGCGAAGGCAACTGGGTGCCATTGCTGCCTTTCACACTGTCCTTTAATTTCTAATACCTGGCTTCAAATCCAGTCCATATTCAGGAGATTAAATAAAAATATTCTGCCTGCTGTAAGGGTCTTACTTCCCAATGGCAAAGCCCACAGCATGAAACGGCACCAAACTGGCAATACTGTTCAGAGAGGAGACAAAGGATTCCCCCCCTCCCCCCCCCCAAGTCTCCAAGTGACTTTCCAACATTGCAGTTTTGGTCACCTTACCTGAGGAAGGACGTTCTTGCCATGGAGGGAGTGCAGCGAAGATTCACCAGGCTGATACCTGGGATGGCAGGAATGGCGTACGAGGAGAGATTGTGTCAATTGGGCTTATACTCACTGGAGTTTAGAAGATTGAGAGGGGATCTCATCGAAACCTATAAAATTCTGTCAGGTCTGGACAGACTAGATGCAGAAAGGATGTTTCTGATGGCCGGGGAGTCCAGAACCAGGGGTCATAGTCTGAGGATAAGGGGTAAGCCATTTAGGACTGAAATGAGGAAGAATTTCTTCACCCGGAGAGTGGTGAACCTGTGGAATTCTCTGCCACAGAGGGCGGTGGAGGCCAGTTCATTAAATATATTCAAGAAAGAGTTGGATATATTTCTTGAGGCTAAAGGGATCAAGGGATATGGGGAGAAGGCAGGGACCGGGTACTGAATTTGGATGATCAGCCATGATCTCATTGAATGGCGGAGCAGGCTCGAAGGGCCGAATGGCCTACTCCTGCTCCTATCTTCTATGTTTCTATGTTTCTATGTCAGACTCCATGATGGTAACATGACATCTTTGGCATTGCACAAACTTTGGAAGATGCTTTTAAACTAAAATGAGAGCACGTATATGCTCGTCTCAGGTAAGAGAAAGTGAGCAGAGTCCATTTCTCCCACCAGCTTCCCATTAGATATCAGATTTGTTACGGATTTAAACCCATACAAGAAATTAGGAGTATATTACCAGCATGAACCAGTGTGTGGACTGGGTGACAACAATGATCTAGATCAACTACCACAGATTTTCAGCCCCTTTCCTTGTTGTGGGTGTCACCCACACATCCAACACAAGGCCAGTAACTGACACAGAAATCTTAGTCAATGTGACAGCAAATATATTCAATACTTCCTCTTATGTATAAACCACCTTTATCCCCCTTAACTGATCTGGAATGTCTACAGAGTTAGGAATCAAAAGCTTACATTTAAAATGGGTTTGTTCCTAAAAAACCGCATGAACTTGCATTTATATAGCACCTTTCACATCCTTGGGACGTTCCAAAGAGAGCTGCTTTTGAAGTTAGTCGCTATGCTTTTAGGCAAACATCAGTTAATTTGTGCAAAGCAAGGTTCCACAGACAGAAAGGAAATAAATAACCAGCTATTTTTTTTTTGAAGGTGTTGACTGGGGGATCAATGTTGGCCAAGACACTGGGAGAACTCCTCTGCTGCTCTTCAGTGTGCCATGGGATCTTGGCCTAGAAATTCAGTATAGCCAGTTTTGGGGCGCTAACGTTAGCGCCCGCCCGATGTTAGCGCCCGCCCCAAAGTTGCGCCCCCTTTGCGGAAATTCAGTCGCTTCGCCCTAAGAGGTTGCTGGAGCGCTAAAACAGGCGTTGCACGACTATCTTCAGGCGCTAAGCCGTCAGGCCGGAGCGCAACACCCGAGCTCGGGCACAGCGCAGGTGCGGGGAGCTGGTGATTGACGGCAGACACTCTGGTGCCAGTGAGCTCTTAAAGGGGAAGGGTGCATGTGTTTTTTTCAAAGGCCGAGTCTGGGGGGGAAAGGAGGGGGGGGGGAAGGAGGATTGGAGGAGGAGGAGGAGGAGGAGGAGGAGGAGGAGGAGGAGGAGGAGGATTCACAACAACACACTGGACCCTTCCACACAACACATGCAGAGTGCCTTTTATAGTGCAGGAGGAGTGCTCTTTAATTTGCGCTCCCCGGGGCCCGCGTCGGCTGTGTTGCGTTCCATTTTACAAACGCTCTGGACGCCAGCCGCACAATGGGGCGGTCCGACTGAAGTTTGGAATCGGGGCGCGCAAAGGGCGTTGCACGAGGATGTGACGTCATTTTCTGCGCGCGCAGCCGGGCGGGCGCTAAACTTTGCGCCGGCGCTAAGGGTCAACTTAATTTGGGGCGAGGCGCAAACTGCGCTGCGCCCGGGCGCTACACGCATAGCGCCCGAAATACACTTCTCTTAAGGCGCTAACTGCTGGCGCAACCAACTGAATTTCTAGGCCCTTGTGTCTTCCTGAACAGGCAGATAGGGCATCAGATTAGTGTCCGATTGTGCAGCACTCCCTCGCTCTACTGAAATGTCAACCTACATGATGTGCTCAAGACCCTGGAATGAGGCTTGAAACCATAATGTTCAGGTTCCGAGGGGAGTGTGCTACCACTGTGCCAAGCTGACACGGTATCAAAGCTCAAATAAAATATAAGCTTGTATTCTCCATGGATTCAACTAGCTTGTTAGGCTACAGTGCTACCCAAATGTTCTCTTCCCGCGCTTACTCCGAACTAGAGGATTCTGGATTTGAATTTCAGAGCTGCTGGTCAGACAGCGGTGGCGGCGGCGGACCTGTGAGGAGCGAGGCGGTGGTGATATAAAATGAAGCGGAGGCGCAGGTAGGCTTACTTAAATTTTGTGGTTTATAGGGTGTCTGTGGTGTAGCGGGGACTGCTGGTAAACAAGGGCCCTTCAGTATATCATTTAATTGTAGTGTAATTGGTGGAATTGATTTGATTTAATTTAATTTGAATTAATTAAAGGGTAAGTCAAGACAGGAGAGCTCTGTGCCATGGTATGCTCCTCCTGCACTATGTGGGAAATCAGGGACACTTCCTGTGTCCCTGACGACCATGTGTGCGGGAAGTGTATCCAGCTGCAGCTACTGACAGACTGTATTGCAGCACTGGAGCTGCGAGTGGATACATACTGGAGCATTCGCGAGGCTGAGGACATTGTGGATAACATGTTTAGGGACTTGCTCACACCGCAGGTAAAGGCTGCACAGGCAGGAAGAGAATGGGTGACCACCAGGCAGAGTAGTAGGCGCAGGAAGGTAGTGCAGGGGTCCCCTGCGGCTATCCCCCTCTCAAACAGATATACCACTTTGGATATTGGTGAGGGAGATGGCTTATCAGAGGAAGGCAGCAGCCAACTTCCTGGCACCGTGGGTGGTTCTGCTGCACAGGACGGGAGGAAAAAGAGTGGGAGAGCTATAGTAATAGGGGGTTCTATTGTAAGGGGAATAGATAGGCGTTTCTGCGGCCGCAAACGAGACTCCAGGATGGTAGGTTGCCTCCCTGGTGCAAGGGTCAAGGATGTCTCAGAATGGCTAAAAACATTTTGGAAGGGGAGGGTGAACAGCCAGTTGGCGTGCTGCGTATAGGTACCAACGATATAGGTAAAAAATGGGAAGAGGTCCTAAAAGCTGAATATAGGGAGTTAGGAGGTAAATTAAAAAATAGAACCTCAAAGGTAGTAATCTCAGGATTGCTACCAGTGCCACGTGCTAGTCAGAGTAGAAATAGAAGGATATTTCAGATGATTACATGGCTAGAGGAATGGTGTAAGGGGGAGGGATTCAAATTTCTGGGACATTGGAACCAGTTCTGGGGGAGGTGGGACCAATTCAAACCGGACGGTTTGCACCTGGGCAGGACCGGGACCGATGTCCTAGGGAGAGTGTTTGCTAGTGCTCTGGGGGAGGATTTAAACTAAAATGGCAGGGGGTTGGGAACCTGAGCAGGGGGACAGAGGAAAGGGAAACAAGGATAGAAGCAAAAGACAGGAAGGAGAAAAACAAAGGTGGCAGTCAGAGAAATCAAGGGTTTAAATCAAACATGGCCACAGTAAATAATAATTCTAAAAGGTGTAAAAGTGTTAAAAAAACAAGCCTGAAGGCCTTGTGTCTTAATGCGAGGAGCATTTGTAATAAGGTGGATGAATTCGCTGCGCAAATAGAGGTAAACGGATATGATATGATTGGGATTACGGAAACATGGCTCCAGGGTGACCAAGGCTGGGAACTCAACATCCAGGGGTATTCAATATTCTGGAAAGATAGGCAAAAAGGAAAAGGAGGTGGGGTAGCATTGCTGGTTAAAGAGGGGATTAACACAATTGAAAGGAAGAATATTAGCTCTGATGATGTGGAATCTGTATGGGTAGAACTGAGAAATACCAAGGGGCAGAAAACGTTAGTGGGAGTGGTATACAGACCTCCAAACAGTAATGCGGAGGTTGGGGATGGCATTAAATGGGAAATAAGAGACGCGTGCAATAAGGGCACAGCAGTTATTTTGGGTGACTTTAATCTACATATAGATTGGGCGAACCAAATTAGTAACAATACTGTGGAGGAGGATATCCTGGAGTGCATACGGGATGGTTTCCTGGACCAATATGTCGAGGATCCAACTAGAGATCAGGTCATCTTAGACTGGGTATTATGTAATGAGAAAGGATTAATTAGCAATCTTGTTGTGCGAGGCCCCTTGGGTTGGAGCGATCATAATATGATAGAATTCTTCATTAAGATGGAGAATGAAGTCGTTGACTCAGAGACTAGGGTCCTGAATTTAAATAAAGGAAACTATGATGGTATGAGGCGCGAGTTGGGTAGGATTGATTGGGGAATGTTACTCAAAGGGTTGACGGTGGATAGGCAATGGCAAACATTCAAAGATCGCATGGATGAACTACAGAATTTGTTCATCCCTGTTCATCCAAGAGACCAGGTAGGCCTCAGTGCGGAGCGTGAGTCGTCAGGAATCGCGGAGCGGCGGCTAAATAAAAGGCTCCAAGAGACCAGGTAGGCCTCAGTGCAGAGCAGGAGTCAGCGGGAATCGTGGAGTGGCGGCTGTATAAAAGGCTCCAAAAGACCAGGTAGGCCTCAGTGCGGAGCGCGAGTCGGCGGGACTCTCAGAGCGGCGGCAGTACAAAAGGCTCCAAGAGACCAGGTAGGCTACCAGTCTCCAATCTCGGAACTCAGAGGGAAGGAGAGAAGTAAAAAGTAATCGAAGTGTGATGTCACCAGAAAGCAGGTAAATGATTGGTTGGTGAGTATTTCTCTCTTTTTAAATCTTAACTCTGTGGTTTATAGTTTCTAAAGTCTCTGTGGTGTAGCGAGGACTGTTTGTAAACCAGGGCCCTTAAATATACCATTTAACTGTAGTGTAATTGGTGGAATTGATTTGATTTAATTTAATTTAAAATTAATTAAAGGGGAAGTCATGACAGGAGAGCCCGGTGCCGTGGTATGCTCCTCCTGCGCTATGTGGGAACTCAGGGACAATTCCTGTGTCCCTGACAACCATGTGTGCAGGAAGTGTGTCCAGTTGCAGCTACTGGCAGACCGCATTGTGGGGCTGGAGCAGCGAGTGGATACACACTGGACCATTCATGATGCTAAGGACGTCGTGAATAGCACATTTAATCAGTTAGTCACACCACAGGTAAAGGTGGCACAGGCAGAAAGGGAACGGGTGACCAACAGGCAGAGTAGTAGGCGCAGGCAGGTAGTGCAGGGGTCCCCTGTGGACATCCCCCTCTCAAACAGATATACTGCTTTGGATACTGATGGGGGGGATGGCTTACCAGGGGAAGGCAGCAGCAGCCAACTTCTTGGCACCGGGGTGGCTCTGCTGCACAGGATGGGAAGAAAAAGAGGGGTAGAGCTATAGTAATAGGGGATTCAATTGTAAGGGGAATAGATAGGCGTTTCTGCGGCCGCGAACGAGACTCCAGGATGGTGTGTTGCCTCCCTGGTGCAAGGGTCAAGGATGTCTCAGAGCGGCTGCAGAACATTTTGGAAGGGGAGGGTGAACAGCCAGTTGTTGTGGTGCATATAGGTACCAACGATATAGGTAAAAAACGGGAAGAGGTCCTAAAAGCTGAATATAGGGAGTTAGGAGGTAAATTTAAAAATAGGACCTCAAAGGTAGTAATCTCAGGATTGCTACCAGTGCCACATGCTAGTCAGAGTAGAAATAGAAGAATATTTCAGATGAATATGTGGCTAGAGGAATGGTGCCAGGGGGAGGGATTCAAATTCCTGGGACATTGGAACCGGTTCTGGGGGAGGTGGGACCAGTTCAAACCGGATGGTTTGCACCTGGGCAGGGCCGGGACCAATGTCCTAGGGGGAGTGTTTGTTAGTGCTCTGGGGGAGGGTTTAAACTAAAATGGCAGGGGGTTGGGAACCTGAGCAGTGGGACAGTGGAAAGGGAAACGAGGATAAAAGCAAAAGATAGGAAGGAGAAAAGCAAAAGTGGCAGTCAGAGAAATCAATGGTTTAAATCAAACATGGCCACAGTAAATAATAATTCTAATAGGTCTAAGAGCATTAAAAAAACAAGCCTGAAGGCTTTGTGTCTTAATGCGAGGAGCATTTGTAATAAGGTGGATGAATTGGCTGCGCAAATAGAGGTAAACGAAATGATTTGGTTGGGATTACGGAAACATGGCTCAAGGATGGCCAAGACTGGGAAATCAACATCCAGGGGTATTCAATATTCAGGAAAGATAGGCAAAAAGGAAAGGGAGGTGGGGTAGCATTACTGGTTAAAGAAGGGATTAACACAATTGTAAGGAAGGATATTACCTCTGATGATGTGGAATCTGTATGGGTAGAACTGAGAAATACCATGGGGCAGAAAACCTTAGTGGGAGTGGTATATAGACCTCCAAACAGTAATGCAGAGGTTGGGGATGGCATTAAAAGGGAAATTAGAGAAGCGTGCAAAAAGGGCACAGCAGTCATCATGGGTGACTTTAATCTACATATAGATTGGGCTAACCAATTTAATAACAATACCGTGGAGGAGGAATTCCTGGAGTGTTTACGGGATGGTTTCCTGGACCAATGTGTCGAGGAACCAACCAGAGATCAGGCCATCTTAGACTGGGTATTGTGTAACGAGAAAGGATTAATTAGCAATCTTGTTGTACGAGACCCCTTGGGTCGGAGCGATCATAATATGATCGAATTCTTCATTAAGATGGAGAATGAAGTAGTTGACTCAGAGACAAGGGTCCTGAATTTAAATAAAGGAAACTATGATGGTCTGAGGCGTGAATTAGGTAGGATTGATTGGGGCATGTCACTCAAAGGGTTAACGGTGGATAGGCCATGGCAAATGTTCAAAGACCGCATGGAGGAACTACAGAATTTGTTCATCCCAGTTTGGCATAAAAATAAAACAAAAAAGGTGAATCAACCGTGGCTAACGAGGGAAATTAAGGATAGCATAAGATCCAAGAAGAGGACATATAAATTGGCCAGAAAAAGCAGTAATCCAGAGGATTGGGAGCAGTTTAGGATTCAACAAAGGAGGACAAAGGGATTAATTAAGAAAGGGAAAATAGAATATGAGAGTAACCTTGCAGGGAACATAAAAACTGACTTTAAAAGCTTTTATAGATATGTGAAGAGAAAAAGATTGGTGAAGTCAGGCGTAGGTCCCTTGCAGTCAGAATCAGGGGAATTTATAATGGGGAACAAAGAAATGGTAGACCAATTAAATACATATTTTGGTTCTGTCTTCACAAAGGAGGACACAAATAACCTTCCAGAAATGTTGGGGAACATAGGGTCTGATGAAAGGGAGGAACTGAAAGAAATCAGTATTTGTAGGGAAATGGTGTTAGGGAAATTGATGGGATTGAAGGCCGATAAATCCCCAGGGCCATTTAATCTACATCCTGTGTTACTTAAGGAAGTGGCCCTAGAAATAGTAGATGCATTGCTGATCATCTTCCAACATTCGATGGAATCTGGAACAGTACCCATGGATTGGAGGGTAGCTAATGTTACCCCACTATTCAAAAAAGGTGGTAGAGAAAAAACGGGGAATTACAGACCGGTAAGCCTGACATCGGTAGTGGGGAAAATGCTAGAGTCCATTATAAAAGATGTAATAGCAGATCACTTGGAAAACAGTGACCGGATCGGACAAAGTCAGCATGGATTTACAAAAGGTAAATCGTGCTTGACTAATCTACCGGAATTTTTTGAGGATGTAACTAGTAAAATAGATAAGGGAGAACCAGTGGATGTGGTGTATTTGGACTTTCAGAAGGCTTTCGATAAGGCCCCACATAAGAGATTAGCGTGTAAAGTTAAGGCACATGAGATTGGGGGCAAGGTATTGACTTGGATAGAGAACTGGTTGGCAGATAGAAAGCAAAGAGTTGGAATAAACGGGTCTTTTTCCGAGTGGTAGGCAGTGACTAGTGGGATACCACAAGGATCGGTCCTTGGACCCCAGCTATTCACAATATATATTAATGATCAAGACAAGGGAACTAGATGTAATATCTCCAAATTTGCAGATGACACAAAGCTGGGTGGACGTGTGTGCTGTGAGGAGGATGCCAAGAAATTACAGGATGATTTGGACAGGTTGGGTGATTGGGCAGAAGCATTGCAGATGCAATATAATGTGGATAAATGTGAGGTTATCCACTTTGGTGTCAAAAACAGGAAGGCAGATTATTATCTGAATGGCAATAGATTGGGAGAAGGGGAAGTGCAACGAGACCTGGGTGTCCTTGTGCACCAGTCGCTGAAGGTAAGCATGCAGGTGCAGCAGGCGGTTAAGAAGGCAAATGGTATGTTGGCCTTCATAGCGAGAGGGTTTGAGTACAGGAACAAGGATGTCTTGCTACAGTTGTACAGGGCCTTGGTGAGACCACATCTTGAGTATTGTGTGCAGTTTTGGTCACCTTATCTGAGGAAGGATATTCTTGCCATGGAAGGAGTTCAGCGAAGATTCACCAGGCTGATACCTGGGATGGCAGGAATGACGTATGAGGAGAGATTGGGTCAATTGGGCTTGTACTCGCTGGAGTTTAGAAGAATGAGAGGGGATCTCATTGAAACTTATAAAATTCTGGCAGGACTGGACAGACTGGATGCAGGGAGGATGTTCCTGATGGTCGGGGAATCCAGAACCAGGGGTCACAGTCTAAGGATAAGGGGTAGGCCTTTTAGGACAGAAATGAGGAGGAATTTCTTCACCCAGAGAGTGGTGAACCTGTGGAATTCTCTACCACAGAAGGCAGTAGAGGCCAATTCATTAAATATATTCAAGAAAGAGTTGGATATATTTCTTAAGGCTAAAGGGATCAAGGGGTATGGGGAGAAAGCAGGTACCAGGTACTGAACTTGGATGATCAGCCATGATCGCATTGAATGGCGGAGCAGGCTCGAGAGGCCGAATGGCCTACTCCTGCTCCTATTTTCTATGTTTTTTTGTTTCTATGTTTGGCATAAAAATAAAACAAAAAAGGTGACTCAACCGTGGCTAACAAGGGAAATTAGGGATAGCATAAGATCCAAGGAGAGGACATATAAATTGGCCAGTAAAAGCAGTAAACCTGAGGCTTGGGAGCAGTTTATGATTCAGCAAAGGAGGAAAAAGGGATTAATTAAGAGGGGGAAAATAGAATATGAGAGTAAGCTTTCAGGGAACATAAAAACTGACTGTAAAAGCTTTTATAGATATGTGAAGAGAAAAAGATTAGTGAAGTCAAGCGTAGGTCCCTTGCAGTCAGAATCAGGGGAATTTATAATGGGGAACAAAGAAATTGCAGACCAATTAAATAAATATTTTGGTTCTGTCTTCACAAAGGAGGACACAAATAACCTCCCAGAGATGTCGGGGAACATAGGGTCTAATGAGAGGGAGGAACTGAAATAAATCAGTATTTGTAGGGAAATGGTGTTAGGGAAATTGACGGGATTGAAGGCCGATAAATCCCCAGGGCCTGATAATCTACATCCTAGGGTACTTAAAGAAGTGGCCCTAGAAATAGTAGATGCATTGCTGGTCATCTTCCAAAATTCAATAGATTCTGGAACAGTTCTCGTGGATTGGAGGGTAGCTAATGTTACCCCACTATTCAAAAAAGGTGGTAGAGAGAAAACAGGGAATTATAGACCGGTAAGCCTGACATCGGTAGTGGGGAAAATGCTAGAGTCCATTATAAAAGATGTAATAGCAGAGCACTTGGAAAACAGTGACAGGATCGGACAAAGTCAACATGGATTTACAAAAGGTAAATCGTGCTTGACTAATCTACTGGAATTTTTGAGGATGTAACTGGTAAAATAGATAAGGGAGAACCAGTGGATGTGGTGTATTTGGACTTTCAGAAGGCTTTCGATAAGGTCCCACATAAGAGTTTAGCGTGTAAAGTTAAGGCACATGGGATTGGGGGCAAGGTACTGAATTGGATAAAGAACTGGTTGGCAGACAGGAAGCAAAGAGTTGGAATAAACGGGTCTTTTTCCGAGTGGCAGGCAGTGACTAGTGGTGTACCGCAGGGATCAGTCCTAGGACCCCAGCTATTCACAATATATATAAATGATCCAGACGAAGGAACTAGATGTAATATCTCCAACTTTGCAGATAACACAAAGCTGAGTGTGCGTGTGTGCTGTGAGGAGGATGCTGAGAAACTCCAGTATGATTTGGACAGGCTGGGTGATTGGGCAGAAGCATGGCAGATGCAGTATAATTGGATAAATGCGAGGTTATCCACTTTGGTGGCAAAAACAGGAAGGCAGATTATTATCTGAATGGCAATAGATTGGGAGAAGGGGAAGTGCCACGAGACCTGGGTGTCCTTGTGCACCAGTCGCTGAAGGTAAGCATGCAGGTGCAGCAGGCAGTTAAGAAGGCAAATGGTATGTTGGCCTTCGTAGCGAGAGGGTTTGAGTACAGGAACAAGGAGGTCTTGCTGCAGTTGTACAGGGCCTTGATGAGGCCACACCTTGAGTATTGTGTGCAGTTTTGGTCGCCTTATCTGAGGAAGGACGTTCTTGCCATGGAGGGAGTGCAGCGAAGATTCACCAGACTGATACCTGGGATGGCAGGAATGACGTATGAGGAGAGATTGGGTCGATTGGGCTTATACTCGCTGGAGTTTAGAAGAATGAGAGGGGATCTCATTGAAACTTATAAAATTCTAACAGGACTAGACAGACTAGATGCAGGAAGGATGTTCCCGATGGCCAGGGAGATCAGAACCAGGGGTCACAGTCTCAGGATAAGGGGTAAGCCATTTAGGACAGAGATGAGGAGGAATTTCTTCACCCAGAGAGTGGTGAACCTGTGGAATTCTCTACCACAGAAGGCAGTAGAGGCCAATTCATTAAATATATTCAAGAAGGAGTTAGATATATTTCTTAAGGCTAAAGGGATCAAGGGATATGGGGAGAAAGCAGGGACAGGGTACTGAATTTGGATGATCAGCCATGATCACATTGAATGGCGGAGCAGGCTCGAGGGGCCGAATGGCCTACTCCTGCTCCTATCTTCTATGTTTTTATGTTTCTATGTCACTTCAAGCTGCCTTCTTCAGTCCTGTGAGTGCACTTTACAACAAGGCGACTGTTTAGAACACAAGGTATTTAGGTCAAGTTTTATCTTGGGGATGGCGGTAAGAAAGGAGAAAATTAAATACATCATTAAAATGAACACCCAGGCAGTAAACATGCACACTCAGCTCATGGGTGCAGTGGGAAGGGTGCCCGATTGCATTGATGGACTGGCAAGGAGTGTGGAGCAGTCCGCTGCAGCACAGGCCGATGCAACGCAACAGCTTAGTGCAGCAATTCAGTCACTGGCTGCTCCGATCCAATCTCAGACTGCTCCCATGCAGTCTCAGATTGAGGCCACGCGAGCACTGACTGCTGCCATCGTTGTTGGTTCGCCACATTGCCCCGGGGCTCTCACGGCGACGCAGCAGGCCAGCAATCTGTGCTCCAGCAGATTGTCCCGGATGCTGAGGTGCTGCCCCGGGGGAGTGCCAGTGTGTCGGTCGAGTAGGAAGGTGCTGTCCTCTCTCAGGATGACAGCATTCCTGCTCCCACCACTGGCACTTCCCTATTTGCACTTACCACCGCCTGCAACACAGCCAGCCCAGACTGCTGCTGCCCATGCAGAGTTGGTGCAGCCGGGGCCTCCAGACCCAGAGCTGGTCGAGGGCGTCCTTCAAGGGCATCTGTAGTCTCTGCATCTGACATTCAGCAGCCTTCCACCAGCCTTGCTGCAGCCGCTAGTCCCCCATTACGGAGGAGCGGTAGGGTGGGAAGGGGAGAAGTGCACAGGGGATGGAGATCACCCTCGAAGGGCAAAAAGTAGGAGGTCTAAATAAATGGTGGGAATGTCTTTAGTAAAGGTCGAGGTTCATCTGATAACTTTTGTTTCGTGTTATTATGTCCGTGAATGATTGAGACACGGACAGCAGGAGTTGAGCAAAACAAGTCTTTACTGATTGAAGTCGATCGGGCACTGAAAACAACAGAGGCTCACTAGCGCCTTTTATACAGGGGTGGTCACTGCCGGTACTGCAGTCTGAGACCAGTTATTCTCTTAAAGGTACATACACAACAATTCCTCCCCTTTTAGATAAACAGTACATAACATTCATTTAACAATTAAATGATAACTAATTACAATCACAATTACGGTTGCTAGATACATTGGTTAAGTTTAAGCAATTATAAGTTCAGTCTTTGAGGAGGCTTCCTGATTCTGTCTGGATAACGCCTCTTTGGGGTATCAGGTTCTTCTGGCAATGTTGGGTCGGGATCAATGTCGTTGTTTGGTTCATCTGCTTCCAATATCACCGATTCTGCGGTAGCTGCAATTGGTACGTCGATTTCATTGCCAGGTGTATCAGATCGTGGTGTGGAGTTGACGTTTTCCAGTGACTCTAGAATCTGGTCAGCATGGCGTCTTACAATGCTCTCTGCAACGTCCACGGTATACATGAGAGGTCCTTGCCGTGTACAAATCGTTCCTGGCTGCCATTTCTCAGTGCGGTAGTCCCGGGCCAAAACTGGTTGACCTATCTTAAAACTCCTGGTCGGCCTTTCATTCATATTCTGAAACTGCCTGTTCTCCACATCTCTTCGGACGTTTGGCTTAACCAAATCCAAGCAGCATCGTAGTCTTCGATTGAAGAACATCATGGCTGGAGTTTGGTTGGTAACCGCATGTGTCGCATTCCAGTAGGCAAACAAGAAGTTGTCCACCTTGTGTTGTAGGGGTATATCTTCATTACACATTGCCTTGATAGCCTTCTTGAATGTTTGGACAAACCTCTCGGCCAATCCATTAGTGGCTGGATGATATGGGGCAGATGTGTAATGCTTAACACCATTGTTCTTTAAGAACCTCCGGAACTCTTCAGACACAAACTGTGCTCCATTGTCAGAGCAAATCTGTTCAGGCAGCCCATTCCTGGCGAATATGGTTCGTAAAACTGTGATGGTGTTTTCCGTGGTGGTTGAGGACATTTTTATTACCTCTGGCCACTTTGAATGTGCATCCACCGCAATTAAATACATCGAGTCCATGAAGGGACCAGCAAAATCAATGTGCACCCTTTGCCATGGAGATGAGAGCCACTCCCATGGGTGTAGAGGAGCTTGTGGTGGGGCGTTTTGGACCTTCTGGCATCCTGCACAGCTCTTGGTCATCTCTTCGATTTCTCTATCGATTCCCGGCCACCACACAAATGCTCTGGCTAAGTTCTTCATTTTTACCCCACCCAGATGACCCTCATGAAGCTCATTGAGCACTCTATCCGTCAACTTAGGTGGAATTACTACTCTGGATCCACACATCAAGGTTCCTCTGCACACTGACAGCTGTTCTCTTCTTGGCGAGAATGCTGGCAGCAGTGGTTCGCCATGTGCTGGCCATCCCTTCACCGTTAAATCATAGACCCGCGATAGTGTCGGGTCATTCCGTGTTTCCTTTTCTATGTTTGCATTCGTCACAGGGAGGCATTCGACTATGGTCGAGTGGAATAACTCCATTGGATCCACTGCAAGGTCTTCTTCTTCCACCATCGGCAACGGTAGGCGTGACAATCCATCAGCATTCCCATGCTGTTTAGTTCCTTTGTACTCGATGTCATATTGGTGTGCCCCTAAGAAAAGGGACCACCTCTGCAGCCGTTGTGCTGTCATTATCGGTACGCCCTTCTGAGGGTTGAAAATAGAGACAAGAGGTTGATGATCGGTTAGTAGAGTAAATTTTTGACCGTGCAGGTAGTGATTGAACTTCTTCACCCCCCACACTAGGCTGAGGGCCTCTCTGTCAATCTGGGCGTAGTTACGCTCGGCAGAAGTTAACGAGCGTGACGCAAAAGCTATCGGCCTCTCTAAACCATCAAGGAATTTATGTGACAGTACCGCCCCAATGCCGTAGGGAGACGCATCACACGCCAGTCTGATCGGCAGTGCTGGGTTGTAGTGAGCCAATACTTCTCTTGAAGTGATTAAGTCCTTACTCTTCTGAAAGGCCCGCTTACAGTCATTGCTCCATTGCCATGCTACTCCCGTTCGTAGCAGGGCGTTCAGTGGGTGCAGAATTGTCGACAAATTCGGCAAAAACTTACGGTAGTAATTCACCAATCCGAGGAATGACCTCAGTTGCGACACATTTTCAGGCGCTGGGGCCTTAACAACCGCTTCAATTTTGTCAGGGGACTTATGTAATCCCTCTTCATCAATCGCATGGCCACAATACGATATCTGTTTCTTAAAAAACTCGCACTTGGGGCGGTTGGCTCGCAGCCCATGTTCCCGTAGTCTAGTGAGCACCTGTTCTAAGGTGTTCACTGTCATCTTCACCTGTCACAAGGATGTCGTCCAAGTAACACTGAGTCCCCGGAATCCCTTGCAGGACTTGTTCCATCGCTCTTTGTCAGATCGCCGGAGCCGATGCTACTCCGAATACCAATCGATGATACTGGTAAAGACCTTTGTGAGTGTTAATCGTGAGATACTTCCTAGAGGATTCTTCAACCTCCATCTGCAAATATGCTTGTGCTAGGTCAATTTTTGTAAAACGCTTCCCTCCAGACAGTGAGGCGAAGATGTCTTCTATTCTTGGAAGGGGATATTGTACTGTGTGAAGGACTGGGTTCACCGTCACCTTGAAATCCCCACAGATGCGAACCTTCCTTGGCTCCTCAGATTTATTGCTTAACGTTTTCTTCATGACAGGAACGATGGGTGCCGCCCACTCACTCCAGTCGACCTTAGACAACACGCCTGCCTTCTCCAGATTCTCCAGCTCTGCCTCGACGGCTGGGCGAATTTCATATGGTACCGGTCTTGCTTTGAAAAACTTGGGAATTGCATTCTCTGCTATTTTTATCGAGGCGGTTACACCTTTAAGAGTGCCCAGTTCTTGTTGAAATACCTCTTTGGCGTTAGCTAAGATTGTTGACAATCGTCCAGGAGTGACGTCTTCATCTTTTTTACCGTCCGCCGTCATTGCATGAATGGAGTGCCAATCTAAGCTTATCTTCCTGATCCATTCACATCCCAATAACGGTGGTCCACCATTTTGCAGTATGTAGAGATACAATTTCCGTATTTTCTTGCCGTTGTATTCGACAGGCACCCTTATTTTTCCTCTGGGGTATACTTTTTGCCCCGTATACGTCCTCAAGACAATGGATGTCTCTCTCAAGGGTATGTGTGAGAATAGCCGCTCGTAGTCTCGTCGATTCATGACGGTTAGCGCTGATCCTGTATCCAATTCCATTTTAACTTGGGACCCTGCTATCATGAGGGTGACCCAAATGGTTCGGTGATCCTCTTTTGCGATTACATTGTGAAGTTTGAGACAGCTTAGTCTCCTGTTCCCGGATTCACTATCGCTCATCTGGTCTTCGCAACTACTGTCCGTCATCTTTTGTACTTTCTTGTACGGTTCCTTAGTAGCCTTTTTGTTGTCGCTGGTCTTCTTCCCAGACCTGCAAACTCGTGCAATGTGTCCCATCTTTCCGCATTGCCTGCATATTTTGTCTTTGGACCAGCAGTCCTTCTGGTCATGGTTAGTTCTGCCGCAGCGATAACATTTTGCAAATCCCCGTGTCATTTCGTGGGTGCCGTATTCCTGTGGCTTTTGTTGAATTTCTGTAGCTCCCCTGGCTGCTGCTTCATACGATACTGCCACGCTGAAAGCCTTATCTATCGTCAGCTCTTTCTCTGAGAGTAACTTCTTCTGTGTTCCTTCACTCAGGAGTCCACGGACAAATTTGTCCCGTAGGGTATCTGCCAGTCCTGCTCTGAACTGGCAGTGCTTTGATAGCTTGCGTAGTTCCGTAAGGTACTCAGCATTGCTCTCATCTTTATGCTGAGTTCTCCTGTGGAATTTAAATCTTTCTGCTATCAACAGCGGTGCAGGGTTTAGGTGTTCCTGTAGGACAGCAACAATTTCGTTAAAACTCTTCGCCTTCGGTTTGGCTGGAGTAATCAGGTCCCGCAATAGGCCGTACGTTCTAGCGCCCATTAAGTTTAGCAATACCGATGCCTTTTTCTCATCAGCTATTTCGTTTGCCTCGCAATATACCTCAACTCTTTCCACATACGTGGTCCAGTCCTCTATTGTATTATCAAAGGCAGTGATACAGCCAGTCTTCGGCATCTTGCAAATCTAAAATGGCGCCTCCCGCGCTTTGCCTTCTTCCCCGATTTAACAAAATGGCGCCTCCCGCGCTTTGCCTTCTTCCCCGCTGAATAAGATGGCGCCTCCCGCGCTTTGCCTTCTTCCCCGCTTTTGCTAGCGCTGCTTTCCGCGGTTTCCGTTGCAACCTGTAGCTCCTCGCGGTTTCTTGCGCGTTTAATATTTCTTTTTTTATTATTTTCCCGTCGTGGAACAACCCTGTGGGACTCTTGCCTCCCTCTTCTCGGGTCTATACGCAGCCCGGCTTCGTAGCACCGGCCGCGCCCTGTGTGCTCCACCCTCTCTCTCTCTTCTTCCCGACAACGCTGCTCGGCCCCGTTGCAAGCCACCCGCTCGAGTTCGCGACCGCCGCAGCCCAGGAAGGATCAGTGTACTACCTGCCACCAGCCCGATTAGCTGAAGCACCGTCGACAGGAACCAGGCCCCGCTTTCGACAGCTTCTCCAGCAATCTTCAACTCCGCTAACACAGGGGCGGATGCCCACGGTTGACGCCCGCTTCTACTGCTTCTTACTTTTTTTTCCAGGCCTCGACCTCTGCTCACTTCACTGTAGGAATGGATCCCAGGAGGTGGTGCAGACTGTAGGTAAGTTCGTATCTGCTCGTCGCCAGTATTATGTCCGTGAATGATTGAGACACGGACAGCAGGAGTTGAACAAAACAAGTCTTTACTGATTGAAGTTGATCGGGTACTGAAAACAACAGAGGCTCACTAGCGCCTTTTATACAGGGGTGGTCACTGCCGGTACTGCAGTCTGAGACCAGTTATTCTCTTAAAAGTACATACACAACAAGTGTTTTGGCCATTATCTCCAGCTTGTGAAAACCAGTTCTGTTAATTAATGATTTGTTGTGTTTGTTTCTATTAGTTTGTCCTGAATAAATGACACACACAGAGTTTGCTACATGTACATATTTGGCCTTTGGAATCATTGCGGCTTTGGCCGGCTATAGGGGTTGCAGGTTGCTTTCCATCATGTTGTTCTCCATGCCAGAAGCCATCTTCTGAGTAGGGGCCTGGAAGCGGCTTGTTATCAGCCATTGACGGACGGCCCTTGCAGTGGCAACATTGTGGGCCTCCCTCCCGCCTTGGTGCTGCTGCTGATCCTCCTCCTCCTCCTCCGATGGTGCACCAAGGCCTGGTGGCATTGGCTGGGTCCTGAGGATTGCAAGGTTATGAAGAATGCAGCAAACAACAATGAAGAGGGAGACTCGCTCAGGAGAGTACTGCAGGGCTCCTCCTGAGTGGTCCAGACAGCGGAACCGTTGCTTGAGCATGCCAATCGTCTGCTCAACGATGTTCCTGGTGGCGAGATGGCTCTCATTATACCGCAGCTCAGCAGGGGTGTTGGGGTTATGGAGCGGTATCATCAGCCAGGTGCAGAGTGGGTAACCCTTGTCCCTGAGCAGCCAACCACTTGGCTGATGCGGTGCCTGGAAAAGGTCTGGCACACCAGTCTGGCGCAGGATGAAAGCATCATGGCTGTTGCCAGGATAGCGGGCATTGACAGCGAGTATCAGCTGTCTATGGTCACAGACCTACCGGACATTTAAAGAGCGATAACCCTTGCGGTTTTGGAAAACCTCTGCATTTTCATGCGGTGCCTGCAATGCCACATGGGTGCAGTCAATGGCGCCCTGCAGCATGGGGAAGCCCGCTATCCTAGCAAACCCACATGCGCGTTCATGCTGTTTGGCCCGGGTCATGGGGAAAGAGATGTACTGGCGTGTCCTTTCATAGAGGGCATTTGTCACCTCCCGGATACAGCAATGGACAGCGAACTGGGAGATATTGGTGATGTCCCCAGTAGCTGCTTGAAAGGAGCCAGTGGCATAAAAATTCAGAGCCACTTTGACCTTCACTGCCACCGACAAAGACGTCCTGGTCCTCAGTTGAGGCTGCAGATCTGGTTGCAGCAGGTGGCAGAGCTCAGTGACCACCTCCTTGCTGAAGCGCAGCCTGCGCAAACACTGCTCCTCAGACAAATGAATGTAGGAGAATTGTTCCCGGAATACCCTGGGAGGGTGAAGTCTCCTCTGCAGAGGCCTGTTGGCCCTCCTCCCTCTGGCCATGTTTGCCACTCTCTCTCTGCGTCTCTGATGCCTCCAATTCTGCAGCTGCAGGACGACGTCCCAAATCAGTGCAGCCCCCACAGTCTCTTCTAAATCGATGCAAGGAAGGTCAAATCAAAAAGAGCCTGCAAAGTGCTGCTCAGTACCCAAAACTCCTTCACACAGCGTTGGATCTCTCCAGAAGTCTCTCTCTCTCTCAAAATCTCCCTCTCTCTCTCTCAGAATGCATGGTGCAAAAATGTCTCCGACAAAAAAAGTCAGGAAGAGGCCGCCTTTAAATAACGCTCCCCCAGCCCCTTCTCGACTGCCAAACGTTCCCCTCTACCTGTCGTTGCTAGCGGCAGGCGGAAAGGCAGGGAGCGCCACTCAATACCCGGTCCTGGGCGCTACCGGGGCGTCGCACCCTCGACTGACGTCACGATCTGCGGGCGCAGGAGATCGTGGCGGTAGAGTTTAGCGCTACCGCAAAAACTCTGGTCAATTTCGCGAGCGGCGCAAACATCGCCGCGCCCGGGCGCTAGTTGCTTTGCGCCCTATTAGCGCCCTCTTAGGGTGCAAACGGAAGGCGCTAATCAACCGAATTTTTCCCCCTTGGCCTTCCTGGGGCCTGAAATACCCATTAAGCGAAACGTAAAATGATAGATTATTACAAACATATTACAAACTGTGTACATGGTCCAAAGCTGGTTTGAGGTTAGCATGTGCAGGAGTGGCTTCCTCCAAACACAATTGTTCCAATCCAACTATTTGTTTCAAGATGGTAGTTGTGCGTATCACCAATACTTTACAAGAGAATAGATGGCTGAACCGAATAAATGGAAGGTGTGGTAAAGTTAAGGTTTTAAGCACCAGGTGGGGTTGGCATCTTTCTCACAAGTGGGAAAGACCACTTATCAATGTGGTGGAAGAAAGGCGGGTGGATTGCCCTCACCACTCACTTCTTCTTTTCGTTATTGTTCCCACACTTGCGGGAAAAAAAACTTCTTTCCTGACGTTCTGGGTCCCACACTTGGGTGGAAGATGCCTGTGCGTGAATTCTTTTAACGTGGGATGGCCGTTGCACACCAGCTACCACACGGGCTTGACAGAGCAAGGTCTTGGTCCAATGGCAAGGGGATCCAAGATGATTGGAGACCAGGCTCTGCTACATCGGCCTAGCACACACACAAACATACTCCTACTGTTCTCCTCCCTCCGTCCCGCAGGTCCTCTCTGCCTGGGTTTCATAGGCTGCAGTGTGATCCTCCCGGCCCCACAAGCGAGGTGTCAGCTTGCAGCACCTGCCTGGCTTCTCAGCTGATGTTCCTTACTGGCAATTTAGCCTGGCAGGGTATAGACATCAGAAGTTGCCCTGTCTACCCTGAATCACGCTCGATTAACATCACTGGCTGCACTACAGTGTATCAGCTGCAACTTTTACACCCCAGTGGCATTTTTAGTGTGGAAGCAAGTCATCCTCGGTTCCGAGGGACTGCCTAAGAAGAAGAAATAATTTCAGTAGGTAAATATGGCTTTGCCCTGCCAGTGGCAGTCTCCTTCGTCCCTTGCCTCCCATCCCGCCCCCCCACCCCCATGCCTCGTCACATTGGGCATGCATGCAATCGAGCATGTGAGGTCGGAGACACGATATACCACCACCAGCGAGACTGCACACTGCCAGCAGACGCTAGTAATATTTACCCTAAATTCTTGATTTATGCACACTGACTGATGCAGTCAAATTTTATTTTTTATTACAGAAGCACGTTACTGCGGGTGCTGGAAATCTGAAATAAAAACAAAAAATGCTGGCAATATTCACCAGGTCAGGCAGCATCTGTGGAGAGAGAAACAGAGTTAACGTTTCAGGTCGATGACCCTTCGTCAGAACTGATCAATTCTGATGAAAGGTCTTCGACCTGAAATGTTAACGCTGTTTCTCTCTCCACAGATGCTGCCTGACCTGGTGTATATTTTCTATTTTCATTTTTATTACCTAAGAGTCTGGGATTTATACCAGGATTTGGGGCTCACGTTCCTTGATCCCATCCCTTTTTTCCATGACAATGGGAAACCAGTGGCTTGTAATGTGCAGAGGGGGCTATAGCAGGCGTGAATGTCTGCTACTGAAGCTTTCAATCATCATCCAATGCTGCCCTCACCATTCATTTTCCTTTGCACTATTGTTCCCACAGGCTTATCTACACCCTAACTGTAGTGTCCGAGGATCAATAATACTCAGACTGCAGGAGAACAATAAAACAGGTATTTACTGACAGAGAGTAACTCAAGATTGAAGTACAGAAGCCTGCTAGGGCTTTTTATGGTGTGGTCACTGCCGGTACTGCAGTATAAAATCAGTTCTTCTCTTAAAGGTACATACACAACAATTCCTCCCCTTTTAGATAAACAGTATATAACATTCATTTAACAACTAAATAATAACTAATTACAATTACAATTTTCTCTGTACTATATACATCAACTGAAATAATTATTTATAAGTTCAGTCTTTGAGGAGGCTTCCTGATCCTGACTGGATAGCGCCTTTCTCGAGTATCCTGTTCTTGCGGCGGAGTTGATTCTGGCTCATTGTCATTGGTTGGTTCGTCAGCTTCCAATACCACTGCTTCTGAGGTAGACGCAATCTGTACTTCGGGTTCATTACCAGGTGCACATGCTCGTGGTATAGGTTTGGCTTGTTCCCGTGACTCTAGAATCTGGTCAGCATGGCGTCTCACGATGCTCTCTCCAACGTCCACTGTGTACATTAGTGGTCCCTGCTGTGTGCATATCGTGCCTGGCTGCCATTTTTCTGTTCGGTAGTCGCGGGCCAAGACTGGTTGCCCTATCTTGAAGCTCCTGGTTGGCTTCTCATTGATGTGCTGGAATTGCTTATCCTCAACATCTCGTCTTATGTTTGGTTTGAGCAAATCCAAGCGACATCTTAGCCTTCGGTTGAAGAACATTATGGCTGGAGCTTGGTTGGTGACTGCATGTGTCGCATTCCGGTAAGCAAACAAGAAATTATCTAGCTTGTGTTGTAGTGGTATGCCGTCGTTATACATCGCCTTTATTGCCTTTTTAAAGGTCTGAATAAACCTCTCAGCCAATCCATTTGTGGCTGGATGATATGGGGCAGATGTGTAATGTTTCACCCCATTATTCCTCAGAAACCTCCAGAAATCCTCGGACACAAACTGTGGCCCATTGTCGGAGCAAATCTGTTCTGGCAGGCCATTCCTGGCGAAGATGGTCCGTAGGACTGCAATAGTTTTCTCCGTGGTGGTGGAGGACATTTTGATGACCTCTGGCCATTTCGAATGGGCATCCACGGCGATTAGAAACATTGAGTCCATAAATGGACCAGCAAAATCAATGTGTACCCGTTGCCATGGAGATGAGGGCCACTCCCATGGGTGTAGCGGGGTCTGTGGTGGAGTGTTTTGGACCTTCTGGCATCCTGTGCATCTCTTGGTCATATCCTCGATTTCTTTATCGATTCCCGGCCACCACACAAACGCCCTGGGTAGGCTTTTCATTTTTACCCCTCCCAGATGACCCTCATGAAGCTCATTGAGCACTCTATCTCTCAACTTGGGTGGAATTACCACTCGGGATCCACACATCAAGGTCCCCCGGCACACTGACAGCTGTTCTCTCCTTGGCGAGAATGCTGGCAACAGTGAGTCGCCATGTGCTGGCCATCCCTTCACCGTCAAATCATAGACCCGAGAGAGTGTCGGGTCATTTCGGGTTTCCTTCTCTATACTTGAGTTTGTAACAGGCAGACATTCGACTATGGTCGCATGGAATATCTCAACAGGGTCCACTGCAGGTGCTTCCTCTACCGTAGGCAACGGTAGGCGCGACAGCCCATCAGCGTTTCCATGCTGTTTCGTACCCTTGTACTCTATGTCGTACTGATGTGCCCCTAGAAAAAGTGACCATCTTTGCAGCCGTTGCGCCGTCATCACTGGAACGCCCTTCTTTGTGTTAAAAATGGAGACCAGGGGCTGATGATCAGTCAGTAGGATGAATTTCTGCCCGTGCAGATAGTGATTGAACTTCTTCACCCCCCCCCCCCACACCAGGCTGAGGGCCTCCCTGTCAATCTGGGTATAGTTACGCTCGGCTGAGGTTAACGGGCGCGACGCAAAGGCTATTGGCCTCTCTGAACCGTCAAGGTTCGTAGGGAGATGCATCACATGCCAACCGAATCAGTAGTGTTGGGTTGTAGTGGGCCAATACTTCTTTTGAAGTGATTAGGCATTTACATTTCTGAAAGGCACGCTTACACTCATCACTCCATTTCCATGTTACTCCAGTTTGCAGCAGGGCGTTCAGTAAGTGCAGAATTGTAGATAAATTCGGCAAGAACTTATGGTAGTAGTTCACCAACCCGAGGAACGACCTCAGTTGCGACACATTTTCCGGTGCTGGAGCCTTGACTACAGCCTCAATCTTGTCTGGTGACTTATGCAGCCCTTCCTCATCAATCATGTGGCCACAATACGAGATTTGTCTCCTGAAGAACTCGCATTTGGGGCGGTTGGCTCGTAGCCCATATTCCTGTAATCTAGTGAGCACCTGCTCCAGGTTGGCAAGGTGTTCACTGTCATTTTCGCCTGTAACCAGGATGTCGTCCAAATAACACTGGGTCCCCGGGATCCCTTGCAGGACTTGTTCCATCGCCCTCTGCCAAATAGCCGGGGCTGATGCTACCCCGAATACCAGTCGATTGTACTGGTAAAGGCCTTTGTGAGTGTTTATCGTGAGGTATTTCCTAGATGCTTCTTCCACCTCCATTTGTAGATACGCTTGGGCCAGATCAATCTTCGTAAAGCGTTTCCCTCCAGATAGTGAGGCGAAAATATCTTCTATCCGTGGAAGAGGATATTGTACTGTGTGCAGGACTGGGTTCACAGTTACCTTGAAGTCCCCACAGATGCGAACCTTCTTCGGCTCCCCAGGCGTGCTGCTCAATGATTTCTTCATTACAGGAACGATGGGTGTGGCCCACTCACTCCAGTCTACCTTGGACAGCACACCCGAACGCTCCAGACTCTCCAGTTCTGCTTCAACGGCTGGGCGGATCGCGTATGGTACTGGTCTGGCCTTAAAAAATTTTGGATTTGTGTTAGCTTCGATTTTTATCATTGCCTTTACTCCTTTTAGAGTCCCAAGTCCTTGTTGGAACACCTCTTTCGCGTCAGTTAGAATTTTTGACAGTCGTCCAGGTGTGACATCATCATCCTTTTTGTCAGTCACAGTTAGCGCCTGAATGGAATGCCAATCCAATTGTATTTTTCGGATCCATTCACATCCCAATAATGGTGGTCCTCCATCTTGTAGTATATATAGATACAGTTTCTGTGTTTCCTTGCCGTTGTATTTAACTGGCACCCTTATTTTTCCTCTGGGGTAGACTTTTTGCCCCGTGTATGTCTTCAATACAATGGACGTGTCCTTCAAGGGTATGTGTGAGAATAGCCGCTCATAGTCTCGTCGATTCATGACAGTTAGGGCTGATCCTGTATCCAATTCCATCTTTACTTGGGACCCTGCTATCATGAGGGTGACCCAAATGGTTCGGTGATCCTCTTTTGCGATCACGTTGTGTAACTTTAGACAACTTAGTCTCCTGCTCCCGGAGTCATTATCACTCTCCTGATCTTCCGAACTACTGTCTGTCATTTTTTTTACTTTCTTGTACTATTCCTTAGTAGTTCTTGTAGTGTTGGTTTTCTTTCCCGACCTGCAGACTCTTGCTATGTGTCCCATTTTCCCATATTGCCTGCATACTTTGTCCTTAACCCAGCAGTCCTTCTGATCATGGGTTGTTCTGCCGCAGCGATAGCACTTTTCTGCTCCATGCGCCATTTCGTTAGCGCTGTATTCTTTTGGTTTCTGTTGTATTTCCGCAGCTCCCCGTGCTGCTGCTTCGTAGGATACTGCCACGCTGAAAGCCTGTTCTAGCGTCAGGTCCTTTTCCGAAAGTAGTCGTTTCTGGGTTCCTTCACTCTGGAGCCTGCAGACAAACTTATCCCGTAAGGTGTCTGCCAGTCCTGCTCCGAACTGGCAGTGCTTCGATAACTTGCGTAGTTCCGTAAGATAGTCAGCATTGCTCTCATCTTTGTGCTGGTTTCTTTTATGGAACTTAAATCTTTCTGCTACCAGCAGCGGTGTAGGGTTTAGGTGTTCCTGTAAGATATTAACAATCTCTTCAAAACTTTTCTCCATTGGTTTAGCTGGGGTAATTAAATTCCGCAATAGGCCATACGTTCTCGCGCCCATCAAATTTAACAATACCGACGCCTTCTTTCCATCGACCACCTCATTTGCCTTGCAGTACACTTCAATTCTTTCCACATACGTGGTCCAGTCTTCTACCTCGTTGTCGAAAGCAGTGATACTGCCACTCTTCGGCATCTTGGGTGATTTAAAATGGTGCCTCCCGCGCTTTTTCTTCTTCCCCAATGGAATAAAATGGCGCCTCCCGCGCTTTTCTTTCTTCCCCAATGTAATAAAATGGCGCCTCCCGCGCTTTTCCTTCTTCCCCTTGCTGCCATGCTGCTGCTAGCGTTCTACAGGGTAATGGCGGCGACCCGTGGCTTCGGCGCGTCTCACTTTTCCTTCCCCACGTTCTATCCTCTCCACGCTGCCCGGTTCTTGAGCACCGACCGTGCCCTGTGCACTCCACCCTCTCTCTCTCTCTTCCTCCCGACAACGCTGCACGGCCCCTTTGCTGAGCCGCTCGATCGAGCCTGAGCCCGCCGCAGTCCGGAAGGGTCAGCGCACTACCTGCTACCAGCACGACTTGCTGGAACACCTCGACTGGGGAGCCAAGCCCAGCTCTCCACAGCCTCCCCTGCAACTCTCCGATGGATCCCTGGGCGGTTGCCCGCGGTCGACGCCCGCCGTTCTGACTTTGACCTCCAAGAAGCTTCTCTTCAGGGAAAAGATCCCCGTGAGGTGATGCAGTACTGCAGGTGAGCCCGTCGCCAGTGTAGTGTCCGAGGATCACTAATACTCAGACTGCAGGAGAACAATAAAACAGGTATTTACTGACAGAGAGTAACTCAAGACTGAAGTACAGAAGCCTGCTAGGGCTTTTTATACAGGTGTGGTCACTGCCGGTACTGCAGTATAAAATCAGTTCTTCTCTTAAAGGTACATACACAACACTAACGAGCAACTGTAAACTTCGCGTCTATCTTGGTGACAAGACCAGCCGAACATGAATGCTCAACGATGGTCTGCCGCAGGGGTCGCTGCTCGCACCGGCCTTTTTCAACATCTATACGATGAACATGTCATGCACCAAATCCCGCAAGTGCGCATATGCCAATGACTGTAGGCATCAATGCAAGAGGAAGCTAGTAGGATGACCTGGACCTTCTGGAACACTACTTCTGGGTCTGGCGCCCCTGCCCCCAATCCAGAGAAGACAGTTGTGTCGGCTTTCCATCTGAACAACAACACCGCCGGGAAAGAACTCAACGTTTCCTTCTGTGGAAGGTGACTATGTAATGAGAGAGGATTAATTAGCAATCTTGTTGTACGAGGCCCCTTGGGTCAGAGCGATCATAATATGATAGAATTCTTCATTAGGATGGAGAGTGAAGTAGTTGACTCGGAGACTAGGGTCCTGAATTTAAATAAAGGAAACTACGATGGTATGAGGCGCGAATTGGGTAGGATTGATTGGGGAATGTCACTCAAAGGGTTGACGGTGGATAGGCAATGGCAAACATTCAAAGACCGCATGGATGAACTACAGAAGTTGTTCATCCCAGTTTGGGATAAGAATAAAACAAAAAGGGTGACTCAACCATGGCTAACAAGGGAAATTAGGGATAGCATAAGATCCAAGGAGAGGGCATATAAATTGGCCAAAAAAAGCGGTAACCCTGAGGATTGGGAGCAGTTTAGGATTCAACAAAGGAGGACAAAGGAATTAATTAAGAAGCGGAAAATAGAATATGAAAGTAAGCTTGCAGGGAACATAAAAACTGACTGTAAGAGCTTTTATAGGTATGTGAAGAGAAAAAGATTAGTGAAATCAAGTGTAGGTCCCTTGCAGTCAGAAGCAGGGGAAGTTATAATGGGGAACAAAGAAATGGGGGACCAATTAAATGCATATTTTGGTTCTGTCTTCACAGAGGACACAAATAACCTCCCAGAGATGTTGGAGAACATAGGGTCTGATGAGAGGGAGGAACTGAAAGAAATCAGTATTTGTAGGGAAATGGTGTTAGGGAAATTGACGGGATTGAAGGCCGATAAATCCCCAGGGCCTGGTACTTAAGGAGGTGGCCCTAGAAATAGTAGATGCTTTGCTGATCATCTTCCAAAATTCGCTGGAATTTGGAACAGTACTCATGGATTGGAGGGTAGCTAATGTTACCTCACTATTCAAAAAGGGTGGTAGAGAGAAAGCGGGGAATTACAGACCGGTAAGCCTGACATCGGTAGTGGGGAAAATGATGGAGTCCATTATAAAGGATGTAATAGCTGAGCACTTGGAAAACAGTGACAGGATCGGACAAAGTCAACATGGATTTACAAAAGGTAAATCGTGCTTGACTAATCTACTGGAATTTTTTGAGGATGTAACTGGGAAAATAGATAAGGGAGAACCAGTAGCTGTGGTGTCGCATAAGAGATTAGCGTGTAAAGTTAAGGCACATGGGATTGGGGGCAAGGTATTGACTTGGATAGAGAGCTGGTTGGCGGACAGAAAGCAGAGAGTAGGAATTAACGGGTCTTTTTCCGAGTGGCAGGCAGTGACTAGTGGGGTACCGCAGGGATCGGTCCTTGGACCCCAGCTATTCACAATATACATTCATGATCTAGATAAGGGAACTAGATGTAATATCTCCAAGTTTGCAGATGACACAAAGCTGGGCGGGCGTGTGTGCTGCGAGGAGGATATCGAGAAACTCCAGGATGATTTGGACAGGTTGGGTGATTGGGCAGAAGCGTGGCAGATGCAATATAATGTGGATAAATGCGAGGTTATCCACTTTGGTGTCAAAAACAGAAAGGCAGACTATTATCTGAATGGCAATAGATTGGGAGAAGGGGAAGTGCAACGAGACCTGGGTGTCCTTGTGCACCAGTCGCTGAAGGTAAGCATGCAGGTGCAGCAGGCGGTGAAGAAGGCAAATGGTATGTTGGCCTTCATAGCAAAGGGGTTTGAGTACAGGAGCAAGGATGTCCTGCAGTTGTACAGGGCCTTGGTGAGACCACACCTTGAGTACTGTGTGCAGTTTTGGTCACCTTATCTGAGGAAGGATGTTCTTGTCATGGAAGGAGTTCAGCAAAGATTCACAAGGCTGATCCCTGGGATGGCAGGAATGACGTATGAGGAGAGATTGGGTCGATTGGGCTTATACTCGCTGGAGTTTAGAAGAATGAGAGGGGGTCTCATCGAAACTTATAAAATTCTGACAGGTCTGGACAAACTAGAGGCAGGTAGAATGTTCCCGATGGTCGGAGAGTCCAGAACCAGGGGTCATAGTCTAAGGATAAGGGGTAAGCCATTTAGGACAGAGATGAGGAAGAATTTCTTTACCCAGAGAGTGGTGAACCTGTGGAATTCTCTACCACAGAAGGCGGTTGAGGCCAAGTCTTTCAATATATTCAAGAAGGAGTTAGATATATTTCTTAGAGCTAAAGGAGTGGTGAACCGGTGGAATTCTCTGCCACAGAGAGCGGTGGAGGCCAGTTCATTAAATATATTCAAGAAAGAGTTGGATATATTTCTTAAGGCTAAAGGTATCAAGGGATATGGGGAGAAGGCAGGTATGGGGTACTGAGTTTGGATGATCAGCCATGATCTCATCGAATGGCGGAGCAGGCTCGAAGGGCTGAATGGCCTACTCCTGCTCCTATCTTCTATGTTTCTATGTTTCTATGAACCCCACCCGCAATACCCGGGCGTCACCCTGGACAGGACTCTCACCCATCGGCCTCATCTCACCAACACCGGCCAAAAAGTAAAAACCAGGGTGACATAAGAAAACTACTTGGTCTAAGCGTTAAACAAAGCTTTAATCAACTGTTTTACAATGTGGAGGTCTAGTTGTGTCCTTCACTAGTTCCTGTTAAGAATGTCCTGCACAAGCTGGGCCCGTGCCTGAGTATTTATACTCTCCCTGGACAGCGCCACCTGTAGGCCGCTCAGTATTATTTCATAAGTCTTTCTTTCATGAATGACTGATTCATGTCACAGGGTGAACATGGTCCGGAAACTGGCTGGAGTGTCCTGGGGGGGAGCACAGCCAGAACACTTCGCACCGCAACAGTGGCCCTCGTCTACTCTGCTGCAGAATGCTGCACTGCCTCATGATCCTACAGCCGTCACACAAGGATCGTGGACGTGTAGCTAAACGCTGCCATGTGGACGGTGTCAGGGACTCCAACTGAGTGGCTCCCACATTGCCCCGCCCGCCGCTCGCCGCGACGCCACCGTGCTCCGTGAGATGGAAAAAAATCACGAGCAGCATCGACCTTCCTGTTTGACATGAATCAGTCATTCATGAAAGAAAGAAGGAAAGCGCGAGAGACGCCATTTTAAGCCAGTCTAACCACACCCAAAAATGCCGAAGAGTGGCAGTATCACAACGTTCGACAATGAAGTCGAAGATTGGACGACATATATCGAACGCATAGAAGTATACTGCAAGGCGAATGAAGTGCCAGATGACAAGAAAGCGCTGGTATTGTTGAATTCAATGGGTGCAAAAACGTATGGCTTACTACGAAACCTAGTAACCCCAGAGAAGCCAGTAGAAAAGGATTTTGAAAACATAGTGTCAATCCTACAGGGCCACTTAAACCCCACACCGCTGCTGATAGCAGAAAGATTTAAGTTTCACAAAAGGAACCAGCATAAAGATGAAAGTAATGCTGAGTCATAGTCATAGAGTCATAGGCCTAGATTTTCAGTATAGACAGTTTTGGGGCGCTAACCTTAGCGCCCGCCCGAAGTTAGCGCCCGCCCCAAAGTAGCGCCCCGTTGCCGGAAATTCAGTGGCTTCGCCCTAAGAGGTTGGTGGAGCGCTAAAAGAGGCGTTCCACTACTATCTTTAGGCGCTAAGCCGGCGGTGCAGAGCACAACACCCGAGCTCGGGCGCAGCGCACGGCAGACACTCTGGTGCCAGTGAGCTCTTAAAGGGGAAGGGTGCATGTGTTTTTTTCAAAGGCAGAGTCTGGGAGGAGGAGGAGGAGGAGGAGGAGGAGGAGGAGGAGGAGGAGGAGAGGAGGAGGAGGAGGACATAAATACACCATTCACAACACACTGGTTCCTTCCATTATAGTGCAGGAGGAGGGCCCTTTAATTTGCGCTCCCCAGGGTGTGTTGCGTTCCATTTTACAAACGCACTGGCCGCCAGCCGCACAATCGGGCGGTCCGACTGAAGTTTGGATTCGGGGCGGCCAAAGGGCGTTGCACGAGGATGTGACGTCATTTTCTGCGCGCGCATCCGGGCGGCCGCTAAACTTTGCGCCGGCGCTAACGGGCAACTTAATTTGGGGCGGGGCGCAAACTGCGCTGCGCCCGGGCGCTACACGCATAGCGCCCGAAAATCACTTCTCTTAAGGCGCTAACTGCTGGCGCAAGCAACTGAAAATCTAGCCCCATAGAGTCATAGAGTTATACAGCACGGATAGAGGCCCATCGTGTCTGCGCCGGCCATCAAGCCCTGTCTAATCTAATCCCATATTCCAGCATTTGGTCCGTAGCCTTGTATGCTATGGCATTTCAAGTGCTCATCCAAATGCTTCTTGAATGTTGTGAGGGTTCCAGCCTCCACAACCCTTTCAGGCAGTGAGTTCCAGACTCCAACCGCCCTCTGGGTGAAAAAGTTCTTTCTTAAATCCCCTCTAAACCTCCCGCCCTTTACCTTGAATCTATGCCCCCTAGTTATTGACCCTTCTACTAAGGGAAAAAGCTCCTTAGTATCCATCCTATCTATGCCCCTCATAATTTTGTACACCTCAATCATGTCCCCCCTCAGCCTCCTCTGCTCCAAGGAAAACAAACCCAATCTGCCCAGTCTCTCTTCATAGCTGAAGCGCTCCAGCCCTGGTAACATCCTGGTGAATCTCCTCTGCACCCTCTCCAAAGCTATCACATCCTTCCTGTAGTGTGGCGACCAGAACTGCACACAGTATTCCAGCTGTGGCCTAACCAGTGTTTTATACAGCTCCATCATAACCTCCTTGCTCTTATATTCTATGCCTCGGCTAATGAAGGCAAGTATCCCATGTGCCTTTTTTACCACCTTATCCACCTGTTCCGCCGCCTTCAGGGACCTGTGTACTTGCACACCCAGATCCCTCTGACCCTCCATCTTGCCTAGGGTCTTACCATTCATTGTGTATTCCCTTGCCTTGTTAGTCCCCCCAAAGTGCATCACCTCGCACTTTTCCGGGTTAAATTCCATTTGCCACTGTTCCGCCCATCTGACCAACCCATCTATATCGTCCTGCAGACTGAGACTACCCTCCTCGCTATTTACCACCCTACCAATTTTTGTATCATCCGCGAACTTACTGATCATACCTTTTACATTCATATCCAAGTCATTAATGTAGACCACAAACAGCAAGGGACCCAGCACCGATCCCTGTGGTACCCCACAGGCCACAGGCTTCCAGTCACAAAAACAACCTTTGACCATCACCCTCTGCCTTCTGCCACTAAGCCAGTTTTGTATCCAATGTGCCAAGGCACCCTGGATTCCATGGGCTCTTACCTTCTTGACCAGTCTCCTGTGCGGGACTTTATCGAAGGCCTTACTGAAATCCATGTATACCACATCCACTGCGTTACCCTCATCCACACACCTAGTCACCCCCTCAAAAAATTCAATCAAATTAGTCAGACATGATCTTCCCTTGACAAAGCCATGTTGACTATCCCTGATTAATCCTTGCCTCTCCAAGTGGAGACTAATTTTGTCCCTCAGAATTTTTTCCAATAATTTTCCTACCACTGATGTTAGGCTCACTGGCCTGTAGTTCCCCGGTTTTTCCCTACTCCCCTTCTTGAATAATGGTACTACATTAGCGGTTCTCCAGTCCTCTGGCACATCCCCTGTGGCCAGAGAGGTTCTGAATATATGTGTTAGAGCCCCCGCAATCTCTTCCTTTGCCTCACACAGCAGCCTGGGATACATTTCGTCCAGGCCTGGGGATTTATCCATTTTTAGGCCTGCTAAAACCGCCAATACCTCCTCCCTCTCGATGTTAATATGTTCGAGCATATCACAGTCCCCCTGCCCTATTTCTATGTCTACATCGTCCCTCTCCATAGTGAAAACAGATGCAAAAAATTCATTTAGAACCCCTCCTACATCTTCCGGCTCCACACACAGATTGTCACTTTTGTCCCTAATGGGCCCTATTTTTTCCCTAGTTATCCTCTTACCCTTAATATACTTATAAAACATCTTAGGATTTTCCTTTATTTTGCTCGCCAGTGTTATTTCATGGCCCCTCCTTGATCTCCTAATTTCTTTTTTAAGTATCCCCCTGCACTTTTTGTACTCCTCTAGGGCTTCCTCCGTCTTTAGCCTTTTGTATCTGCCAAAAGCCCTCCTTTTTTTTCTAATCCATTCTCGTATATCCCCTGACATCCAAGGTTCCCTGTGGTTTTTGGAACCACCCTTGACCTTTACGGGAACATGTTGCCATTGTATGACCTCAATCTCCCTTCTGAAAGCCTCCCATTGCTCCGATGCGGATTTTCCTACAAGTAGCTGATCCCAGTCCATTTTGGCCAGATCCTGCCTTATCCTATTAAAATCGGCCTTCCCCCAATTTAGAACCTTTATTTCCGGCCCATCCCTGTCCTTTTCCATGACCACCTTAAATCTCACCATATTATGGTCACTGTCACCAAAGTGCTCACCTACTAGCACTTCTTCCACTTGGCCGGCCACATTCCCTAGAATTAGGTCCAGTACCACCCCCTCTCTTGTAGGACCTTCTACATGCTGGCTCAAAAAGCTCTCCTGGATGCACTTTAAGAATTCTACACCCTCTGTGCCTTTCACACTCTGACTATCCCAGTTAATATTGGGGAAGTTGAAATCCCCCATTATTATTACCCTATTATTTGCGCATTTCTCTGAGATTTGCCTACATATCTGTTCCTCTATCTCCCCCTGACTGTTTGGAGGCCTATAGTACACTCCCAGCAAAGTGCTTGCCCCCTTTTTGTTTTTAAGCTCCACCCATATGGCCTCATTAGAGGAACCTGCTAATATGTCATCCCTCCTTACTGCAGTAATTGACTCCTTAATTAATATTGCGACACCCCCTCCTCTTATACCTCCCCCTCTGTCTCGCCTGAAGATTCTGTACCCCGGAATATTGAGCTGCCAGTCTTGCCCCTCCCTCAACCATGTCTCCGTGATAGCAACAATATCATACTCCCATGTGTTTATCAACACCTTCAATTCATCCACCTTATTTGAAAGACTCCTTGCATTAAAATAGATGCCATCCAGCCTTGCCCTTGTATATTTGCCCTGTCTACCAAGCTGACTTGTTTTTTTCTCTATAATTGGCAGCACATCACCCCCTATTTCAGCTCCCCTCTGTATCCCATCCCCCTGCCAAGTTAGTTTAAACCCCCCCCCAACAGTGCTAGCAAACCTCCCCGCAAGGATATTTGTCCCGCTCTGGTTCAGGTGCAACCCGTCCGACTTGTACAAGTCCCACCTTTCCCAGAAGCAGGCCCAGTGATCCAGGAAACTAAAACCCTCCCTCCTGCACCAACTCTTTAGCCACACATTCATCTGTTCTATCCTCCTATTCCTATACTCACTAGCACGTGGCACTGGGAGTAATCCAGAGATTACAACCTTTGAGGTCCTGTTCTTTAATCTGCTACCTAGCTCCCTAAATTCTTGATGCAGGACCTCATCCCCCTTCCTACCTATGTCGTTGGTCCCAATGTGGACCACGACCTCTGCCTGCTCACCCTCCCCCTTAAGAATGCCCTGTAGCCGCTCAGTGACATCCATGACCCTGGCCCCAGGGAGGCAACAAACCATCCTGGAGTCACGTTTGCGGCCACAGAAACGCTTATCTGTTCCCCTTACGATAGAATCCCCTACCACTATTGCTCTCCCACTCTTTTTCCTCCCTTTCTGAGCAGCAGAAGCGTCCCTGGTGCCAGGAAGCTGGCTGCTGCTGCCTTCCCCTGGTGAGTCATCCCCCTCAACAGTATCCAACTTGGTATACCTGTTTGAAAGGGGGATGTCCGCAGGGGGCCCCTGCACTTCCTGCCTGCCTCTGTTGCTCCGCCTGATGGTCACCCAAGTTCTTTCTGCCTGTGCAGCCCTACCCTGCGGCGTGAACAACTCGCTAAACGTGCTATCCACAACCCTCTCAGCATCGCGCATGCTCCAAAACTCATCCACCCGCAGCTCGAGCGCCGCAATGCGGTCTACAAGTAGCTGCAGCTGGATGCATTTCCTGCACACATGGTCACCAGGGACACTGGCAGCGTCCCTGACTTCCCACATGGAGCAAGAGGAGCAGAACACGGGGCTGAGCTCTCCTGCCATGACTTACTCCTTTAATTAATTAAAAAATTTATTCAATACCCCAGTTACAGGTATACTCTAGGGCGCTTTATTTACCAACTGTCCTCACTACAACACAGAGACCCTAGAAATTTAACACCACAGAATTCAAGCTTGTAATGAAAAGAGAGAAATACTCACCAACCAATCACTTACCTGCTCCCTGGTGACGTCACACCCCGATTACTTTTTACCTCTCTGCTACCCTCTGAGCTCGCAGACTGGAGTTTGGTATGCCTCTCCTGGCCTCGCTGCCGCTTTAAGTACCTCGCCGCCGCCGCCAAGTCTCCCACAGGTCCGCCGCTCTCGCTACCTGCCGCCACTGCTCTGAGGCCTCTCCTGGCCTCGCTGCCGCTTTAAGTACCTCGCCGTCGCCGCCAAGTCTCCCACAGGTCCGCCACTCTCGCTACCTGCCGCCGCTGCTCTGAGGCCTCTCCTGGCCTCGCTGCTGCTTTAAGTACCTCGCCGCCGCCACCGAGTCTCCCACAGGTCCGCCGCTCTCGCTACCTGCCGCCGCTGCTCTGAGGCCTCTCCTGGCCTCGCTGCCGCTTTAAGTACCTCGCCGCCGCCGCCGAGTCTCCCACACGTCCGCCGCTCTCGCTACCTGCCGCCGCTGGTATTTAATGGAACTGCGCAAGCTATCGAAACACTGCCAGTTTGGAACGGGACTAGCAGATACTTTAAGGGACAAGTTTGTGTGTGGGCTTCAAAGTGAAGGAACCCAGAAATGGCTTCTATCAGAAAAGGATCTTACGCTGGACAAGGCTTTCAGCATTGCAGTATCACATGAAGCAGCAGCACGGGGCGCTGCAGAGATACAACGGAGACCGCAAGAATATGGCACAAATGAAATGTCATATGGAACAGTGAAGTGCTATCGCTGCGGCAGAACAACACACGACCATAATGATTGCTGGTTCAAGTACAAAGTGTGCAGACAGTGTGAAAAAGTAGGACACATAGCAAGAGTCTGCAGGTCGGGAAAGAAAACCAGCAGCAAGAAATCTCCACAGGTGAAGTACAAGAAGGTACATAAGGTGACGGAGAGTAGTTCAGACGAACAGAAGAGTGATACAGACTCCGGAAGCAAGGAGCTGGGTTGTCTGAAACTACATAATGTGATCAAAGCGGAGGATCACCAAATTATCTGGGTCACGCTCAAGATAGCAGGAGTCCAAGTGAAAATGGAATTGGACACAGGATCAGCCCTAACAGTCATAAACCGAAGGGACTACAAGCGGCTATTCTCACATATACCCTTGAGAGATACAAAGATTGTCTTGAAGACGTACACGGGGCAAAAAGTCTACCCCAAAGGAAAAATAAGGGTGAACGTTATATATAACGGCAAGGAAACACCAAAAATGGACCTATATGTATTGCCAGATGGAGGACCACCACTACTAGTGTAAGGGTTGGGGGCTTCTTTAAACTGGTTTAAAGTAATTTTCCTGGTCTTGCAGCCTTTGCCTGCACCCAGACCAATTATACAGTGTAAACCAAATTTACAATCACTTTTTTACATCATAAGTTATTACAAAATGTTACGATCTTAGTTACACAATGTAATCAAAATGATCCCAAGCACGGAGAGGGTCCTACGCCTCTGCTCAACTTGGAGTTGTCACAAACTGGTCCCAAGCACGGAGAGGATCCTACGCCTCTGCTCAACTTGGGGCTGCAACACAAAATACGAAAAATCATTAAACAACATGCTTAAATGAATCCTGACCATCACGTGCCGATGATGGGTCACGAAATTCGAGTGGGTATTGCTCCTCCCACCCTGGCAGTAAATGTACCTTCCACCCCCCCTTTGATCATCTTAAACTTTAAAACAGGCAGAATGGATTTACAGACCAGCCTGCTCCGCCAGCCCCGAGCCGTTCCCTTGTCCCTGTGTGGAGGCGGGGTACCCCTCCTGTTTAAAATATACCTTAGCATAGACCGAGACCGGGGAGCATGGGATCTCGACTCCCAGTCCTTCCCCCTCCTGTCTTCCCTCGACTGGCTGCAGAAAGATGATGGGTGCCTGTGTGGTGGCTCTCCCTGGCCTCACACAAGCTTGGATCCCAGATCCGGCCACCCACTCATCCTCCCCAGCCACACTTACACTAACTTTTGCCCGTGGGCCCCCGGGTGAGTTCCTCTCTTCCCCAAATGCACCCATGCGACTCTTGGGTCTCCCCCTCCCTTACAATCCTACCCGGGCCATCACCACCCACTCCCGGGGAACGCGTCCCTATGACCAGGCGCCCGCGCTTCCCCATCATGACTCCTCAACAGCGAGGTCTCCCGCAAGTGAACTTCGGTCAGGATAGTGCTGGGTTGGGGGCCGTGCCCCACCCAGCTGGGGCCCATCTCCTCCCCGTAGGAGGAGTAGGCACGTTCCTCTGGACCCTGTCCGGTTTTTCCCGAAGATCGCTGCGGGGTCTCCTGGATTCGTCCAGTGGCGAGGTGATCCCCAATATTCTGTCTCCATATCTTCATTCGATGCCCAGCTTGGGCTGGGCAAACATGGCTGCTTCATTTTCCAATCTCCTGCAAAAACTTAAAAGGACATGCAGCCAGGTCTCACTGACCTGCTGCCTTAGGTGGAGACATGGTCGGGTCCCTTGACCTCGGACCAAAATACAAACATTCGGCACACATGTAAACTTAAAGGGCTAGAAATTGAGTAAGGCCCCGCCAGCTGGCTAGCGCCCAGAAGTTACCGCTGGGCGCGGAGCCACTCGCGCCCGTCGGATATTCAGTTTCCGCTCCCCAACTCGAAGGCGGCCGTTATTCAAGGGTGTGGCCGCCCCCCGCTTGGGGCGATGAAACTGAATTTTGGCGCGCTAGTTGCCGCAGCGCCACCCGCTGCGGTACTGCAGGCCTTCCTCCCTCTCTTAAAGGGGAGGTGCCTGCAACAGCGAGATCGCCGCTCGCTAGTGCCGGCAAATGAGCCCAGCACCACGGAGAAGTGCCGGGCTCCCGGAAAACAGCCGGCAATGCCGCGGGGGGGGGGGTGGAGGAGGCCGGGAAAGGAGGTGCGGGCAGGCGGCCGCCGAAAAAGCGGCCGGCCGCACCTCCACCTTAACTCGCCCCACTAAGGCTGCAGTACGGCACCGGTCTCTGAACGTTGTTTGCGGCCGCTACGGAAGAGGCGGCCGCTACTCAATATGGCGGTCGGGCTGGTATCGGGGCGGTAGCGGGGCACTGCGCACACCGATGATGTCATCGGTGGCGGCGCAGCGCTACTGGCTAACGCCGCCATTACCGCAGCGCTGAATATCGGCGCAAACACATCAAGTGGCGCAGAAGCCCTCTTTGGGCGGTAACTGGGCGCAACGCAACTGAATTTCTCGGCCAAACTCTTTAAACTACCAGTTAAATCAACAAAACTTAAAATACACCTTAAAAGCACGCTATATTCACACCAAAGCTATTGTGGTAAACCACTTTTACCGTTCACTATCGTTACACTATAGTTATCACTGTTAGATCGTTTCCCTATAGTTATCACTGTTCACATTGTTGTATCACTGTACGAGGTCGCCTCTTGTCACGCTGCTATACCTGGGCTGACCACTGCCGACTCCGCCCATGGCTCCGCCTACCTGCCCGGGTATAAAGGTGGTCGACTGGCTGGTATTCCTCCTTCTTGGATCCGATCACCCACGAGGGTGGGCTCTGTTATTTAGTCAATAAAAACCTATAGTTACTTTCTTAACTCGTCGCTTTTCATTGGACGAATTGATAGGTATATCAATTTTATTGACTAAATTTTAAAATGTCGTCACTTGAGCAGCCAAACAACCAGTCAACGGAGCAGCCAAACGACCAGCCAGACGCCCAGCTACAACAGCCACAGCAGCCGGCTTGGCTGCGAGCCCTCAAACCACCGTACCTGGATCTAAACCCACAAGCAACAAACGCAGCCCTCGACTTCAAACACTGGCTGTGCTGCTTCGAATCCTACCTGGAAGAATCCGGCGTCCCTCAGAGATCCAAACTGAGAGTTCTGACCGCCCAAGCGAGCCCTAAAGTATACGCACTCATCCAGGACATTACTACTTACGAGGCCGCTATCAACCTACTGAAACAGCAGTACCGGAGCCCGGTAAATTCCATGTATGCCAGACACCTCCTAAGATCCCGCCCGCAACAGCCAGGAGAGTCTGTAGCTGAATTTTTACGGGCGCTACGAACACTCGGCAGGGACTGTGACTTTAAAGCAGTATCGGCTGCAGAAAACACTGAAGATAACATCCGTGATGCCTTCGTGAAAGGCCTTCGGTCCGACTACTCACGGCAGAGACTGCTGGAATCAAAGGACCTCGACCTGAACACAGCTGCAGCCTTGGCCTACTCCCTAGAAGTGACCCAGCGGGACCTCGAGGTGTATTCCAGGTACAGTTCGCGACTCTGGGACTCGGGCCCGACCCCGACCGCAATACCCCTCGTAGCGCCGCCCCCGGGACCTACCTCAGCGTCGGCGTCCCGGACCCGATCGGGACCGCCACCCCCGGTACCGGCTGCGACTTCGGACCCCCGCGACCGGGCCGCCGGCTGCTTCTTCTGTGGGCAGGCGAAACACCCGCGGTCGCGCTGCCCAGCCAAAAACGCGA
The DNA here is from genome assembly GCF_052327205.1 of Somniosus microcephalus. Classification (NCBI taxonomy): domain Eukaryota; kingdom Metazoa; phylum Chordata; class Chondrichthyes; order Squaliformes; family Somniosidae; genus Somniosus; species Somniosus microcephalus. Next base: position 23,882,104 of record NC_140989.1, read on the forward strand.
CGTGCTCCAGCTGCCTGAAGAAAGGCCACTTCGCGAAGGCCTGCAGAGGGAGAGCAGCAGAGGCCAGCAGTGCCTCATGCGAACTGTGGGGGCGGCCATCTTCTATCAAGGCCACAGATGAGCAATGGGGGTGGCCATCTTTGATCCAGGCAACCGACGCCAGCAGTGCCTCATGTGGGTTGTGGGGGCAGCCATCTTCTCCACCATTTTGCCCCACCTCGTGGGCGCCTCCATTTTACCCACCACGCTCGACCGCCACCTTACCTCCAGACCTGACGACCGCTTCACCTACAGACTACAGCGACCCGCTCAGCCACACACTAGCCTCCGTCACACTAGACCAAGCTCGCCCGCATCAGCTGTCCAAGTCAATGATGGACATCAAAGTAGACGGCCACGCCACGACCTGCCTGTTCGACAGCGGAAGCACGGAGAGCTTCATACATCCAGACACGGTGAGCCACTACTCCCTCACTGTCCAGCCAACGCGCAACCGGATCTCGATGGCATCGAGGTCCCACGCCACAGACATCAGCGGCTACTGTGTTGTGACCCTGTCGGTTAAGGGCACGGAGTATAAAAACTTTAAACTCCTCGTCCTGCCCCAGCTATGCGCTGCCGTCCTACTAGGGCTGGATTTTCAATCCCACCTCCAAAGCGTCACTCTAGCATACGGTGGACCCCTCCCCCCGCTCACAGTCGACAACCAGCAGCCTTTAAATCGCCCACCGCGTAACACCTGCGCCTATCCACCCTCAAGGTCCCGCCACCTTCCCTGTTCGCTAACCTCACCCCCGACTGCAAACCCGTCGCTACCAAGAGCAGGCGGTACAGCTCCGGGGACAGAGCTTTCATTAGCTCTGAGGTGCAGCGTCTCCTGAAGGAGGGCATCATCGAGGGGAGCAGCAGCCCCTGGCGTGCCCAGGTTGTAGTCGTTAAGACCGGCAATAAAAACCGCCTGGTCATCGACTACAGCCAAACCATAAACCGGTACACCCAGCTGGACGCATACCCCCTTCCCCGCATATCTGATATGGTCAATCAGATTGCTCAATACCGGGTATTCTCTACCATCGACCTTAAGTCGGCCTACCACCAACTCCCTATCCGCCCCGAGGACCGCCAGTATACCGCCTTCGAGGCGAATGGCCGCCTCTACCACTTCCTTAGGGTCCCCTTCGGCGTCACCAACGGGGTTTCGGTCTTCCAAAGGGAGATGGACCGGATGGTTGACCAGAACGGGCTGCAAGCCACGTTCCCCTATCTAGATAACGTCACCATCTGCGGCCGCGACCGGCAAGACCATGACGCTAATCTGGAAAGATTCCTCCGTACGGCCCAATGGCTGAACCTCACCTACAATAAGGAGAAATGTGTGTTTAACACCTCGCGCCTTGCCATCCTCGGCTGCGTAGTAGAGAACGGAATCATCGGCCCCGATCCCGAAAGAATGCGTCCCCTCATGGAGCTACCCCTTCCCCACTGTCCAAAGGCGCTGAAGAGAACCCTGGGGCTCTTCGCCTACTATGCCCAATGGGTGCCGAATTATGCGGACAAAGCCAGACCCCTCATGAAGTCCACCTCCTTCCCCCTTACGGAAGAAGCGCGCGCGGCCTTCTCCCTCATCAGGGGAGACATTGCTAAGGCCACTATGCACGCAGTGGATGAGTCCATCCACTTCCAAGTGGAGAGCGATGCATCCGACTTCGCCCTAGCCGCTACCCTCAACCAGGAGGGGAGACCGGTGGCCTTCTTCTCAAGGACCCTACAGGGCCCTGAGATCCGACACTCTTCGGTCGAGAAGGAGGCCCAGGCGATTGTGGAGGCGGTACGCCACTGGAGGCATTACCTCGCAGGCAAGCGATTTACCCTCCTCACCGACCAGTGTTCGGTCGCTTTTATGTTTAATAACAAGCTGAGGGGTAAAATCAAGAACGACAAGATCTTGAGGTGGAGAATCGAGCTATCCACCTACGATTATGATATCTTGTACCGGCCTGGTAAGCTGAACGAACCCCCTGACGCTCTATCGCGAATTACATGCGCCAGCGCGCAAATTGATAGACTTCAGACCCTCCACAACGACCTCTGCCACCCCGGGGTCACCAGGCTTTACCACTTCATTAAGGCCCGCAACCTGACCTACTCCATCGAGGAGGTCAGGACCATGACCAGGAACTGCCAGACCTGTGCCGAGTGCAAACCGCACTTCTTTAGGCCGGACAGAGTAAGCCTGATCAAGGCCACCCGCCCCTTCGAGCGCTTGAGCATCGATTTTAAGGGGCCCCTCCCGTCCTCTGACCGTAATGTGTACTTCCTCAACATTGTTGATGAGTACTCCCGTTTCCCCTTTGCCTTCCCCTGCCCAGACATGACCAGCACCACGGTCGTTAAATGCCTGAACGACCTCTTTGCCTTGTTCGGGTTCCCAAACTATATACATAGTGACCGGGGCGCCTCCTTCATGAGCGAGGAACTCCGTCAGTTCCTACTAGCGAGAGGCATCGCCACTAGCAGGACCACCAGCTACAACCCCCGAGGGAACGGCCAGGTGGAAAGAGAGAACGCGACGGTATGGAAGGCCGTCCTCTTAACCTTAAAGTCTAAGGGCCTCCCAACCTCTCGCTGGCAGGAGGTCCTCCCGGCGGCGCTGCATTCCACCCGGTCACTACTTTGCACTGCCATTAACGCCACCCCCCATGAACGAATGTTTGTTTTCCCCAGGAAGTCGACTACGGGAACCACGCTACCAACCTGGCTGACCTCTCCGGGGCCTGTCTTGCTGCGAAAGCACGTGAGGGCCCATAAAACGGACCCCCTGGTCGAGAGGGTGAACCTCCTGCATGCCAACCCCCAGTACGCCTACGTGGCATACCCAGACGGGCGGGAGGACACAGTCTCCTTACGAGACCTCGCACCCTCGGGCACTCCGGAGACACCACCGCTACCCCCCCCCACCACCCCCCCAATTCCAGCCCAGGTAGACGGTACGCCGGAACCCCAAGAGCCTTCGCCTACCTCGCAGACGCCAGCATTAACACCGGAGAACGCAACACCGCCGCTGCGACGATCAGACAGGCTTATGAGGCCTCCGGACAGACTGACATACCAGAACTGGTAGTACACTTCACCCCGCCGGACTCAAATCTAAACAAGGGGTGAATGTGGTAAACCACTTTTACCGTTCACTATCGTTACACTATAGTTATCACTGTTAGATCGTTTCCCTATAGTTATCACTGTTCACATTGTTGTATCACTGTACGAGGTCACCTCTTGTCACGCTGCTATACCTGGGCTGACCACTGCCGACTCCGCCCATGGCTCCGCCTACCTGCCCGGGTATAAAGGTGGTCGACTGGCTGGTATTCCTCCTTCTTGGATCCGATCACCCACGAGGGTGGGCTTTGTTATTTAGTCAATAAAAACCTATAGTTACTTTCTTAACTCGTCGCTTTTCATTGGACGAATTGATAGGTATATCAGCTACAATACAGATGCCGCCCGTCTCCGGACGGCCAGACTAATCTCTGGCACTGTCGCAGATTGCTGCTGGCTGCAGCAAAGCTGGACTGCCTCCTGTCGCTGGTCCCCCGCAGCTTATGGCTGTTGAGTGGGGACCCCTGTTCTTTGGCTTCTCCCTGGTTCGGGAGACCGCCTTACTCCACTGTAAAGTGGGTGCCCATCTTGTCTCGGGCTCGCGGGCCCGCTGAGACCTTCTGAGGGGCGTCTCTGTGGGGGAAACTTTGGCTGGCGGACCCTGAGTTTGGGTCACAGCCCTAGCTGGCTGGGAACCTTCTCCCACATGTCCAAAACCTGTCACCAGCTCCCCTGCAAGAGGAATTGCTATCCCTGCCCCCCCAGGGCCCCACATCATGGGGGGAACCATTCTAGAGGCTGGCTGGGAAGCTGGTCCCTTTAAGCAGGTGACTGCGCCTGCACGGACTTCCTCTTCGGAGTCCCGCGGCAGAGGCTGTGAAGCCTCTGTATTCAAGCAGGCGGCCGCGCCTGCGCAAACCTCCACTTTGTCCCACGGCAGAGACTGTGAAGCCTCTGGCTTCAAACAGGCGATCGCGCCTGCGCGGGAAAACAGAAGAGGGGCCGCTAGGGTTCCACAGGCAACCGCGCCTGCGTGAACAATTTCTTTAACGGGCTGGGGAACTGCTACACTAGCGCAGGCAACCGCGCCTGCGCGTTCGGTCTCTTTAAAAAAGGTTGGAAGAACCGCTGGGTCTTCCAAGCAGGCTTCTGCGCCTGCGCATTTAAACTGAGCAGCAGGGATCTTTAAATGGCCGACTGCGCTTGCGCGCTCGGCCCCGCAGAGGAAAGGAGTCGCTGGGTGTTCCGGGTTCGCGACTGCGCCTGCGCGAACCCGGTGTTGGCAAAACTCTCCCCTCAGGTGCTCGACTGCGGCTGTGCGGGAAAAGTTAAGAAAATCCGCTGGGGGTACGGGCTGTGGAACCGCGCTTGTGCGAACCTGATCCTGGCAAAACTCGCCCCTCAGGTGCACGACTGCGCCTGCGCGAACCTTCTGTTCAGAAGACTGGGGGATTCCCATCTCCAGACCAACGACTGCGCATGCGCGGGCAGTCTCCAAGCGATCTGTGAATGGATGGGCAGCAGCCTGCTGAGTTCTGATCCCAGGCTGCTGTTTCTCCATTTCTAAGCCACATAATCCTTTCCAAATTTAAACTTTGGTTTGAATTTACACTTTGGGCAAAACTAGGGTCCCACTGGGGTAGTGAAGTGTCCCAATTTGTGGGCTGGACAACTTTTCCCTTAGAATAAGCCACAGCACCTGTCTTTACAAGCTGTGAACTTGAACTTGACTTGTACAATTTTTCTGAATTTCTCTGTGCCCCATCCCTGCCTGTAATCACTGCCACTGGCCCGGACCCATATGGGTCCCAGAAAGTGCCTGCACGTGCACCCTCTTTGACCAGCATACCGGCCAGTCATTGTGGGGAGGCAGAGGTGGGCGAGGGGGTTGCAGCACCATTGATGGCTGCTACCTTTCCCTGGTTGGTCAGGAGAGACCGCATTACCTCCAGTAGCGACTCGACTGAGGCGGGGGAGATTCCTGTCTCTATCTTTTGGGCTGGGGCTGGGGGATTCTTTCCCTTGCTATCCTTCCAGGGATTCTTACAGTCTTTTCTCCAGTGACCGTCTTTCCCACACCCATAGCAATTTAACCTAGCCTGGGAGGGACTGTTCCCCTCCTGGTGCCACTCTTTCTTATACTGAGCCCTAGGTTTAACCTCGTGGACCTCCTCCTGCTCTCTCTTCACACTCTTCCTAACCCAGCCACCTATACCCCGATAGGTCAGCCTACACACTGCCGCTAAAATCTGCAGGGCTACCCACATACTGAAAACGAGAGAAACAAGAGCTGGTACTTTCTCCAGATCCAGACCACTTATTAAATCAAAAACTGCCTCCACTCCTGCCTGGCTCGCCATTGTAAGGGTTGGGGGCTTCTTTAAACTGGTTTAAAGTAATTTTCCTGGTCTTGCAGCCTTTGCCTGCACCAGACCAATTCCAATAAAACCAATTTTAAAACAGCGGTTTCGAATCGCTACCCCTCCTTCAGTTCTGAGTGGAGGAACTTATAATTAATGATATTAAAACGGAACACGTGGTTTGGATGAGAGAAAAATCAAGTTTTATTACCTAAATAAACTACAATCCAAAGGATAAACTATACCACACGAACACAGTAATTACATTAAAACTATATAACAGGGGGGTTGCAGACGGCGAAAACGAGGGATACAATGGCTACAATGTTATTTAAACAATCTTAGCAATTCCCTTAAATCACCACCCCAAACTCCTGCTAGGTTGCCTTGTTGAGGAGTCAGAACACTCTGCTCACCTGTGGCCCAGCGAAGTGAGAGAGAGAGATAGCTTCTCAGCAGCTATCTTTATACCTGGTGAGGCCCCTGCCATTCTGCCTTGCAAGGGCTGTGTGCAAAATTCCCCGCCCAAAGGGTCCACTACACAAGAGAAAGCTGTGATTGGCTAACTCAGAGTGGTTGGACTGGGTTAATGTGTCTTCCGGAGCTCCCTGGGCTGAAACAAAAGGGAAATACAACTGCTCTATTGTCCAGCATGCTAGGTGATTTAGACCCGTTCAATTCTTAAACGGATCCCATTCAAGATACAAAAGTCTCTTCTGCAGTTTAGATGTATCCACTCGATATACAAACAAATGCTAATAGCATTCGATTGCTTTGTAAACAAAGCATTGTCCTTTGCCTTCATTGAACCTTACTTCCAGACACAGAAAGCTGCATTCCAAGCCTATTTGTCTTTGGCCATGTGGTGCGACAGCCATTTTTTTCCCTGGAAATTTAAAAGCACAATGCCCAGGGATTCTTTAATCAAAAAAATGAATCTTCAGAACTGTAAATTATTGCGAATTCTTACACTAGGACATGAATGGATCTGGAAGATACAGCTAGATTGGCATTCCATACAGGCACTGACTGTGGCTGACAAAAAGGATGACGACGTCACACCTGGGCGACTGTCAAAGATCCTAACTGACGTGAAGGAAGTGTTCCAGCAAGGACTTGGAACACTAAAAGGCATGACAGCGATGATTAAAATTGAAGAAAACGCAAGCCCAAAATTTTTTAAGGCCAGATGCGATCCGCCCAGCCATCGAAGCAGAGCTGGAGAGTCTGGAACGTTCAGGTGTACTGTCCAAGCTAGACTGGAGTGAGTGGGCTACACCCATCGTCCCTGTGATGAAAATGTCGTTGAGCAGCACGCCTGGGGAACCAAGGAAGGTTCGCATCTGTGGGGACTTTAAGGTAACAGTGAACCTGGTCCTTCACACCGTACAATATCCACTTCCGCGGATTGAAGATATTTTTGCCTCGCTATCTGGAGGGAAACGCTTCACTAAGATTGATCTGGCCCAGGCGTATCTGCAAATGGAGGTAGAAGAAGCATCAAAAAAATACCTCACAATCAACACCCATAAAGGTCTCTACCAATACAACCGGCTGGTATTCGGGGTAGCATCAGCTCTGGCTATTTGGCAGAGGGCAATGGAACAAGTCCTGCAAGGGATCCCAGGGACCCAGTGTTATTTGGACGACACCCTGGTCACGGGCGAAAATGACAGTGAGCACCTTGCCAACCTGGAGCAGGTGCTCACTAGATTGCAGGAATATGGGCTCCGAGCTAACCGCCCCAAATGCGAGTTTTTTAGAAAACAGATCTTGTATTGTGGCCACGTTATCGATAAAGAGGGGTTACATAAGTCCCCAGAGAAGATTGAGGCAGTAGTCAAGGCTCCAGCACCGGAAAATGTATCACAACTGAAGTCATTCCTCGGGCTGGTAAACTACTACCATAAGTTCTTGCCAAATTTGTCTACAATACTACACCCACTGAACACCCTACTGCAAACTGGGGTGCCATGGAAGTGGAGTGACGAATGTAGACGAGCTTTCCAGAAGAGCAAAACACTAATCACATCGAAAGAGGTATTGGCCCATTACAACCTGGCATTACCAATTCGGTTGGCATGTGATGCGTCACCCTACGGCATTGGAGCGGTGCTGTCGCACAAATTCTCGGACGGCTCAGAGAGGCCAATAGCCTTTGCGTCACGATCACTAACCTCAGCCGAGCGTAACTACACCCAGATTGACAGGGAGGCCCTCAGCCTAGTGTGGGGAGTGAAAAAGTTCAATCACTATCTGCACGGGCAGAAGTTCACCTTGCTGACTGACCACCAACCACTTGTCTCCATCTTTAATCCAAAGAAGGGCGTTCCGGTGATGACTGCGCAACGGCTACAAAGATGGTCCCTTTTTCTAGGGGCGCACCAATATGAAATCGAGTATAAGGGCACGAAACAGCATGGAAACGCTGATGGGCTATCACGCCTGCCACTGCCTACTGCGGAGGAAGCACCAGCATTGGATCCTGTCGAAATATTTCATTCGACTATAATTGAATGCTTGCCAGTAACTAACGCTGGTATAGAGAAGGAGACCCGAAATGACCCGACACTGTCTCGGGTATATGATTTGACGGTGAAGGGATGGCCAGCACATGGCGACTCACTGTTGACAGCATTCTCATCCAGAAGAGAACAGCTGTCAGTATGCCAGGGGACCTTGATGTGTGGATCCCGAGTGGTAATTCCACCCAAGTTAAGGAGAGAGTGCTCAATGAGCTTCACGAAGGTCATCTGGGAGGGGTGAAAATGAAAAGCCTTGCTAGGGCTTATGTGTGGTGGCCGGGGATCGATCAGCAAATCGAGGACCTGACAAAGAGCTGCTCAGGATGCCAGAAGGTCCAAAATGCAGCACCACATGCCCCTCTACACCCATGGGAGTGGCCCTAATCTCCATGGCAACGGGTGCATATTGATTTTGCTGGTCCATTCATGGACTCAATGTTTTTAATAGCCGTAGATGCGCACTCGAAATGGCCTGAGGTGATCAAAATGTCCTCCACCACCACAGAGAAAACTATTGCAGTCCTACGGACCATTTTTGCCAGGAACGGCTTGCCAGAGCAGATTTGCTCTGATAACGGACCACAGTTTGTGTCCGAAGAGTTTCGAAGATTTATGAAAAGGAATGGGGTAAGGCATTACACATCCGCCCCGTATCATCCAGCCACAAATGGATTGGCTGAGAGGTTCGTACAAACCTTTAAAAAAGCAGTAAAAGCCATGTGCGATGACGACATTCCACTGCAGCATAAGGTGGACAATTTCCTATTAGCCTACAGAAATGCGACACATGCAGTCACCAACCAGGCCCCGGCCATGATGTTCTTTAACCGAAGGTTGAGATCTCGTCTGGATTTGCTCAGGCCAAATGTACGAAGAGATGTTGAGAGTAAGCAATTCCAGCACATCAATGAGAAGACGACAAGGAGCTTCAATGTAGGGCAACCAGTCTTGGCCCGCGACTACCGAACAGAGAAATGGCAACCAGGAACGATACGCACACGGCAGGGGCCACTAATGTACACAGTGGATGTTGGGGAGAACATTGTGAGACGCCATGCTGACCAGATCCTAGAGTCACAGGGACGAGCCAACCCCATGTCTCGGCCATACGTACCTGGTGAGGAACCCGACGTACAGGTCGCATCTACCTCAGAAATAGCATTGGAAGCTGATGAATCAACTGACGACAGGGTGCTAGAATCGCCTCCGCACCAAGAGCGAGACACTCGGGAAAGGCGTTATCCAGAAAGAATCAGGAAGCCTCCCCAGAGACTGAATATATGAATGGACTATTTACATATAACATTGTATATTAAAGATGTTAATTGTTAAATGAGTATTATGGTACTGTTAATCTAAAAGGGGAGGAATTGTAATGTATGTAATGTATATATACCTTAAGGGAGAGAACTACTTTTTACAGCTCCTGTATACTGTAGTACCGGCAGTGACCACACCTGTGTATAAACCCTGAGTAGTGATCTGTACAGTTAGTTCTAGAGTAACCCTCATTCAGTAAACACCTGTTGAATCGTTCCCTGCAGTTTGTTGTCTGATTATTGAAGGACACAACATTAAGATACATGGACATAACACCGGTAAATCGAAAGTTTCCTGCAATCGCTCAACCATTGGTGGCCGTGTCTTCAGCCGCCTGGGCCCTAAGCTCTGGAACTCCCTCCCTAAACCTCTCCGCCCCTACCTCTCTTTCCTCCTTTAAGATGCTCCTTAAAACCTACCTGATGTAATAAAACTCACTACGCACTTGGTTCGAGTATAAAGCAAGGCTTTAATCAACTTGTTTCAAAACATGGAAGTCTAGTTGGACTTCACTAGTTCCTGTCTTACAAAATGTCCCTGGGCAAGCTGGGTCCACGCCTGAGCATTTATACTCCTTGGACAGCGCCACCAGCTGGCCGTCCAGTGTTATTTCATGAGTAGTTTCTTCATGATGATGAGATTTATAACACTACTTCTTCGACCAAGCTTTTGGTCACCTGCCCTAATTTCTCCTTATGTGGATCGGTGTCAAATGTTTTTGTCTTATAAAATACTCCTGTGCAGTGCCTTGGGACGTTTTACTACGTCAAAGGCACTATATAAATACAAGTTGTTGTTGTTGTTGTTGGGTCTACCGGTTGGGTCAATACAGTAGGCAATTGTGCCCAACCCATTCTCGGGGAATTCCAATGCACAGGGGAAAAGTCTGATGTGCTGACTACAAAGTGGATGACCCTGAAGTGACCCTGTGGGATATGTACGCTTTAACTCTTTTGCCCGAAGGGCCTCTCTCTTCACCATTCATTCCAGCGTTGGCAGTAACTCGCTTTGTTCTAAATGGGTTAACGCTACCACGAACAAGGAATTTCAGTCCGACACATGAAGGTTTAATCCGAAACTGACGCGCCCTCGGGAGATGCCCGACCCTAACCGGGGAGATCCTCTCTCCCTCTTCCAGCACAGTTTAGTGCCGGGAATGATCAGGCAAAATCTATCAAACTGCACGAAACGGTGTCAACTGAAGCTTTGTAAAAGCCAGTCTGCAAAAAAAGGTTTATTTCTGGTCTAATCAATCAAGAGTCCTCAGACAAGTTGTTTCAGTTTCAGTTTCACACAGCATTCACTTTCCCGGAAAGGAGGGCTCTTGTTTTTTATGTTTCACTTGCTCTGGTGAACATGTTTTCCGAGAATTGCATCCCCACCCCCGCCTGCATTCAAAACAAGGACCTGACCTTTCTTGGCCTTCTTCTGTTCTTGTCACTTCATCCTGTCCAAGAGATTCAGGGGGGATGTGAGGAAAAATTTCTTTACGCAGCGAGTGGTGAGGAGCTGGAACTCGCTGCCGAGGGAAGTGGTGGAAGCGGAGACACTCGATGTTTTCAAGGGGAGACTGGATAGGCACTTGAGGGAAATAAACTTGCAGGGCTACGGGGATAGAGCGGGGGAATGGGACTGACTGGATTGCTCTACAGAGAGCCGGCATGAACTCTATTATGTCCGTGTATAATTGAGACACTGACAGCAGCAGTTGATTATAACAAGTCTTTACTGAATGGAGACAAACGGGAAACTGAAACTACGGAAGCCTGCTAGTGCCTTTTATACAGGGGTGGTCACTGCCGGTATTACAGTCTGAGACCAGTTATTCCCTTAAAGGTACATACACAACAATTCCTCCCCTTTTAGATAAACAGTACATAACATTCATTTAACAACTAAATAATAACTAATTACAACTACAATTACAGTTGCTAGATACATTGGTTGAGGTTAAGCAGTTATAAGTTCAGTCTTTGAGGAGGCTTCCTGATTCTGTCTGGATAACGCCTCTTTGGGGTATCAGGTCCTTCTGGTGAGGTTGAGTCGGGATCAATGTTGTTGTTTGGTTCATCTGCTTCCAATATCACCGATTCTGCGGTAGATGCAATTGGTATTTCGGTTTAATCGCCAGGTGTATCAGATCGTGGTGTGGAGTTGACGTTTTCCAGTGACTCTAGAATCTGGTCAGCATGGCGTCTTACAATACTCTCTCCAACGTCCACGGTATACATTAGAGGTCCTTGCCGTGTATAGATCGTTCCTGGCTGCCATTTCTCTGTGCGGTAGTCCCGGGCCAAAACTGGCTGGCCTATCTTAAAACTCCTGGTCGGCGTTTCATTCATATTCTGAAACTGCCTGTTCTCCACATCTCTTCGGACGTTTGGCTTAACCAAATCCAAGCGGCATCGTAGTCTTCGATTGAAGAACATCATGGCTGGAGTTTGGTTGGTAACCGCATGTGTCGCATTCCGGTAGGCAAACAAGAAGTTATCCACCTTGTGTTGTAGGGGTATATCTTCATTACACATTGCCTTCATAGCCTTCTTGAATGTTTGAACAAACCTCTCGGCCAATCCATTAGTGGCTGGATGATATGGGGCGGATGTGTAATGCTTAACACCATTGTTCCTTAAGAACCTCCGGAACTCTTCAGACACAAACTGTGGTCCATTGTCAGAGCAAATCTGTTCAGGCAGCCCATTTCTGGCAAATATGGTTCGTAAGACGGTGATAGTTTTTTCTGTGGTGGTTGAGGACATTTTTATTACCTCTGGCCACTTTGAATGTGCATCCACCGCAATTAAAAACATCGAGTCCATAAAGGGACCAGCAAAATCAATGTGCACCCTTTGCCATGGAGATGAGGGCCACTCCCATCGATGTAGAGGAGCTTGTGGTGGGGCGTTTTGGACCTTTTGGCATCCTGTACAGCTCTTGGTCATCTCTTCGATTTCTCTATCGATTCCCGGCCACCACACAAATGCTCTGGCTAAGTTCTTCATTTTTACCCCACCCAGATGACCCTCATGAAGCTCATTGAGCACTCTATCCGTCAATTTAGGTGGAATTACTACTCTGGATCCACACATCAAGGTCCCCCTGCACACTGACAGCTGTTCTCTTCTCGGCGAGAATGCTGGCAGCAGTGGTTCGCCATGTGCTGGCCATCCCTTCACCGTTAAATCATAGACCCAGGAGAGTGTCGGGTCATTTCGTGTTTCCTTTTCTATGTTTGCATTCGTCACAGGGAGACATTCGACTATAGTCGAGTGGAATAACTCCACTGGATCCACTGCCAGTTCTTCTTCCACCGTCGGTAACGGTAGGCGCGACAATCCATCAGCATTCCCATGCTGTTTAGCTCCCTTGTACTCAATGTCATAGTGGTGTGCCCCTAGGAAAAGGGACCACCTCTGCAGCCGTTGTGCCGTCTTTATCGGTACGCCCTTCTGAGAGTTGAAAATGGAGACGAGAGGTTGATGATCCGTTAGTAGAGTAAATTTCTGACCGTGCAGGTAGTGATTGAACTTCTTCACCCCCCACACCAGGCTGAGGGCCTCTCTGTCAATCTGAGCATAGTTACGCTCGGCTGAAGTTAACGAGCGTGACGCAAAAGCTATCGGCCTCTCTGAACCATCAAGGAATTTATGTGACAGTACCGCCCCAATGCCGTAGGGAGACGCATCACACGCCAGCCTTATCGGTAGTGATGGGTTGTAGTGAGCCAATACTTTTCTTGAAGTGATTTGGTCCTTACTCTCCTGAAAGGCCCGCTTACATTCATCGCTCCATTTCCATGCTACTCCCGTTCGTAGTAGGGCGTTCAGTGGATGCAGAATTGTGGACAAATTTGGCAAAAACTTATGGTAGTAATTCACCAATCCGAGGAATGACCTCAGTTGTGACACATTTTCAGGCGCCGGAGCCATAACTACCGCTTCAATTTTGTCAGGGGACTTATGCAACCCCTCTTCATCAATCACGTGGCCACAATACGATATCTGTTTCTTAAAAAACTCGCACTTGGGGCGATTTGCTCGCAGCCCATGTTCACGTAGTCTAGTGAGCACCTGCTCTAGGTTGGCAAGGTGTTCACTGTCATCTTCACCTGTCACTAGGATGTCGTCTAAGTAACACTGAGTCCCCGGAATCCCTTGCAGGACTTGTTCCATCGCTCTTTGTCAGATCGCCGGAGTTGATGCTACTCCGAATACCAGTCGATTGTACTGTTAAAGACCTTTGTGAGTGTTTATCGTGAGATACTTCCTAGAGGATTCTTCAACCTCCATCTGCAAATATGCTTGTGCTAGGTCAATTTTTGTAAAACGCTTCCCTCCAGATAGTGAGGCGAAGATATCTTCTATCCTTGGAAGAGGATATTGTACTGTGTGAAGGACTGGGTTCACCGTCACCTTGAAGTCCCCACAGATGCGAACCTTCCTTGGCTCCTCAGACTTATTGCTTAACGTTTTCTTCATGACAGGAACGATGGGTGTCGCCCACTCGCTCCAGTCTACCTTAGATAACACGCCTGCATTCTCCAGATTCTCCAGCTCTGCCTCGACGGCTGGGCGAATTGCATATGGTACCGGTCTTGCTTTGAAAAACTTGGGAATTGCATTCTCCTCTATTTTTATCGAGGCGGTTACGCCTTTAAGAGTGCCCAGTTCTTGTTGAAATACCTCTTTGGCGTCAGCTAAGATTGTTGACAATCGTCCAGGAGTGACGTCGTCATCCTTTTTACCCGCCACCGTCAGTGCCTGAATGGAGTGCCAGTCTAAACTTATCTTTCTGATCCATTCACGTCCCAATAACGGTGGTCCACCATCTTGCAGAATGTAGAGATACAATTTCCGTATTTTCTTGCCGTTGTATTCGACAGGCACCCCTATTTTTCCTCTGGGGTATACTTTTTGCCCCGTATACGTCCTCAAGACAATGGATGTCTCTCTCAAGGGTATGTGTGAGAATAGCCGCTCGTAGTCTCGTCGATTCATGACGGTTAGAGCTGATCCTGTATCCAATTCCATTTTGACTTGGGACCCTGCTATCGTGAGGGTGACCCAAATGGTTCGGTGATCCTCTTTTGCGATTATGTTGTGAAGTTTGAGACAGCTTAGTCTCTTGTTCCCGGATTCACTATTGCTCATCTGGTCTTCGGAACTACTGTCCGTCATCTTTTGTACTTTCCTGTACGGTTCCTTAGTAGCCTTTTTGTTGTCATTGGTCTTCTTCCCAGGCCTGCAAACTCGTGCAATGTGTCCCATCTTTCCGCATTGTCTGCATATTTTGTCCTTGGACCAGCAGTCCTTCTGGTCATGGTTAGTTCTGCCGCAGTGATAACATTTTGCAAATCCCCGTGTCATTTCATGGGTGCCGTATTCCTGTGGCTTTTGTTGTATTTCCGCAGCTCCCCAGGCTGCTGCTTCGTATGATACTGCCACGCTGAAAGCCTTATCTAGCGTCAGCTCTTTCTCTGAGAGTAACCTCTTCTGGGTTCCTTCACTCAGGAGTCCACAGACAAATTTGTCCCGTAGGGTATCTGCCAGTCCTGCTCTGAACTGGCAGTGCTTTGATAGCTTGCGTAGTTCCGTAAGATACTCAGCATTGCTCTCATCTTTATGCTGAGTTCTCCTGTGGAATTTAAATCTTTCTGCTATCAGCAGTGGTGCAGGGTTTAGGTGTTCCTGTAGGATAGCAACAATTTCGTTAAAACTCTTCGCCTTCGGTTTGGCTGGAGCAATCAGGTCCCGCAATAGGCCGTACATTCTTGCGCCCATTAAGTTTAGCAGTGCCGATGCCTTTTTCTCATCGGCTATTTCGTTTGCCTCGCAATATACCTCGACTCTTTCCACATACGTGGTCCAGTCCTCTATTGCATTATCAAAGGCAGTGATACAGCCAGTCTTCGGCATCTTGGAAATCTAAAATGGCACCTCCCGCGCTTTGCCTCCTTCCCCGATTTAACAAAATGGCGCCTCCCGCACTTTGCCTTCTTCCCCGCTGGATTAAGATGGCGCCTCCCACGTTTTGCCTTCTTCCCCACTGTTGCTAGCGCTGCTTTCCGCGGTTTCCGTTGCAAACTGCAGCTCCTCGCGGCTTTCTGCACATTTAATATATATTTTTTTGTTATTTTATTATTTTCCCGTCGTGGAACAACCCTGTGGGACTCTTGCCTCCCTCTTCTCGGGTCTGTACGCTGCCCGGCTTCGTAGCTCCGGCCGCGCCCTGTGTGCTCCACCCTCTCTCTCTCTCCTCTTCCCGACAATGCTGCTCGGCCCCGTTGCAAGCCACCCGCTCGAGTTCTAGACCGCCACAGCCCAGGAAGGATCAGTGTACTACCTGCCACCAGCCCGATTAGCTGAAGCACCGTCGACAGGAACCAAGCCCCGCTCTCGACAGCCTCTCCTGCAATCTTCAACTCCGCTGACTCAGGGGCGGATGCCCACGGTCGACGCCCATTTCTACTGCTTCTTTCTTCCTTCTGGCCTCGACCTCTGCTCACTTCACTTCAGGAATGGATCCCATGAGGTGGTGCAGACTGTAGGTAAGTTCGTATCTGCTCGTCGCCAATATTATGTCCGTGTATAATTGAGACACGGACAGCAGGAGTTGATTATAACAAGTCTTTACTGAATGGAGACAATCGGGAAACTGAAACTACAGAAGGCTGTTAGTGCCTTTTATACAGGGGTGGTCACTGCCGGTACTGCAGTCTGAGACCAGTTATTCCATTAAAGGTACACACACAACAGACTCGATGGGCCGAATGGCCTCCTTCTGTGTTGTTATGACACTATGGGGGTAAAATTCAGTATCGTCCCGTTTGGGGCGCCATTATCGGCCGTGCGCAAAGTTTAGCGCCTGGCGCTAATTATCGCCTCCGACGGCAACTTGGCTTTTATCGCCCCTGGAGGTGATTGGAGCGCTAAATTCAGGCGCTTCACACCTGTCTTAAGGCGCAAAGGCCGAGGAGTGAGGCTCTACCTCAGAGCGCTGGCGAAGCAAGGAAGGACAAATCAAAATAAATCTGCAAAGTGCTGCTCAGTACTTAAAACTCCTTCACACAGCGTTGAATCTCTCCAGAAGTCTCTCTCTCTCAGAATGCGTGGTGCAAAAATGTCACCGACAAAAAAAGACAGGAAGCGGTCGCCTTTAAATAGCGCTCCCCCAGTCCCATTACTGACAGCATAACGCTCCCCTCAACCTGTCGTTGCTAGCGGCAGGTGGTAAGGCAGGGGGCGCCACTCAATATCCGGTCCGGGGCGCTAATGGGGCGTTGCGCACTCGACTGACGTCACGATCTGCCGGCGCAGGAGATAGCACCATTCACAACCACCAGACGTCCCAAAGCACTTCACAGCCAATGAAGTACTTTTTTTTTGAAGGGTAGTCACTGACGTAATGTAATGTAGGAAACACGACAGCCAATTTGCCCACAAATAATCTGTTTTTTTAGTGATGTTGATTGAGGGATAAATATTGACTGGGACACTAGGGATAACTCCCCTGCTCTTCTTCGAAATAGTGCCGTGGGATCTTTTACGTCCACCTGAGAGAGCAGACAGGGCCTCGGTTTAATGTCTCATCTGAAAGATGGCACCTCCGACAGTGCAGCGCTCCCTCAGCACTGCACTGGGAGTGTCAGCTTAGATTGTTGTGCTCAAGTCTCATGGAGTGGGACTTGAACCCACAACCTTCCGACTCAGAGGCAAGAGTGCTACCCACTGAGCCACAGCTGAGGAGGGTGGGGAAGGAGGAGGAGAGGATTGCCGGGGGGGGGGGAGGAGGGAGGGGAGGGCTTAGTCATGACGCTCCATCCACCTTGCTGTTGGGGCAGGTTTGAGGGACCAGCTGGTCTTTGCTGGCTCACGGTAGGCTGTCCTTGCACAGTCAACAGAAACCCCAAGGTAAACCAGTCAGATTAATTGAGCTTGGTAACCAGGAAGACCTGCTCCAAAGTAAACAGGTTATACCAGTCGGCGGTCTTTAGCGAGTTTATTTTCGGGGCTGGCACTGGTTGCGCCAGGACTCGGTCACCCCGGCAGCCCCCTGAACCCATTATAAAAGCAGCTGAAGACAAGCTCGTAACTACCGAGGAACTTCAATAACCCAGAGGTGAAGAGGACAGAATGACAATAACCCAATGGGCAGGGTGAAAGCACAAGAGATTTCTAGATGTAATCAGACTGTTTCTTAACACACAGTGATAGGGCAGGCAAAACATTTGTTTTTGCATTAAGGCACCCTGCAGCATTGATCAGTAATCTCAAAGTGTGTGAACACATGCGTTTTACTGATCATTGCCATGGAGGGAGTGCAGCGAAGATTCACCAGACTGATACCTGGGATGGCAGGAATGACGTATGAGGAGAGATTGGGTCGATTAGGCTTATACTCGCTGGAGTTTAGAAGAATGAGAGGGGATCTCATCGAAACTTATAAAATTCTAACAGGACTGGACAGACTAGATGCAGGAAGGATGTTCCCGATGGCGGGGGAGTCCAGAACCAAGGTCACAGTCTAAAGATAAGTGGTGAGCCATTTAGGACAGAGATGAGGAGGAATTTCTTCACCCAGAGAGTGGTGAACCTGTGGAATTCTCTAACATAGAAGGCAGTGGAGGCCAATTCATTAAATATATTCAACAAGGAGTTAGATATATTTCTTAATGCTAAAGGGATCAAGGGATATGGGGAGAAGGCAGGGACAGGGTACTGAGTTTGGATGATCAGCCATGATCTCATTGAATGGCAGAGCACGCTCGAGGGGCCGAATGGCCTACTCCTGCTCCTATCTTCTATGTTTCTATTGCACGGTGAGATTTGATGCTGCATTAAAGGCTAAGGCTAAAATAACAATGAAAGTGCAGGACTTTAGTCGACTTTACTTTGGAACAGTGAGAAGGGATCTCTTCTTCTTCTTCTTAGGCAGTCCCTTGGAACTGAGGATGCCTTGCTTCCACATTAAAAATGGGTTCTCAGGTGACTGATGAGTCCAATGCGGGACCTACAGTCTCTGTCACAAATGGGGCAGACGGTGGTTGAAGGGGTGGGTGGGTTGATGTGCGCTCCTTGCGCTGCCTGCGCTTGGCTTCCGCTTGCTCCCGGCGAAGAGACTCGAGTTGTTCGGCACAGGGATCTAAGGCAGGATTCAGCGGGAAACAGAGCTCCTAAAAAATTAACGATCATTTTGGGAAATGGAAGTGTTTAAATATAGAGAGATAGTGACCAAGGAGGCCAAAGAAGGTTCACCAGACTGATTCCTGGGATGGCAGGACTGTCGTTTGAGAAGAGATTGGGTCGACTAGGCCTGTATTCACTAGAGTTTAGAAGAATGAGAGGGGGCCTCATTGAAACGTGTAAAATTCTGACAGGGCTAGACAGGCTGGATGCAGGGAGGATGTTTCCCCTGGCTGGGGGTCTAGAACGAGGGGTCACAGTCTCAGGATACGGGGTAGGACATTTAGGACTGAGATGAGGAGAAATGTCTTCACTCAGAGGGTGGTGAACCTGTGGAATTCTCTACCACAGAAGGCTGTGGAGGCCAAGTCACTGAATATATTCAAGAAGGAGATAGATAGATTTCTAGACACAAAAGGCTAAATGGCAGAGCAGGCTCGAGGGGCCGAATGGCCTACTCCTGCTCCTATCTTCTATGTTTCTATGTTTCTATCAAGGGGTATGGGGAGAGAGCAGGAATATGGTATTGAGCTAGAGGATCAGCCATGATCATATTGAATGGCAGAGCAGGCTTGAAGGGCCGAATGGCCGACTCCTGCTCCTATTTTTCTATGTTTCTATGTAAAACTGAACAGAACTTAGGTAGCAGTGGGGGAATTAAAAAACAGAGTGTGTCAGGAAGGGACAGAAGGTATGGAGTAAAAGGTAAAGTAGTAAAAGGGGAAAAAGCAGGAACTAAGTGTCACAAAACATATTTGAAAGTTCTTTATCTGAATGCACGTAGCATTCGTAACAAAATGGACGACTTAACGGCACAAATAACTACATATGGGTATGATCTTGTGGCCATTACAGAAACATGGCTGCAGGGTGACCATGACTGGGAATTAAATATACCAGGTTTTTTAAAAATCAGGAAGGACAGGCAGGAAGGGAGGTGGGGTGGCTATGTTAATAAAGGAAGGAATCACTGTAATACAGAGAAATGATATTGGGTCAAAGGATCAGGATAGTGAAATAGTTTAGGTGGAGATACGGAATAATAAGGGGAAAAAAACACTAGTGGGCGTAGTCTATAGGCCTCCGAACAGTTGCAACTCTGTTGGACGGAGTATTAATCAGGAAATAGTTGAGGCTTGTAATAAGGGAACAGCTATAATTATGGGGGATTTTAACTATCATATTAACTGGACAAATCAAATTAGGCAGGGCAGCCTTGAGGATGAGTTCATTGAGTGTATTAGGGATGGGTTTCTTGAGCAGTATGTAACTGAACCGACCAGGGGGCAAGCAACCTTAGATTTGGTCCTGTGTAATGAGACAGGATTAATTTAAAATGTCCTAGTAAAGGATCCCCTTGGAATGAGTGACCATAACATGGTTGAATTCCATATTCAATTAGAGGGTGAGAAGGTTGGATCTCAAACAAGCATGCTGAGCTTGAATAAAGGAGACTATGAAGGTATGAGAGTGGAATTGATTAGAGTGGACTGGGAAAATAGATCAAAGGGTAAGACGGTACATGATCAGTGGTGTATATTTAAGGAGTTATTTTACAACTTCCAAAAAATATATATTCCACTGAGGAAAAAAGGGTGTAAAAGAAAAGATAGCCATCCGTGGCTAAGTAAAGTAATTAAGTTAAGTATCCGACTAAAAACAAGGGCATATAAGGTAGCCAAATCTAGTGGGAGGATAGAAGATTGGGAAGTCTTTAAAAGACAGCAAAAAATAACTAAAAGATTGATTAAAAAAAGGGAAGATAGATTATGAAAGTAAATTAGCAAAAAATATAAAAACAGATAGCAAAAGTTTCTATAGTTATATAAAAAGAAAAAGGGTGGCTAAAGTAAATGTTGGTCCCTTAGAGGATGAGACCGGGAAATTAATGGTGGGAAACATGGAGATGGCAAAAACACTGAACAATTATTTTGTATCAGTCTTTACGGTAGAGGACACTAAGAATATCCCAACACTGGACAAACAGGGGGCTCTGGGGGGGAGGAGCTAAATACAATTAAAATCACTAAGGAAGTGGTACTTGGTAAAATAATGGGACTCAAGGCGGATAAATCCCCTGGACCTGATGGCTTACATCCTAGGTTCTTGAGGGAAGTGGCGGTAGGGTTTGTGGATGCATTGGTAAGAATTTTCCAAAACTCCCTGGACTCAGCAAAGGTCCCGGCAGATTGGAAAACTGCTAATGTAACACCCTTATTTAAAAAGGGTAGTAGGCAGAAGGCTGGAAACTATAGACCTGTTAGGCTAACATCTGTGGTTGGTAAAATTTTAGAGTCCATTATTAAGGAGACAGTAACGGGACATTTGGATAAACATAATTTAATAGGACAAAGTCAGCATGGTTTTATGAAGGGGAAGTCATGTTTGACAAATTTGCTTGAGTTCTTTGAGGAAGTAACATACAGGGTGGATAAAGGGGAACCAGTGGACGTAGTGTATTTAGACTTCCAAAAGGCATTTGACAAGGTGCCACACAAAAGATTATTGCTCAAGATAAAAAATCATGGGATTGGGGGTAATATTCTGGCATGGGAGGAGGACTGGCTATCTAACAGAAAGCAGAGAGTTGGGATAAATGGTTCGTTCTCAGACTGGCAATCAGTAACTAGTGGTGTTTCGCAGGGGTCAGTGCTGGGTTCCCAACTCTTTACAATCTATACTAATGATTTGGAGGAGGGGACCGAGTGTAACATATCAAAGTTTGCAGATGATACAAAGATGGGAAGGAAAGTAGTGAGTGAGGAGGACATAAAAAACCTGCAAAGGGACATAGACAGGCTAAGTAAGTGGGCAGAGATCTGGCAGATGGAATACAATACTGGAAAGTATGAGGTTATGCACTTTGGCAGGAAAAATCATAGAGCAAGTTATTATCTTAATGGCAAGAAACTGGAAAGTACTGTAGTACAAAGTGATCTGGGGGTCCTGGTGCACGAAACTCAAAAAGTTAGTATGCAGGTGCAGCAAGTGATCAAGAAGGCCAATGGAATGTTGGCTTTTATTGCTAGGGGGATAGAATATAAAAACAGGGAGGTATTGTTGCAGTTGTACAAGGTATTGGTGAGACCGCACCTGTAATACTGCATACAGTTTTGGTGTCCATACTTAAAAAAAGACATACTTGCTCTCGAGTCAGTACAAGGAAGGTTCACTCGGTTAATCCTGGGGATGAGGGGGTGGACATATGAGGAGAGGTTGAGTAGATTGGGACTCTACTCATTGGAGTTCAGAAGAATGAGAGGCGATCTTATTGAAACATATAAGATTGTGAAGGGGCTTGATTGGGTGGATGTGGTGAGCATGTTCCCGATGATGGGTGAAACTAGAACTAGGGAGCTGCTCTTTCAAAACTGAGATGAGGAGAAACTTCTTCACTCAGAGGGTAGTAGGTCTGTGGAATTTTCTGGCCCAGAAAGCTGTGGAGGCTACATCATTAAATAAATTTAAAACAGAAATAGACAGTTTCTTAGAAGTAAAGGGAATTAGGGGTTACGGGGAGCGGGCAGGAAATTGGACATGAGTCTATGTTCGGAACGGTCATGGCCCTGTGGGTAACGAAGCAGGCCCAGGGGCCGTGTAGCCTGGTTCTGCTCCTACTTCTTGTGTTCTAATTATGTGTTAGATTTCAGGAGATGGTTCTATTCCTGTTCATAAGAACATAAGAACATAAGAAGTAGGAGCAGGAGTAGGCCATACGGCCCCTCGGGCCTCCTCCGCCATTCAATAGGATCATGGCTGATCTGAATCTAGACTCACGTCCACTTCCCTGCCCTCTCCCCGTAACCCCTAATTCCCTTATCTGCTAGGAAACTGTCTATCGCCATTTTAAATTTATTTAATGTTGCAGCTTCCACAGCTCTCTGGGGTAACAAATTCCATAGATTTACTACCATCTGAGTGAAGAAGTTTCTCCTCATCTCAGTTTTGAAAGGGCAGCCCCTTATTCTTAGATTATGCCCCCTAGTTCTAGTCTCACCCATCAGTGGAAACATCCTCACCGCATCCACCCGATCAAGCCCCCTCACAATCTTATATGTTTCGATAAGATCGCCTCTCATTCTTCTGAACTCCAATGAGTAGAGTCCCAACCTACTCAACCTTTCCTCATACGTCAACCCCCTCATCTCCGGAATCAACTGAGTGAACCTTCTCTGAACCGCCTCGAGAGCAAGTATATCTTTTCTTAAATATGGAAACCAAAACTGCACGCAGTATTCCAGGTGTGGCCTCACCAATACCCTGTATAACTGCAGCAAGACTTCCCTGTTTTTATACTCCATCCCCCTTGCAATAAAAGCCAAGATTCCATTGGCCTTCCTGATCACCTGCTGCACCTGCATACTAACTTTTTGTGTTTCATGCACCAGGACCCCCAGATCCCTTTGTACTGTAGCACTTTGCAGTTTCTCTCCATTTAGATAATAACTTGCTCTTTGATTTTTTCTGCCAAAGTGCATAACCTCACACTTTCCAACATTATATTGCATCTGCCAAATCTCTGCCCACTCACTTAGCCTGTCTATGTCCTTTTGCAGGTTTTTTATGTCCTCCTCACTCACTGCTTTCCCTCCCATCTTTGTATCGTCGGCAAACTTGGATATGTTGCACTCGGTCCCTTCCTCCAAATCATTAAAAGTGGAGATCACCTTTTACAGAAGGTAAGTACTGTACAAAATATAGGGACAGTGATCTCCTGGACGAGTTTCGATCGCCTAGATGGGTCGGAGAGGAATTTCACAGATTTTTTTTCTCCCAAATTGGCCATTGGGTTTTTTAGCTGGTTTTTCACCTCTCCCAGGAGATCACATGGGTTCGGGAGGGATGTAGAGTGATAGTAGATTTGAGGTTAGGATCAGATAAGCCATGATCTTATTGAATGGCGGAGCAGGCTCGAGGGGCCGATTGGCCTACTCCTGCTACTATTTCTTATGTTCTTATGTTCTTAACCATTTTAAAAGATTCAAGGAAGCAAATATTGTGGAACATAGGAACTGGAGGAGGCCATTCACTCCCTTCAGCCTGTCTCACCATTCAATAAGATCATGGCTGATCTGTACCTCAATCCAATTTACCCGCCTTTGATCCACGTCCCTTGATATTCTGATCTAACAAAAATCTCAGTCTTGGAAGTTTCAATTGTCCCAGCATCCACAGTATTTTGGTCAGGCGAGGGTTCCCGATTTCTACTACCCTTTGTGTGGAAAAGGGCTTCCTGAATAACTCCAGAATGGGCTGACTCTAATTTTAAGGTTATGCCCCCTTGTTCTGGAATTTCCCCACCAGAGGAAATAGTTTCTCCGTATCTACCCTTTGAATCCTTTTAACATTTCAAACACCTCGATCAGGTCGCCCCCTCTGCGTTTTGAACTCCAGGGAGTGTCCTCCCAGTGAAGACTGGGAGCTCTATAAACATCAATTGAGTGGCTGTTCCAATTAACAAAAAAACCTTGTTCCTTGTGACGTAAGAAAACTACTAGGCACTTGGTCTAAGCGTTAAACAAAGCTTTAATCAACGGTTTTACAACATGGAGGTCTAGTTGTGTCCTTCACTAGTTCCTGTTAAGAATGTCCTGCACAAGCTGGGCCTGTGCCCGAGTATTTATACTCTCCCTGGACAGCGCCACCAGCAGGCCGCTCAGTATTATTTCATAAGTCTTTCTTTCATGAATGACTGATTCATGTCACCTTGTTTCTGAGATGTGGGGCAATCGTTGAGGGGGACAAATTGCAGCAGTATCAATCAATATATGGTAACTTCAATTAGACATTAGGGAATGAGAGCGTCTCCAGATGTCTCAGCCGGTAAAATCCACCACTTAGAAAGAAAGAAAGACTTGCATTTATATGGAGCCTTTCACCACCTCGGGACGTCCCACAGTTCTTTACAGCCAATGAAGCACTTTTTGAAGTGTGGTCACTGTTGTAATGTAGGAAACACAGCAGCCAATTTGCGCACAGCAAGCTCCCACAAACAGCAATGTGATAATGACCAGATAACTTGGTGATGTCTATTGAGGGATAAATATTGGCCAGGACACTGGGGAGAACTCCCCTGCTCTTCTTTGAAATAATGCCTGGGGATCTTTTACGTCCATGTTGAAGGGATAATTACTAGTCCTAACCCCTTTAGGGCTACCCTGGATCAGGCATATTTCTCAGACGTTCACTTTCAACTAAAGTTTGAGGTAGCTGAATCCTAAAGATGCTTAATTGAGTCAAAGGTCTGGACTATCTCTTCCTAAAGGAAAGGAACAACCTGAAAATGTTACCGTCCTCCAGATAGCACTTTGAATAAGTTTAGCTAGACTGTAACGTTCCAGATATTATGAGGGTCCGGAAAACTCCCCCAGAATTCTGCAACTCCTCACCAAAGAGTGTACAGAGATTGAGTTCGCGAGTTTTTGATACAGAAGCTTTATGTGAGACAATTCTAAAAATATATAGATTTATTAAAGAACCGACATGTAATTTACAGTTGGTGAGTCAATCGCAACATTAACCATTCCAAAAAGAGAAAGATTACAATCTTATTATCAGAGAACCTTACTTTCAAATCTTAACTTTGCTACAATTTTACCGTTCTTAGTGTTCTACAGGATATCCACCAAATTCAAATATCTTTGATCCCCGAGGTATAAAGAGTTGGAGACTTACAGAGCTGCCTCTGAAGCCGAGAATCACTTTGTCCGATTAAAGCGAGTCTACTATCCCATTTGAGAGTTCAATATTTATACCCTTTTCCAGTGGTATTTCCTTTAAAGATTTCTGCTGATGTAAGCTAATTATCTCGTCATTTTTCTGATGACCCCTGCAATTCGTAGTCACCTCAGCTGGCAGCATTACAGAATTATGTCTCCTCTCTAGGTGTTCTAAGTTTACCTTAATAAACGGTGTGACGGTAGGTGTGTTTTACTTGATGTCATCTTTACGAGGGCAGATGTTCCTTACTTTATGTGCTTCTTTACGAAGTGTAAATTAGAACACCTTATCCATGGTGAACCATTGTTTCGTTCCGTAAAGTTCAGCCTGTCGGAGCCCTTAACCTTCTGTTTCAATAAGGTTATTTATTCAGGGTCAACAACTACCTTATCTCAATAGCCAGAATGCTTTCACGGCTATTTCATCGTTAGGTTTCTGGATTTCCACCCGTTTCTCATGTTTTAATAAAGCCAGAATTCTTTCATAAGATCGTGTATTTTTCTGAATATGTTATATGGCTTATTCCTTCACAACCTGAGAGGGCAAACGGGGCCTCGGTTTAACGTCTCATCTGAAAGGCGGCATCTCCGACAGTGCAGCGCTCCCTCAGCACTGCACTAGGAGTGTCAGCCTAGAACCCACAACCTTCTGATTCAGAGGTGAGAGTGCTACCCACTGAGCCACAGCTGACAAGATATGGGCCAAACACGTGCTCAAGGCATAACCGCCTGTTCTGATGAAGAGTCCCAGAGGAACATTAACCCACCATTCCTTTTCAGATGCTAATGGGCCTGTCATACATTCCCAGCCTATCTGTTTTACTTTAAGCTTCCGCCACTCCCTCCTGATCTCCACAACTACAAATATGCCAGGAAAAATGTAATGTCACTGGGGTTCGAGAGTGGATAAAGGTCCTCTGCTTGTTTCACGCTGCTGTTTCTTATCTGATTAACTTTCAGAACCTAAAACTGTTCAAAATCTAACTTGAGCAGGTGCAGGTTGGGGCCGACCCTTTAAGAAATGTCTACGTAAGAGGCTGTCAGAAGATAGGAACTTGAACAGCAGCATTCCTCCCTGAAGAATTCCACTCATTCAGCTTTCTCTCGCAATTTTACTTTCAATAAAACCTAACAAACTAAACTTGCTGTCAATAGTGTGCAATTTAATCATCTCAGATACAATAGATCTTGACTTTGTGCGAGAGTGTAAAACAGGTGAGAGCGAGTCGGCAGCTCGTTTTGCATCTTTGACTTCGATGGAAATAAAAATGGGGATGTCAAACGGGCTGTCGATTCGCTATCGCACGTTTTACACAAAGAACTTAAGAAATAGGAGCAGGAGTAGATCATTTGGCCCCTCGAGCCTGCTCTGCCATTCAATAAGATCATGGCTGATCTTCTACCTCATCTCCACTTTCCTGCACTATCCCCATATCCCTTGATTCCATTAATATCCAAAAATCTATCAATCTCTGTCATGAATATACTCAACGACTGAGTCTCCACAGCCCTCTGGGGTAGAGAATTCCAAAGATTCACCACCCTCTGAGTGAAGAAATTTCTCCTCATCTCAGTCCTAAATGGCCGACCCCATATTCTGAGACTGTGACCCCTGATTCTAGACTCCCCAGCCAGGGGAAACATCCTCCCTGCATCTACCCTGTCAAGTCCTGTAAGAATTTTGTATGTTTCAATGAGATCACCTCTCATTCTTCTAAATTCTAAGGAACATAGGCCTAGTCTACTCAATCTCTCCTCATAGGACAATCCCCCTCCATCCCAGGAACCAGTCTAGTGAACCTTCGTTGCACTCCCTCCTTAGGTAAGGAGACCAAAACTGTACACAATACTCCAGGTGTGGCCTCACCAGGGCCCTGTATAATTGCAGTAAGACGTCTTTACTCTTATACTCAAATCCGCTTGTAATAAAGGCTACAACAACAACTTTCATTTATACAGCGCCTTTAACCTCATAAAATGTCCCAAGGTGCTTCTCGGGAGCGTAATCCGACAGAATTTGACACCGAGCCACATGAGGAGATTTAGGGCTGCTGACCAAAAGCTTGTCAGGGGCAGGTTTTAAGGAAGGTCTTAAAGGAGGAGAGGTAGAGAGGCGGAGAGGATTAGGGAGGGAATTCCAGAGCTTAGGGCCGAGGCAGCTGAAGGCACGGCCACCAATGGTGGAGCGATGAAAATTGGGGATGCGCAAGAGGCCAGATTTGGAGGAGCGCAGAGATCCCGCAGGGTGGTAGGGCTGGAGGAGGATACAGAAATAGGGAGGGACGAAGCCATGGAGGGATTTAAACACAAGAATGAGAATTTTAAAATCAAGGCATTGCCGGAAGATGCTAGTAATGCACAATGGAGCCATCAGAGTTTTCTGATTTCATTTTAAATATCCAGCATCGGTATGTTCAACACCGCCTTCAGTGTGCCAGTGCAGCCTTCGGTCACCTGAGGAGGAGAGTGTTTGAAGACCAGGACCTCAAACCCGGCACTAAGCTCATGGTCTACAGGGCAGCAGTGATACCCGCCCTGCTGTATGCCTCAGAGACATGGACCATGTACAGCAGGCACCTCAAAGCACTGGAGAGGTACCACCAACGCTGCCTCCGCAAGATCCTGCAAATCCATTGGCAGGATATGCGCACCAACGTCAGTGTTCTCGCTCAGGCCAACATCCCCAGCATCGAAGCTTTGACCACGCTCGATCAGCTCCGATGGACAGGTCACATTGTCCGCATGCCCGATACGAGACTCCCAAAACAAGCGCTCTACTCGGAGCTCTGGCACGGCAAGAGAGCCCCAGGTTGGCAGAGGAAACGCTTCAAGGCCACCCTCAAAGCCTCCTTGAAAAAGTGTAACATCCCCACCGACACCTGGGAATCCCTGGCCCAAGACCGCACAAAGTGGAGGAGAAGCATCCGGGAAGGCACCGAACACCTTGAGTCTCTTCGCCGGGAGCAAGAGGAAGCCAAGCGCAGGCAGCGCAAGGAGCGCACGTCAACCCAAGCACCCCACCCACCCACCCCTTCAACCACCATCTGCCCCACCTGTGACAGAGACTGTAGGTCCCGCATTGGACTCATCAGTCACCTGAGAACTCATCTTTAATGTGGAAGCAAGTCATCCTTGGTTCCGAGGGACTGCCTAAGAAGAAGAAGCAGTTTTAGTTTTTAATTAAGTCAGGATATCATTCAAAGGTCTCTATAGAGTTGAACTATATAGCCATAATAGTCATATAGCACTTTTCATGGCCTCAGGATGTTCCCAAGTGATTTACAGCCAATTAAGTATTTTTTTGAAGTGTAGTCACTGCAGTAATGTAGAAAACATGGCAGCCATTTTGCGCACAGTTAGCTCCCACAACCAGCAATGTGATAATGGCCAGATAATCTGTTTTAGTGATGTTGATTGAGGGATAAATATTAGCCCAGGACACCAGGGAGAACTCCCCTGTTCTTCTTCGCAATAGTGCTGTGGGATCTTTTATGTCCACCTGAGAGGGCCTCGGTTTAATGTCTCCTCCACAAGGCCACACCTCTGACGGTGCAGCGCTCCCCCAGTCTTCCTAGATTTTGTGCTCAAGTCTCTGGAGTGGGACTTAAACCCACAAGCAGCTGACATCAGCGGCGAGAGTGCTCCCAACTGAGCTGCAGCTGACTCCTAAGATGGGTGATGGGGTCAGAGCTGAGGGCACTAGCTAACGTAAGGGCTGAGATCCTTTGATGAGCTATGGGAGGAGCAGTCACGTTCCCATGTTTTTTTGCAGTTGCGGTGGGGCCAGGATTCCTTGCGCCCTGTGTCCCGACAGTTTGCTTCAGTCCCGAAAGAGTCATGGACACGGTTTGATAAAATATAGTCCGTTTATTGAAAAAGTAGGCCATGCTCAATCAGTGCAACAACACCAACAGTATAAAAGGTTACATTTTTGTTCAAACAAGCTCCGCTCTGCATGTAAACAAAGCAGCTTCAGTGCACATAAGGCCAGTCTAGCAGACCCCATGCAGCATCTAATCAAGCACAGCAACTTGCATCATATAAGTGCTGCTGGTTCATGTGCGGCAGATCTTAAAGATTATGGAAGACACGATACTTGTTAAAGAAGCTGCGTTTCACACAACTTAATATAAAGGCAAAAGCAAAATACTGCGGATGCTGGAAATCTGCAATAAAAACAGAAAATGCTGGAAATACTCAGCTGGTCAGGCAGCATCTGTGGAGAGAGAAACAGAGTTAACGTTTCAGGTCGATTACCCTTCGTCAGAACTGGAAAAAGCTGGAGATGGAACAGGTTTTTAAGCAAGTGTAGGGGCAGGGAAAGGGGGGAGGGGAGGAAAGAACAAAGGGAAGGTCTGTGATAGGATGGAAGGCAGGAGAGATTGAATGACAAAAGGGCTGATGGTGCGAGGCCAAAGGAGATGGCACCATCATCCCTTTTGTCTCTTAATCTCTCCTGCCTTCCATCCTATCACAGACCTTCCCCTTTGTTCTTTCCTCCCCTCCCCCTCTTTCCCTGCCCCTGCTCTTGCTTAAAAACCTGTTCCATCTCCAGCTTTTCCCAGTTCTGACGAAGGGTCATCGACCTGAAACGTTAACTCTGTTTCTCTCTCCACAGATGCTGCCTGACCTGCTGAGTATTTCCAGCATTTTCTGTTTTTATTTAATATAAAGGCACATCTTTCAGACCAATCTCAGGCCTCAAAGCATTGCGTTCTTTTAATATAGAAATAATAACAGCCAACTCGATACAGGGATTAAAAAAAAGAGACCAAACCAGTTCAGCTGGGAATCTCGAGGGACAAGACAAGTTTTTCAAACTTCGGCTGTTCTGCCTTTCCTCTTGCCCTTGTCAGTTTTGCTGCTCTTCCCTTCTGTGCTTATTCCTTACTGTGCTACAGTTCCATAGGAGCTGATTGCCTTTCAGTGCCTCACCCAGGGGCTCATTTTTCATGCACGAGCTGTGACAATGGCCCTGAAATTAGGTTCGGGGGCTTGCCGCGCGTGCAAGCCCCCAATGTACACTTACCCGGCGCGCTGACATTTTAATCCTGGCCCGCATTGCATTTCCTCTCACTGGCCTGCTTGAGGTCCTGCCGCGCTGTGCGTGCGTGACCCAGCGGCGTACTTAGTGCGATGAGCTGGCTGGGATCACGTGAGCACAGGGCAACCAATGGGAGATTGCAAAAGTTCATTCATGAGTTTGACAGTAAGAGCTGTCAAACTCATGAAAACTCCTGGCCCCAAAACACTACTTAAACCTGAAAGAATATTTAAAAAAACATTGCACTACGGAGTTTGCACATTCTCCCCGTGTTTGCGTGGGTTTCCTCCGGGTGCTCCGGTTTCCTCCCACAGTCCAAAGATGTGCGGGTTAGGTTGATTGGCTATGATAAATTGACCCTTAGTGTTAGGGGGATTAAATACGTGGGGTTACGGGGATAGGGAGGGATATGTGTTGGTCTAGGGGTTACGGGGATCGGGTGGGATATGTGTCGGTGCAGGCTCGATGGGCCGAAATGGCCTCTATCTGCACTGTGGGGTTTCTGTGATTCTGTGATTCTGTGATAAGGAACTCTGAAAAACTATTTTAAACAATAATTTTAAAATTTGAAAAAAAAATTTATATAAAAAATCAGGGCTAAAACTAAACTTACCTGACTGTAAATTCTTTAAAAATAACAAACCTGTGGGAAAAAAAATTCTCAATTGTATTAATAGACCACTTACCAGTAAAACTAAGTACATACGTGTGGTTTTTCAATGCGTAAATACCGGATGCCTTTACACACACGCAACTCTCTAAAAATAGAGGAAATCCAAGTCGCACGCGCTGCCCGATACCGCGCACGCGTTCAGCCTCTTAACCCCTTGGGTCAGAGGACAGGAAATGCCTGTTTTCAGCGCATGCGCTGTGCATGCTGAAAACCGGTAATTCCTCCGGGCACACGCGTGAGTACCCCGTCCTTACTCACGCGTTGGGCCCGGAATTACTGGGCCCATGTGTGTCGGTAGGGCATTCAAACACTGGGGGGCGTGGGCGGGGGGCATCTCAGCTGGACCGCAGCCTGTCCTCACCCACAGGCAGGCACCTTCAACCGGGACTGAAAGGATAGTCCTAAAAAGCAGAAAGCCTGACAATGTTTCCCCCTCTCTAACGCTGTGGCTCCGAAGCCAACTTTATAATGCTTTTACTATCACCAGAGCAGAGATCAAAGCTGGGAAGTTATGTTTAGTTGTCTTTACCAGCCAAGCATCAGATTAATTAGATCGTCGTCTTTGATTAGCCTGGCTGTTAAAAGCTTAACAGTGAATGGAAATGCTCAGTTAATAATTGATAATTGCACTCGAGTTATTTTCTTGTTGCACCTTTGGTAATGGTCCCCTTCACTGCAGCAGTCCTTTGGATCCACCCAGACAACATTCTTCAAATGGGGATTGAAAGGTGCATCACGACTAAAAAACAGATTACCCCACACATATATTCCACAGAGTACTGTAATGCTATGCAGTGAATTGCAAACAACCTAATTTCGATCAACAAAGCTGTTTTGAATTATGTTCTCGTGCTGATAGTCTACCTGAAACCCTTTGAATGAAGCTTAATAATCCACTGGCAGATGGCCATTTCTTCATTGTAATTAAAACAATAAAAAACCTCCAACAAATCGGAAAAAACACAGACAATGATGGATATACACGTGACAGAGGGTTATACCCGAAACGTGACAGAGGGTTATACCCGAAACGTGACAGAGGGTTATACCCGAAACGTGACAGTGGGTTATACCCGAAACGTGACAGTGGGTTATACCCGAAACGTGACAGTGGGTTATACCCGAAACGTGACAGTGGGTTATACCCAAAACGTGACAGTGGTTATACCCGAAACGTGACAGTGGTTATACCCGAAATGTGACAGAGGTTTATACCCGAAACGTGACAGTGGTTATACCCGAAACGTGACAGTGGTTATACCCGAAATGTGACAGAGGTTTATACCCGAAACGTGACAGTGGGTTATACCCGAAACGTGACAGTGGGTTATACCCGAAACGTGACAGTGGGTTATACCCGAAACGTGACAGAGGGTTATACCCGAAACGTGACAGTGGGTTATACCCGAAACGTGACAGTGGGTTATACCCGAAACGTGACAGAGGGTTATACCCGAAACGTGACAGTGGGTTATACCCGAAACGTGACAGTGGGTTATACCCGAAACGTGACAGAGGGTTATACCCGAAACGTGACAGAGGGTTATACCCGAAACGTGACAGTGGGTTATACCCAAAACGTGACAGAGGGCTATACCCGAAACGTGACAGAGGGCTATACCCGAAACGTGACAGAGGGTTATACCCGAAACATGACAGAGGGTTATACCCGAAACGTGACAGTGGGTTATACCCGAAACGTGACAGTGGGTTACACCCGAAACGTGACAGTTGGTTATACCCGAAACGTGACAGTGGTTATACCCGAAACGTGACAGTGGGTTATACCCGAAACGTGACAGTGGTTACACCCGAAACGTGACAGTTGGTTATACCCGAAACGTGACAGTGGTTATACCCGAAACGTGACAGTGGTTATACCCGAAACGTGACAGTTGGTTATACCCGAAACGTGACAGAGGGTTATACCCGAAACGTGACAGTGGGTTCTACCCGAAACGTGACAGAGGGTTATACCCGAAACGTGACAGAGGGTGATACCCGAAACGTGACAGAGGGTTATACCCGAAACGTGACAGAGGGTTATACCCGAAACGTGACAGTGGGTTATACCCGAAACGTGACAGTGGGTTATACCCGAAACGTGACAGAGGGTTCTACCCGAAACGTGACAGAGGGTTATACCCGAAACGTGACAGTGGGTTATACCCGAAACGTGACAGAGGGTTATACCCGAAACGTGACAGTGGGTTATACCCGAAACGTGACAGAGGGTTATACCCGAAACGTGACAGTGGGTTATACCCGAAACGTGACAGTGGGTTATACCCGAAACGTGACAGAGGGTTATACCCGAAACGTGACAGAGGGTTATACCCGAAACGTGACAGAGGGTTATACCCAAAACGTGACAGTGGGTTATACCCGAAACGTGACAGAGGGTTATACCCGAAACGTGACAGTGGGTTATACCCGAAACGTGACAGTGGGTTATACCCGAAACGTGACAGTGGGTTATACCCGAAACGTGACAGAGGGTTATACCCGAAACGTGACAGAGGGTTATACCCGAAACATGAGAGTGGGTTATACCCGAAACGTGACAGAGCGTTATACCCAAAACGTGACAGTGGGTTATACCCGAAACGTGACAGAGGGTTATACCCGAAATGTGACAGTGGGTTATACCTGAAACGTGACAGTGGGTTATACCCGAAACGTGACAGGGGGTTATACCCGAAACGTGACAGAGGGCTGTACCCGAAACGTGACAGAGGGTTATACCCGAAACGTGACAGGGGGTTATACCCGAAACGTGAGAGTGGGTTATACCCGAAACGTGACAGAGGGTTATACCCAAAACGTGACAGAGGGTTATACCCGAAACGTGACAGAGGTTTATACCCGAAACGTGACAGTGGGTTATACCCGAAACGTGACAGTGGGTTATACCCGAAACGTGACAGTTGGTTATACCCGAAACGTGACAGTGGTTATACCCGAAACGTGACAGTGGGTTATACCCGAAACGTGACAGTGGTTATACCCGAAACGTGACAGTTGGTTATACCCGAAACGTGACAGTGGTTATACCCGAAACGTGACAGTGGTTATACCCGAAACGTGACAGTTGGTTATACCCGAAACGTGACAGAGGGTTATACCCGAAACGTGACAGTGGGTTATACCCGAAACGTGACAGTGGTTATACCCGAAACGTGACAGTGGGTTATACCCGAAACGTGACAGAGGGTTATACCCGAAACGTGACAGAGGGTTATACCCGAAACGTGACAGAGGGTTATACCCGAAACGTGACAGTGGGTTACACCCGAAGCGTGACAGTTGGTTATACCCGAAACGTGACAGTGGTTATACCCGAAACGTGACAGTTGGTTATACCTAAAACGTGACAGTGGGTTATACCCGAAACGTGACAGTGGTTATACCCGAAACGTGACAGAGGGTTATACCCGAAACGTGACAGTGGGTTACACCCGAAGCGTGACAGTTGGTTATACCCGAAACGTGACAGTGGTTATACCCGAAACGTGACAGTTGGTTATACCTAAAACGTGACAGTGGGTTATACCCGAAACGTGACAGTGGTTATACCCGAAACGTGACAGTGGTTATACCCGAAACGTGACAGTTGGTTATACCCGAAACGTGACAGAGGGTTATACCCGAAACGTGACAGTGGTTATACCCGAAACGTGACAGTGGGTTATACCCGAAACGTGACAGTTGGTTATACCCGAAACGTGACATTTGGTTATACCCAAAACGTGACCGTGGTTATACCCGAAACGTGACAGAGGGTTATACCCGAAACGTGACAGTGGTTATACCCGAAACGTGACAGTGGTTATACCCGAAACGTGACAGTTGGTTATACCCGAAACGTGACAGTGGTTATACCCGAAACGTGACAGAGGTTTATACCCGAAACGTGACAGTGGTTTACACCCGAAACGTGACAGAGGGTTATACACGAAACGTGACAGTGGGTTATACCCGAAACGTGACAGAGGGTTATACCCGAAACGTGACAGAGGGTTATACCCAAAACGTGACAGAGGGTTATACCCGAAACGTGACAGTGGGTTATACCCGAAACGTGACAGTGGGTTATACCCGAAACGTGACAGTGGGTTATACCCGAAACGTAACAGACGGTTATACCCGAAACGTGACAGTGGGTTATACCCAAAACGTGACAGTGGGTTATACCCGAAACGTGACAGTGGGTTATACCCGAAACGTAACAGACGGTTATACCCGAAACGTGACAGAGGGTTATACCCGAAACGTGACAGAGGGTTATACCCGAAACGTGACAGAGGGTTATACCCGAAACGTGACAGAGGGTTATACCCGAAACGTGACAGTGGGTTATACCTATCAGGAAAGGATGAACAGGCTGGGTCTCTTTTCTCTTGAAAAGAGAAGGCTGAGGGGTGACCTAATAGAGGTCTTGAAATTTATGAAAGGTTTTGATGGAGTGGATACAGAGAGAGTGTTTCCACTTGTGGGGAAGAGCATAACTAGGGGCCATCAATATAAGATAGTCACCAAGAAATCAAATCGGGAATTCAGAAGAAACTTCTTTACCCAGAGAGTGGTGAGAATGTGGAACTCGCTGCCACAGGGAGTGGTTGAGGCGAACAGTATAGATGCATTTAAAGTGAAGCTAGATAAGCATATGAGGGAGAAGGGAATAGAGGGATATGCTGATAGATTTAGACAAGGAAAAACGGGAGGAGGCTCGAGTGGAGCATAATCACCGGCATGGACTGGTTGGGCCGAATGGCCTGATTCTGTGCTGTATTATATCCGATGTAATCCTACGTACCCGGAACATGACAGAGCATTATGCCTGAAACACTAACCTGCCTTTTCTCTTCATAGGTGCTGACAAATCCGCAGTGAATTTCCAGCATTTTCTCTTTTTATTTCCTCAATGTATTAAATACCTTCAAGCTATAAAGTCTACTCACATAATGACAATCACTCCAAATATAATTGGCTAAATGACGAATGTTGAGCCATTATATTGATGTGATTAATTAATCGTTGATATTTAGAGTCATCATATCGTGTCCGCGCCGGCCATCAAGCCCTGTCTATTCTAATCCCATTTTCCAGCACTTGGTCCGTAGCCTTGTATGCTATGGCGTTTCAAGTGCTCATCTAAATGCTTCTTGAATGTTGTGAGGGTTCCTGCCTCTACCACCCTTTCAGGCAGTGAGTTCCAGATTCCAACCACCCTCTGGGTGAAAAAGTTTTTCCTCAAATCCCCTCTAAACCGCCTGCCCCTTACCTTGAAACTATGCCCCCTGGTTATTGACCCCTCTACTAAGGGGAAAAGTTCCTTTCTATCTACCCTATCTATGCCCCTCATAATTTTGTACACCTCAATCATGTCCCCCCTCAGTTTTCTCTACTCTAAGGAAAACAACCCCAGCCTGTCCAGTCTCTCTTCATAGCTGAAAGGCTCCAGCCCAGGTAACACCCTGGTGAATCTCCTCTGCACCCTCTCTAATGCAATCATATCTTTCCTGTAGTGTGACAACCAGAATTGCACACAGTATTCCAGCTGTGGCCTAACTAGCGTTTTGTACAGCTCCATCATAACCTCCCTGCTCTTATATTCTATGCCTCAGCTAATGAAGGCAAGTATCCCATATGCCTTCTTAACCACCTTATCTACAATACAATACAATACAATACAAATCGCTTTATTGGCATGATAAGGTACATCTTATGTTGCCAAAGCATCAAAATACATTTATGGTTGAACACATAAACGCGGTTCCATTCATACAGTGTATAAACAGGTATATCCCTGAGTTTATAAATATATTTTCGCCTTGTTTATATATACTCTTTTCTTAGTTTACTGGTTGTCCCTCTGTTCATGGCAAGCTGTAACATAGTGTGCCGCCAGTGTTACACAGCTTCTCTCCTCCCCCAGTAGGAATGGGAGTTTTTGGTTGTCAGTCAGATTTCTGAATTCAGGGCATATTTGTGAGAATTTTTGATAGAAATTCTCTCTGATGCCCTGATATTTTCCACAGGCTGTGAGGAAGTGCATCTCTGTCTCAACTACTCCCTGACTGCAGTGAGAGCATATCCTGTCTTCTCTTGGCAGCCTGGTCTGCCTGTGTCTGCCTTTTTCGATCGCTAGGCTATGTTCGCTAAGTCTGTACCTTGTCAAGGTTCTTCTTAGTTTGTTATCCTTTACCATGGTCAGGTAATCAGCTATGTTGTATTGTCTGTTTAGGGCCAAGTAGCAATTGAGTTTGCTTTGGGTTTTTGTTGTTTCTGCCCAATATGACAGATATTTTTCCTTTTGCTTAGCGACGATTGTGTTGGGTCGAATTCTTTGTGTTACCCTGTCACTGTCCTGGGGCTGGTTATTGTTAGTATTGTTATTAGTTACTTTATTGAGTCCCAGGACTAGTTGACTGAGGGTATTCTTCTTTATGGTCAGCTCTTGGCATTTCAGGGCATCGTAGTGATAGCATTGGGGGTTGCTCATTTGTAGGTGATTCCAAAATTTGGTGGCTCTTTTTTGGATAGTGATTATTAATGGGTATTGGCCTAGTTCCGCCCTGCATGCGTTGTTTACTGTTTTCCTTTGAGTCCGGAGGATACTTTTACAGAATTCCGCATGTAGGATCTCAATTGGGTGTTTGTCCCATTTTGCAAAATCTTGTTGTGTTAGTGGTCCCCAGACCTCACTGCCATAGAGTGCAATTGGTTCAATTACTGATTTGAAAATTTTGAGCCAAATGCTAATTGGGATTTCTATTTGGATTGATTTTTTGATGGCATAGAAAGCCCTTCTTGCTTTCTCTTTCAGTTCATTCACAGCCAGTTTGAAGTTTCCCGTAGAACTGATTTTTAAGCCCAAGTATGTGTAGTGAGTGGTTTGTTCAATTTTGGTTGTTCCTACTGTGAAATTTATTGTGGGTCCATGTTGTTTGGATCTTTGCTGGAACACAAGGACTTTGGTTTTTTGGGGATTTATTGTCAGGGCCCAAGTCTGGCAGTACGACTCCAGCAGGTCCAGGTTCTGCTGTAGACCCTCCTTAGTTGGTGACAGCAGAACCAGGTCGTCGGCATAGAGGAGGAATTTAACCTTGGATTCATATAGGGTGAGGCCGGGTGCTGTAGATTGTTCATATCTACCTGTCCTGCTGCCTTCAAGGATCTATGTACATGCACACCAAGGTCCCTCTGATCCTCTGTCCTTCCTAGGGTCCTACCATTCATTGTGTATTCCCTTGCCTTGTTAGTCCTCCCAAAATGCATCACCTTTCAGGGTTAAATTCCATTTGCCACTGTTCTGCCCATCTCATCTATATCGTCCTGTAGCGAGCGAGGGAGGGAGGGAGGGAGGAGGAAGGAAGGAAGAAAGGAATGAAGGAAGCAAGAAAGAAAGAAAGAAAGAAAGAACTTGGTAACATATAACGCCTTTCAGAACCTCAGACGTCCCAAAGCTCATTACAGCCAATTAATGTTCTTGAAGTGTAGTCACTGTTATAATGCCGGATATATATATACATAAAATTCATCAAATCTCTGTAACTGAAAGTAGGAATTTGCATAATTAAATGCTACATTACTGGACTAACTGTCTAAGTCCCTTCGTGGATTAATTGACTCCCTTGTCACTAAAGCAAGGACAATGAGAAATCCTGTTAGAAAGGTTACCTTAAGAAATTCAGTGACGATACCTTTAAGGGGATCACTGGTTCGAATAATTAAGATGGCAATAATAACCATTAAACAAACCATGATGGGTGACCTGTTCCTGCTGATTTCTCTAACCATTGTGGCAGTGTTTCGGATGGCTGTGCTGAGGGGCGTGGGGAGGTTGGCATTTATTCTGGCAAGGAATTGTCTGCCCCTCTCTGAGAAACCATTCAAATGATCTCCAGTGGCAATCATAACGCCAATTCCTGCGACAATGACTGTAAGAGTGATTGGGCCAATGGTTGTGAAAATTTCACACATGACACAGTATATTCCTGTGATAAAATAGGTGATTGCGTTATATATAAAAATGGCACTACCAGCAAAGGTTGCAATGAGAAAGGCGCGGTAGTACCTAGGCTTGGTCCCATCGGTAACAACAGACACCCAAGCAGCAACAACCATCCCAACCATGAGGCGGACTCCAACATGCATGTAAGGACTGGCTATGATATTGCCAATGAAAGATCCAAGGGCAATGACAGAGGTGGGAATGTCCTTCTCAACACAAAATTCCTTAGCATTACTGAAATGGACTTTGAGAATGTCACTCTTGGCATCAGGCCTGACAGGGCTGTGACTATGGAGCTTGCAACTTTGAGACGGACTTGGAAAGCTAGCAAGACTGGACCGCCGTTTCTCAGCAGCCGGGAACAATATTACCAACACTATTAATAAGATCAGTAATAGGAGTAAAACTGGGTTCTTTGAAAAAATGGTGCCCAGGAGGTAAAGGAGCCTAGGAATAAGAGTGGCAAAGGTCCAGGGTACACTTGTAATACAGAAACTGACCATACTGCCAATGGTCTGTAGCACCAGACACACAAGGGCTTCGATCCCCAACACAACTTTAGCTATTGCCCCAAATATCCCCACTATAATTCCAGTGACAAGAGAAAACAAGCTTCCCACCAGGCTCAGAACAAACCCCCAACCTCCCAGAAGCAGGCTGGAGAAAAATGACAGTGCGGCCAGGAGCATTATCCAGGGGGCTGGGATGCCGGAGATAGCTCCCCAGACCTTGCGCAGCAGATCCAGGAGTCTCTGAACAACCCGTTTGCCCTCGACCCGGGAAGGGGGCTGGGTGTTGACTGTCGTTTCCTCGATCCTCCTCAAATCATCGATGATATTGGAGGGCGCGTTTGGGAGACATTTGGCACAAATGGCAACCAGACCAATGGCTCCGAAAAACAGGCCAATGAAGGTGGTCAGGGGAGCCAAGGAGAGCAGCAAGCCGGAGAGCGGCAGGAGACTGAAGCTCATCCCGGAAAGCAAGGTGAGTGGTTTGGAGAGGATACTGATGATATGAGTGGAAATGCTGTCTATGGTTGTTAGCAGAGACTTGGCTACGCTCTTAATGAGGCTCAGAAGGGTATTGGCAACAGGCCAGAAAGCCTTGGATACCAGAGCCCCAATCCAACTGGCAATTGCACCGATTAATCCGAGTATTGCCCATGTGATCCCAGTGAGAGCCGCCACCACGAGGCTGATAAGGGCTGCAACCGCGCTGAAGATCCCCCAAACAACCCACACCACTCCAGAAATGACTCTCAACATCCCACAAACACCCCAGGCCACCCAATCAGAGACACCCAGTGCAATAAACCGCAAAGCATCGAATAGGCTGGTCACAATGCCACTGAGTTCCAGACTGGGCAGCCAGCTCGGCTTTAGAAACTCAATGATCACTTTCATCAGATGGCCTTTTGAAACTGCACGTTTGGACCGTTCGGGGTTGAACTCAATGGAACTCTGAAGCAATTTCTGCAATTTCTCCGGGGTGATGGTTTCCTTTACTGTCTCTCCAGTCGTTATATCCAGTGACAGGCTGTAACCACCGGACACCTCTGTTTCATCGTCAGTGTCCCGACCCTCCAGGCAGCATCTGTAATAGGTGTACACCATG
The DNA here is from genome assembly GCF_052327205.1 of Somniosus microcephalus. Taxonomy (NCBI): domain Eukaryota; kingdom Metazoa; phylum Chordata; class Chondrichthyes; order Squaliformes; family Somniosidae; genus Somniosus; species Somniosus microcephalus. The sequence goes on from NC_140989.1 coordinate 23,922,657, forward strand.
TAGGGTATGTTCACAATGTCGTTGAGATACTTGTTGGATGGGATGGCTCCACTGATCACGAACAAGGTCATCCCCGGCGGACACTTCCCTTTCATGGCGCCGACCGGTTTCTCGGCGTATTGATACCATTGGCTGTTGAAGCTTTTTCGCACGGGCACGGCATTGGTGAGGGTGCATGTCGCTTTGCTGCTGCCAGGGTTAAACGAGAACGTGTACACGTGACCTCGAGCATACGACGTGTGTGTATAATCACTGTGGAGGGCTTGATTCTCCCCAACTCCATCTGCTGGTTCCTCACTCATTTCCTCTGAACCATCTGGCAGATCTAACTGAAATCAACATTGGAAATGGTCAGATCAGATCCTGCTTCTCTTGATTTAAACTGTGACTCATATCTACCGACAACCTATTTTTTTAAATCTTATCTTTGCACACACTTCCTGTGTGTGCAAATTCTTATTCCCTGTTAAATTTCCCCTCGATAAATTCACATTTATTAGCAAAGGCGGTGTAGTGGTTTTGTCCTCCCAAATCCGTGACCTCTACCACAAGGGCAGCAGGCACATGGGAACACCACCACCTCCAAGTTCCCCTCCAAGTCACACACCATCCTTACTTGCAAATATATCGCCGATCCTTCATTGTCGCTGGGTCAAAATCCTGGAACTCCCTCCCTAACAGCATTGTGGGAGTACCTTCACCACACGGACTGCAGCGGTTCAAGAAGGCGGCTCACCACCACCTTCTCAAGGGCAACTAGGGATGGGCAATAAATGCTGGCCTCGCCAGCGACGCCCACGTCCCATGAATGAATAAAAAAGAAAAATAATCCTAGTGGTCTGGACTAATAATCCAGAAGAAGGCCAGTTCAAATCCCACCAGGGCAGTTTGAGAATTTAAAAAACTGAATTGAAATTCTCAAACTGCCCTGGTGAGATTTCGAACTCCCCCTCTCTGGATTACAGTAATATAACAACTGTACTGCCATATTCAGATGATTCATTTCTCATCCTCGCATCTTTCGAGAAATGATCAGCAGCAGGCTGTAAGAAAACGATTCCGTATTGAAACAATATCCTACCTGCGGTTCAATAAAGTATTTGGGTTGGGGGCACCTGCCAGCAGCCCTCGTCCCATAACTCTCCTTGTAAGCGGAATACACCGGGATCCGGAGCGCTGTGTTGTACACCGTGGCGAAGTGGTCCTCATTGTTAAAGCGCTGGCAGATTCTCACAAGGCGACTGTCGTTAAAGACTAGAGGCTCAATGCCGTTCCAAAAGAACTGTCTGCATTCATCGAAGGAGCTGACAACTTTCGCCTCTGTTGCCCAAGGGGCAAGAAAAACCGAGAGCAGAACCAGGCTACAGCATCTCACGCTCCGCGACATGGTTCTTGTCCTCCAGCCGCAAAATGAAATAATACGAACTGCGCCAGCTCGATGCTCCAGCTCGCTGCTTTTGGTTTCGGTCTTGTGTACTGTCGCTTTCATTAGAGAGGAAGGGAGGGGAGGGGAGGGGGGTGATACTTTGACTGGGTGGTTCCGCTCAGCTAGCTTGGAGAGGTGATGGAGACTTGATCTGAGGCAGGGCAACTTGTTGCTGCAGATGGATCCAAGTAATGTAGATGAGACCCAAGTAATATAAGAAGGTAAGAATTAGGAGCAGGAATAAGCCATTCGGCCCTTTGAGCCTGCATCGCCATTCAATAAGATCATGGCTGAAGTTCTACCTCAACTCCACTTTCCCGCCCTATCCCCATATCCCTTGATTCGCTTAGTATCCAAAAAGCCATAGATCCCAGCCTTGCATATACTCAACGACTGAGCATCCACAGCCCTTTGGGGCAGAGAATTGGCACAGAGCGGACCTGGGAGGAGTGGCGAGGCGGCGGCGGCGTATAAAGGGAGCCTGTGGCGCAGGTAAGCCCCACAGCAGCAGCGGCAGCGGCAGAGTGGACCTAGGAGGATCGGATTTTCAAAGAGTGACGTCAGAAGTCAAAAGTGACGTCGGCACAAGGGGAGGGAGCTGATTGGTGAGTAGCTGGTAAGTGTTTCTACTTGGCTTTCTTAAAGTTTTAATTTTATTCCAGCTAGGTTAGTAAATAGTCTGTTAAGCAGAGGTATGGCAGGGCAGCTCACACCCGTGGAATGCACATCCTGTGCCATGTGGGAAGTCCTGGACACCTCCCGTGGTCTGGACGACCACATGTGCGGGAAGTGTCGCCAGCTACAGCAGCTCGAGCACCGGGTTACAGAGCTTGAGCGGCGGCTGCAGTCACTGCTGTGCATCCGCGAGGCTGAGAGCTACACGGATGGCACGTTTCGGGAGGTGGTCACTCCGCAGATTAAGAATGTGCAGACAGAGAGGGAATGGGTGACCGCCAGACAGAAAAGGAGGACCCAGCAGGTAGTGCAGGTGTCCCATGAGCCCATCTTGCTCACCAACCAGTATTCGGTGCTGAGTACTGGTGAGGGCGATGGTTCCTCTGGGGAGTGCAGCCAGAGCCAAGTCCACAGCACCATGGAAGGCTCAGCTGCACAGGCAGGGGTGGGGGGGGCGCGGAAGAGGAGAGGGAGAGCAATATTGATAGGGAATTCAATAGTTAGGGGAGCAGACAGGCGTTTCTGCGGCCGCAGACATGACTCCAGGATGGTATGTTGCCTCCCTGGTTCCAGGGTCAAGGATGTCACTGAACGGCTGCAGAGCATTCTGATGGGCGAGGGTGAACAGCCAGAGGTCGTGGTCCATATCGGTACCAACGACATAGGTAGAAAGAGGGATTAGGTCCTGCAGGCAGAGTTTAGGGAGCTAGGAAAGAGGTTAAAAAGCAGGACCTCAAAGGTAGTAATCTCCGGATTACTACCAGTGCCACGTCCTAGTGAGTACAGAAATAGGAAGGTAGAGCAGATGAATGCGTGGCTGGAGAGATGGTGTAGGAGGGAGGGCTTTAGATTCCTGAGGAATTGGAACCATTTCTGGGGGAGGTGGGACCTCTACAAGCCAGACGGGTTGCACCTCAACGGGAACGGGACCAATATCCTCACGGGAGGGTTTGTGACTGCTGTTGGGGGGGATTAAACTAGCGTGGCAGGAGCATGGGAACCTAAGGGTAGACTCAGAAGGCAGAAAACCTAAGCTGGAAATAGATGATAGGGGTTCAGGTAAAGAGAAAGGAGAAGGCAATAGAGCAGGGCAACAACAGGGGTAACAATAACCAGAATGTATCAGGAAGAGGCAGAGCGTACAAGCATAAGAGTGCACCAGAAAATAGAGTCAGAGTAAGGAAAAATGATAAGGTAAAATTAAAGGCTCTTTATCTGAATGCACGCAGCATTCGTAACAAGATAGATGAGTTGACGGCACAAATAGAAATAAATGGGTATGATCTGGTAGCCATTACAGAGACGTGGTTGCAAGGTGACCAAGGCTGGGAACTGAATATTCAGGGGTATTTGACATTTTGGAAGGATAGGCAGAAAGGAAAAGGAGGTGGGGTAGCTCTGTTAATAAAGGATGAGATCACTGCAGTGGTGAGGAATGATGTTGGCTCAGAAGCTCAAGATGTAGAATGAGTTTGGGTGGAGATAAGAAATAGTATGGGTAAGAAGTCACTGGTGGGAGTGGTCTATAGGCCCCCTAACGTTAGCTATACTGTCGGACAGAGTATAAATCAAGAAATAATGGGGGCTTGTAAGAAAGGTACCGCAATAATCATGGGCGATTTTAATCATCATATAGATTGGACAAATCAAATTGGCAAGGGTAGCCTTGAGGACGAGTTCATAGAGTGTATTCGGGATGGTTTCTTAGAATAATAAGTTGAGGAACCAACCAGGGAGCAGGCTATTTTATCTCTGGTAATGTGTAATGAGACAGGATTAATTAATGATCTCATAGTAAAGGATCCCCTAGGAAAGAGTGATCATAGCATGGTAGAATTTCAAATTCAGTTTGAGGGTGAGAAACTTGGGTCTGAAACTAGTGTCCTAAACTTAAATAAAGGCAATTACAAGGGTATGAGGACAGAGTTGGCTAAAGTGGACTGGGAAAATAGATTAAAGGGTAAGACAGTAGATCAGCAGTGGCAGACATTTAAGCAGATATTTCATAAATCTCAGCAAAGGTATATTCCAGCGAGAAAGAAAGGTTCTACGAGAAGGATGCACCATCCATGGCTAACTAAGGAAATTAAGGATGGTATCAAATTGAAAGAAAAGGCTGAAATGAAGAATAGATTTGCCTTTCTAATCTAGGCTTTATTAACTTAAAAATCCTGTAGCACATCTTTCAACACCCAGTCCCAACTAAAGGCTGGAAAGAACTGAATTTAAGATGGCCACCACAAATCACATGACATCAACTACCAATGAGATTACAGCATATATCCCAAGGCAGGAAACAAACAACCAATCACAATACTTCTTACTAAACATAAAGAATAATCACCACATTCACCCCTCCTTTTAAAATATACTCCAACCTAAATAACCTTTACAACTTATAATTAATTATTTACAACTAAAACTATGCACAGACAAAATAAAACTATTCAACATGACACAATACTAAGTGAGCAACAACAAATAGTAACATTGCACATAAGTATTAAGTATCTCTCAACTAAAACAATATAATATAATATTTCAACAATTTTAAAACATTACTATCAATTTAAAAGTCCATTTTCAATCGGTCGACCGGATATCTTGTTCGTGTCGACCTTCTTAACCTTGGTGAAATTCCTTGCCCTCCCACACCAGGAGACACAGAAGTATCTTCTGCAGGAAGGCTATCCATATCCCGATTTTCAACGGTTTCCGGATTAGAAATCCCATCAGGAGGTAAACTGGGACGGTCATGAACATCCATCGAGGGCTGACTAATAGAAGTATAATTATCTGCAGTCGGATTGGAAATATTCGTAGTATCTGTAACAGCATCCACATTATCTGAATCATGACTATTGTTAATATCTTCACAAGAGGGCTGGCCACCACAAGGAGCCAAGTCTTTAATTGAAACGGTACTTTCTTTCCCATATTGGAATCGAATATGAGCATATTGGGAATTTGCCTCCAACAGCTCCACCTCCTCCACTAAAGGATCATATTTTGACAATCTAACATGGCGTCGAAGCAGCACAGGTCCCTGCATAGTAAGCCATGAAGGTATCGAATATCCCGTAGTAGATCTCCGCGGATAGTTAAAGAGCCTTTCATGGGGGTCACATTAGTAGCCGTTGAAAGCAATGATCTAATGGAATGCAGGGCATCAGGCAGTACCATTTCCCACTGTGTATTCTTAAGGTTCCGGGATGTCAAAGCCAACATAACTGCCTTCCAGATTACCCCATTGTATCATTCGCACTGTCCATTACCCTGGGGATTATACGGGGTAGTTCTGCTAGTAGAAATTCCCCGACTCTGAAGGTATTCCTTCAACTGGGAAGACATAAAAGAACTTCCCTGATCCGAATGGATATACGCAGGCATCCCAAAGATGACAAAAAGTTGAGTCAGACATTTGATAACTGTAGCAGCTGATACATCTGCGCAAGGAAAAGCAAAAGGGAACCTTGAAAACTCATCCACAACAGTAAATATATATCGGTTTTGAGTAGTTGAAGGAAGAGGCCCCTTAAAATCGACGCTCAAACGTTCAAAAGGAGAAGTAGCCTTTATAAGATGAGCTCGTTGAGGCTTAAAGAAATTCGGTTTACACCGAGCACAGATAGAACATGATGAAGTCATCCGCTTGACGTCTTCAACTGAAAAGGGCAAATTTTACTGCGTACGAAGTGTATCATCCTCGTAACCCCAGGATGGCATAAGGCATTGTGAAGATTAATAAGTGTATCTCCGTGAATCACAGAACAATAAGCCCTCGACAGCGCATCAGCAGCAACATTATCCTTCCCCGGACGATAAACTATATCAAAATGGTAACATGCCAACTCAATCCTCCACCTCATTATTTTATCATTCTTAATCTTTCCAAAATGTTTGACATCAAACATAAAGGACACAGACTTTTGATCAGTTACCAACGTAAAATGTCGCCCCGATAAATAATGTCTCCATTTACGCAGTGCTTCTACTATTGCATACGCCTCTTTCTCTAGTGAAGAATGCCTTTTTTCACTATTGTTCAAGGTACGTGAGAAAAAGGCCACAGGTCTTCCATTTTGGTTCAGAGTAGCCCCAATTGCAAAATCAGAAGCGTCCGTCTCAATCACAAAAGGAACCTGCTCATCAATAGAATGCACAACTGCTCCAAGGATATCCTTTTTAAAATTATCAAAACACGTCCTGGCCTCCCATGATAGAGGATATGTCGTAACCCGAATAAGAGGCCGGATCTTCTGTGAAAAATTTGCAATCCAATTAGAATAGTAAGAAAACAGTCCAACAACTCGTTGCAAAGCCTCAGAATTAGTAGGACAAGGTAAATCAATCAATGGTCGCAGACGTTCTGGGTCTGGTGTAATCTTGTTTCCCGAGATAATGTACCCCAGTAGATTTACCTCAGTGGTCGAAAAGGTACACTTCTCTTTATTGAAAGTTAAACCAACTTTTTCCGCAGCTTGAAGGAATCTTTCTAAATTAGAATCATGCTCCACCCTTGATTTGCCACACACCGTGATGTCATCTAAATATGAAAAGGTGTCAGAGAGAGAGTTATCACTTATAAAAGCATCCATTGCCCGTTGAAAACAAGCAACACCATTAGTAACACCAAATGGTATTCGGCAAAACTGATACAGCTTTCCACCAGCCTCAAAGGCCGTATATGGTTGATCCTTCTTAACAATAGGAATCTGATGATAAGCACTCTTTAGGTCAATAGTGCTAAAAACCTTATACTGAGATACTTTATTGATAAGCTCATCAATCTTAGGCAAAGGGTACGCATCTAATTGAGTATACCTATTAATAGTTTGGGAATAGTCTATCACCATTCGTTTCTTATGTCTCTCGTTAGTCGTGACAACTACCTGTGCCCGCCAAGGCGAACAACTAGGTTCAATGATTCCTTCCAATAAGAGACGTTGAACTTCAGAATTAATAAATTCTCTATCCTGACTGCTATACCTTCTTGACTTGGTAGCAATTGGCTTACAATCCGGCATCAAATTGGAAAAAAGTGATAATGGAGAAATGGATAAAGAGGTTAATCCACAAATAGATAAAGGTGGCTTAGTCCCTCCAAATGAAAGACTGAGAGACTCGTGTAACTGAAGCACATCATGACCAATCAAAATATCCGCACAGAGATTAGGCAAAACAGATAGGCGTATATCAGTATACGTATTACCTAGAAGAATCAATTTCACAAGGCAACAACCAGCTACTTGTGAAGTGAGAGTCGTCTGAGCCATACACACCTGATAGGAAACAGGCGAAATTTTCAAATGCTTCTCCTTTGCAAACTGAAGACTTATAAAACTCTCGGTACTGCCCGTATCTATAAGGGCCTTCACTTCCAACCCATTAACTTGGGCCGTAACTATAGCTTTGTTTAGGCCATGAGCAAATGCAGCAGAAATTGATGCAATAAATGCCCTATCTAAAGGCTGAATAGTCACAGAGGAGGTAATTGAACCTGATGATTTACACACACGTGCGTAATCTTTTACACCTCTCTTGCCGCATTTACTACACACAGCCTCCCGAGCAGGACACTTCAGACGAGGGTGCCGGACGTTCCCACAAAAATAACACTTCTGAATCCTAGCGGCAACAGCCGCTGAAGTAGAAACTGTTTCAGAATCTAGTAAACCACTCCTATTAAGTCCATATAATTCCTTTTCATCCGGAACTGCCGAAACCACAGTCACAGGCCGATTAAAAAGAGCATAAGAATCCGAACTTCTCTGAGCCACATCCAATGTAGAAGCTTGCTCAAAAGCACTCTTAAGATCCAAAGTCTTATTTTCTAACAACCGCTGACGAATTGATCTAGACAGTAATCCATTAATAAAAGCATCCCGTACCGATTCTTCCTTATATTCTTCAGCCGTCACGGCCTTATAATTACAGTTAACACTAAGGCACCGAAGTGCTTGTAAATAAGTATCCAAAGATTCTCCCACCTGCTGCCTACGGGCAGATAGAAGGTGACGTGCAAATACCTCATTCTTTGGTTTAACAAAAATCTTTTCCAATGTAGAAATAGCCACTTCGTAAGCTTTACAGTCCAAAATATACTTATACACATCCGGAGCAATGTAGTTGATCAGCATATTCAGCTTATTTAGAGACTCTTGATCCAACACGCCCAAAAAGTTTTTAAATGTACAATACCAGTGTTTCCATTTATCATCCACTCCTGCAGAATTAGGGTCAGCATTGAATCGTTCTGGTTGAAGATATCGCTCCATTCTGACATAAAGTTAATAAATTGAAATGAAGAATAGATTTGCCTTTCTAATCTAGGCTTTATTAACTTAAAAATCCTGTAGCACATCTTTCAACACCCAGTCCCAACTAAAGGCTGGAAAGAACTGAATTTAAGATGGCTACCACAAATCACATGACATCAACTACCAATGAGATTACAGCATATATCCCAAGGCAGGAAACAAACAACCAATCACAATACTTCTTACTAAACATAAAGAATAATCACCACAAAGGCATACAATGTTGCGAAGATTAGTGGTAGGCCAGAGGATTGGGAAATTTTTGGAAACCAGCAAAGGACGATTAAAAAAAATTATAAAGAGGGAGAGAGTAAACTAGCAAATAATATAAAAACAGACAGGTATATAAAAAGAGAGTAGCTAAAGTAAATGTTGGTCCCTTAGAGGATGAGACTGGGGAATTAATAATGGGAAATGGAGAAATGGCAGAGACTCTAAACAATTATTTTGGATCGGTCTTCACGGTAGAAGACACTAAAAACATCCCAATAATAATCGATAATCAAGGGGCTATAGGGAGGGAGGAACTTAAAACAATCTCTATCACTAAAGAAAAAGTATTAGGCAAACTAATGGGGGCTAAAGGCTGACAAGTCCCCTGGACCTGGTGGCCTGCATCCTAGGGTCTTAAAAGAAGTGGCTGCAGAGATAGTGGATGCATTGGTTGTAATCTACCAAAATTCCCTGGATTCCGGAGAGGTCCCAGTGGATTGGAAAACCGCAAATGTATCGCCACTATTCAAGAAAGGAGGGAGACAGAAAGCAGGAAACTATAGGCCAGTTACCCTAACATCTGTCATTGAGAAAATGCTGGAATCCATTATTAAGGAGGTAATAGCAGGACATTTAGAAAATCATAAGACAATCAAACAGAGTCAACATGGTTTTATGAAAGGAAAATCGTGTTTGACGAATTTGCTAGAGTTCTATGAGAATGTAACAAACAGGGTGGATAAAGGGGAACCAGTGGATGTGGTGTATTTGAATTTCCAGAAGGCATTCAATAAGGTGCCACATAAAAGGTTACTGCACAAGATAACAGCGCACGGGGTTGGGGGTAATATTTTGGCATGGATAGAGGATTAGCTAACTGACAGAAAACAGAGAGTCGGAATAAATGGGTCATTTTCCGGGTGGCAATCAGTAACTAGTGGGCTGCCACAGGGATCAGTGCCGGGGCCTCAACTATTTACAATCTATATTAATGACTTGGATGAAGGGACCGAGTGTACTGGAGCCAAATTTGCTGATGATACAAAGATAGGTGGGTTAGCGAGTTGTGAGGAGGACAGAGAGTCTGCAAAGGGATATAGATAGGTTAAATGAATGGGCAAAAATTTAGCAGATGGAGTATAATGTGGGAAAATGTGAGGTTATCTACTTTGGAAGGAAGAATGAAAAAGCAAATTATTATTTAAATGGAGAGAGATTACAAAATGCTGTGGTACAGAGGGATCTGGGGGTCCTAGTACATGAAACACAAAAAGTTAGCATGCAGGTACAGCAAGTAATTAGGAAGGCTAATGGAATGTTGGCCTGTATTGCAAGGGGATGGAGTATAAAAGTAGGGAAGTTCTGATGCAACTTTACAGGGCACTGGTGAGACTGCACCTGGAGTACTGCGTACAGTTGTCTCCATATTTAAGGAAGGATATATTTGCATTGGAGGCAGTGCAGAGAAGGTTCATGAGGTTGATTCCTGGGATGAAGGGGTTGACGTATGATGAAAGGTTGGGCCTATACTCATTGGAGTTTAGAAGAATGAGAGGTGATCTTATTGAAACATATAAAACTCTGAGGGGGATTGACAGGGTGGATGCTGAGAGGATGTTTCCCCTAGTGGGGGTATCTAGAACGAGTGGGCATAGTTTCAGAATAAGGGGTCGCCCATTTAAGACAGAAATGAGGAGGAATTTCTTCTCTCAGAGGGTCATGAATCTTTGGAATTCTTTGGCATATGAATGTAGGAGGTATGATCAGTAAGTTCGCAGATGACATGAAAATTGGTGGGGTGGTAAATAGCGAGGCGGGAAGCCTCAGGCTACAGGACGATATAGATGGGTTGGTCAGATGGGCGGTCAGATGGGCGGAACAGTGGCAAATGGAATTTAACCCTGAAAAGTGTGAGGTGATGCATTTTGGACGGACTAACAAGGCAAGGGAATACACAATGAATGGTAGGACCCTAGGAAAGACAGAGGATCAGAGGGACCTTGGTGTGCATGTACATAGATCCCTGAAGGCAGCAGAACAGGTGGATAAGGAGGTTAAAAAGGCATATGGGATACTTGTCTTCATTAGCCGAGGCATAGAATATAAGAGCAGGGAGGTTATGATGGAGCTGTACAAAACGCTGGTAAGGCCACAGCTGGAGTACTGTGTGCAGTTCTGGTCGCCACACTATAGGAAGGATGTGATTGCTTTGGGGAGGGTGCAGAGGAGATTTACCAGGATGTTACCTGGGCTGGAGCGCTTCAGCTATGAAGAAAGACTGGACAGGACAGGGTTGTTTTCCTTGGAGCAGAGAAGGTTGAGGGGGGACCTGATTGAGGTATACAAAATTATGAGGGGCATAGATAGGGTAGATAGAAAGGAACTTTTCCCCTTAGTAGAGGGGTCAATAACAAGGGGGCATAGATTCAAGGTAAGGGGCAGGAGGTTTAGAGGGGATTTGAGGAAAAACATTTTCACCCAGAGGGTGGTTGGAATCTGGAACTCACTGCCTGAAAGGGTGGTAGAGGCAGGAACCCTCACAATATTCAAGAAGCATTTAGATGAGCACTTGAAACGCCATAGCATACAAGGCTACGGACCAAGTGCTGGAAAATGGGATTAGAATAGACAGGGCTTGATGGCCGGTGTGGACACGATGGGCCGAAGGGCCTCTTTCTGTGCTGGACTCTATGACCCCAGAGTCATATCTAGAACTAGGGGGCATAGTTTCAGAATAAGGGGTCGCCCATTTATGACGGAGATGAGGAGGAATTTCTTCTCTCAGAGGGTCATGAATCCTTGGAATTCTCTGCCCCAGAGAGCTGTGGGGGCGGAGTCATTGAATATATTCAAGGCGGAGATTGACAGACATTTGAACTACAAGGGAGTCGAGGGGTACGGGGAGAGAGCGGGAAAGTGGTGTTGAGGCCAAGATTGGATCAGCCATGATCCTATTGAATGGTGGAGCAGGCTCGAGCGGCCGATGGGCTTACTCCTGCCCCTGTTTCTTATGTTCTTATGTTTTCTGAGTGAAGAAATTCCTCCTCATCTCAGTCTTAAATGGCCGACGCCTTATCCTGAGACTGTGACCCCCAGTTCTAGACTCTCCAGCCAGGGGAAACAGTCTCTCAGCATCTACCCTGTCAAGTCCTCTCAGAATTGTATACATTTCAATGAGATCACCTCTCATTCTTCTAAACTCCAGAGAATATGGGCCCATTCTACTCAAATTCTCCTCATAGGACAACCCTCTCATCCCAGGAATCAATCTAGTAAATGAGACCCAAGTAATGTAGATGAGACTCGAGTAACGTGGATGAGACCCAAGTAACATGCATCAGCACCAATGTGTTACTTGCCTGAGTACAGACAATGTTTTAGATGCCACGCTTTAACTCTAAGAGAGACTTACAACACAAACATGTAATTTGGGAATATTCTTCATGCTGGAGACTGAATGGGAGATATTAACAATTTGCACATACAGCAGATTTAACGTAGGAATACATCCCAGGCTGAGGTTCTTTTCTCTAGAAAAGAGAAGGCTGAGGGGTGACCTAATAGAGGTCTTTATAATTATGAAGGGGTTTGATCTAGACGAGGGAACTAGATGTAATATCTCCAAGTTTGCAGATGACACAAAGCTGAGTGGGCGTGTGTGCTGTGAGGAGGATGCCGAGAAACTCCAGTATGATTTGGACAGGTTGGGCGATTGGACAGGAGCATGGCAGATGCAATATAACGTGGATAAATGCGAGGTTATCCACTTTGGCGTCAAAAACAGGAAGGCAGATTATTATCTGAATGGCAATAGATTGGGAGAAGGGGAAGTGCAACGAGACCTGGGTGTCCTTGTGCACCAATCGCTGAAGGTAAGCATGCAGGTGCAGCAGGCGGTTAAGAAGGCAAATGGTATGTTGGCCTTCATAGCGAGAGGATTTGAATACAGGAGCAAGGATGTCTTGCTGCAGTTGTACAGGGCCTTGGTGAGACCACATCTTGAGTATTGTGTGCAGTTCTGGTCGCCTTATCTGAGGAAGGATGTTCTTGCCATGGAGGGAGTGCAGCGAAGATTCACCAGGCTGATACCTGGGATGGCAGGAATGACGTATGAGGAGAGATTGGGTCGATTGGGCTTATACTCGCTGGAGTTTAGAAGAATGAGGGGGGATCTCATTGAAACTTATAAAATTCTAACAGGACTAGACAGACTAGATGCAGGAAGGATGTTCCCGATGGTCGGGAAGTCCAGAACCAGGGGTCACAGTCTAAAGATAAGGGGTAAGTCATTTAGGACAGCGATGAGGAGGAATTTCTTCAACCAGAGAGTGATGAACCTGTGGAATTCTCTACCACAGAAGGCAGCAGAGGCCAATTCATTAAATATATTTAAGAAGGAGTTGGATATATTTCTTAGGCTAAAGAGATCAAGGGATATGGGGAGAAGGCAGGGACAGGGTACTGATTTTGGATGATCAGCCATGATCTCATTGAATGGCGGAGCAGGCTCGAGGGGCCGAATGGCCTACTCCTGCTTCTATCTTCTATGTTTCAAGATGTAGAGAAAATGTTTTCACTTATGGGGAGTGACGTAAGAAAACTACTAGGCACAACTCTTTAATCAACTGTTTTTCACCATGGAGAGCTAGTTGTGTCCTTCACTAGTTCCTGTTAAAGAATGTCCTGAGCAAGCTGGGCCCATGCCCGAGTATTTATAATCTCCCTGGACAGCGCCACCAGCAGGCCGCCCAGTGTCATTTCATAAGTAATTTCCACATGAATGACAAGATTCATGTCATTGAGACCAAAACTAGGGGCCATAAATATAAGATAGTCACGAATAAATCTAATAGGGAATTCAGGAGAAACCTCTTTACCCAGAGAGTGGTGAGAATGTGGAGTGGTTGAGGCAAATAGTATAGATGCCTTTAAGGGGAAGCTAGATAAGTACATGAGGGAGAAAGGAATAAAAGGATATGCAGGTAGTGTGAGATGAAATAAGGTGCGAGGAGGCTCATGTGGAGCATAAACACCGGCATAGGCCAGTTTGGACGAATAGCCTGTTTCTGTGCTGTAAATTCTATGTAAAGACATTTCATAGAGGTATTGTCAATAATTTACTTCATTTATGTTGAGCGTCAAGTAGTGTCTGTAGGACTCTTCTGGTTTTTAGACTCCAGTCAGTCCCCTAGACATACCACCCAAATGATGTGGAATAATGTTACCATTTTGAACTTTTCATTCAGAATGAAGGTCAGAATGGGCCCAGAACAGATTATAAGCCTCATTCTACTGGGGCTGTTAAAGAGCAAGAATTGGGTTTTCCTACCCTACCATTACCTTCTCCCTGGCTTGAAACAGCAGTAGTTACGGGACGAAGTTCCTTTGGTATAAGCACCTTTTGCCTAACCCAAAAATCTGGCAGAGGACAGATAAAGTTGAGAACCAAGTCTTCCCTTACCTAGTCACCTAACCAGACAAAGTCTCTCTAACCCTTAGATCTGCAAACTACTGCTGTTCTCACTGACCGCTTTTGAAATATTGCGGTGACCGTGACTAGAAGTCAGAAAGGAGAGGCAGCAGCAACTTTCTTTGTAGCTCTCAGTCAGCCTGTTTCTTTCAAGCTTTTTGATAGGGGTGTAAAGCTTCCCCTACCATGAAAGGCGAGGCAGGAAGGCAAGCCAGTAAGCTCTCCTAAACCCATCTGGTGGATGTCCACAGACTTGGTTGGAGATATAAATGGATAGATAAAGCCATGTCTCCAGCCTGCAGCAAGACTTTTAGGGCCATTGACCCAGTTGGGATGCAATACCACATTGTACTCACCAAAAATAATGAGGAAAGGGCCCGTTCTGTAGGACACCTGATATCATTCTTCGTCCTTCCGCTCCTTAAGCTCTTCATTTGCATTGAAGAGGTAAAACTATTAGCTTTGGCCAACTCAAAGAGAGCAGCTAGAGCAGCAATTTTAGTTGGTTGACTGGTTACATCGATCATGGCCCAGGCAGAATATCCAGTGTTTTCGCATTTTGTTCAGGTCCCACCACACACAGACTGGTGTCACGCTGATGAGAAAATGGACTCAATTTCTCATTTCAATGTGATGAAGGAGAAGGGGTCTTTAGCAGGTTAATTTTCCCAATGCTAGCAGGAATGGCACTGGAGAGAAGGTTCACTCACCAGGATCAACATCTGCTATCTCTGTTGATTGGTACTAACTACAGTGCAGAAATGCCATCAGTTAAATAGACCAACACTTTTAGCTATTGTTCCGCGGTTGGATAGCAGCAGGGCGATTCTAGAGTCCCATGACTAGAATTAGAAGAGGTTTTTGAAGCACCAGGACATCAGGAAGCACTTCTTCACACAAAGGATGATGGAGACCTGAAACTCTCTTCCCCAAAAAGCTGTTGAGGCTAGGGGTCAAATGAAAGTGTCAAAATTGAAAAGGCTAAGATTTTTGTTAGGCAAGGGTATTAAGGGTTACAAAACCGAGGCGGGTAGATGGAGTTCCTCTTCTTCTTAGGCAGTCCGTCGGAACCGAGGATGACTTGCTTCCACATTAAAAATGAGTTCGCAGGTGACTGATGAGTCGAATGCGGGACCTACAGTCTCTGTCACAGGTGGGGCAGACGGTGGTTGAAGGGGTGGGTGGGTGGGGTGCTTGGGTTGACTTGCGCTCCTTGCGCTGCCTGCGCTTGGCTTCCGCTTGCTCCCGGCGAAGAGACTCGAGGTGTTCGGCGCAGGGATCTAAGTCAGGATTCAGCAGGAAACAGAGCTCCTAAAAAATTAACGATCATTTTGGGAAATGGAAGAGTTTAAATATAGAGAGATAGTGACCAAGGAGGCCAAAGAAGGTTCAGCAGACTGATTCCTGGGATGGCAGGACTGTCGTATGAGGAGAGATTAGGCCGACTCGGCCTGTATTCACTAGAGTTTAGAAGAATGAGAGGGGATCTCATTGAAACATATAAAATTCTGACAGGGCTAGACTGGCTGGATGCAGGGAGGATGTTTCCCCTGGCTGGGGGGTCGAGAACGAGGGGTCACAGTCTCAGGATATGGGGTAGGACATTTAGGACTGAGATGAGGAGAAATTTCTTCACTCAGAGAGTGGTGAACCTGTGGAATTCTCTACCACAGAAGGCTGTGGAGGCCAAGTCACTGAATATTTTTAAGAAGGAGATAGATAGATTTCTAGGCACAAAAGACATCAAGGGGTATGGGGAGAGAGCAGGAATATGGTATTGAGGTAGGGGATCAGCCATGATCATATTGAATGGCAGAGCAGGCTCGAAGGGCCGAATGGCCGACTCCTGCTCTTATTTTTCTATGTTTCTATGTAAAACTAAACAGAACCATTTTAAAAGATTCAAGGAAGCAAATATTGTGGAACATAGGAACCGGAGGAGGCCATTCACTCCCTTGAGCCTGTCTCACCATTCAATAAGATCATGGCTGATCTGTACCTCAACCCAATTTACCCGCCTTTGATCCACGTCCCTTGATATTCTGATCTAACAAAAATCTCAGTCTTGGAACTTTCAATTGTCCCAGCATCCACAGTATTTTGGTCAGGCGAGGGTTCCCGATTTCTACTACCCTTTGTGTGGAAAAGGGCTTCCTGATTAACTCCAGAATGGGCTGACTCTAATTTTAAGGTTGTGCCCCCTTGTTCTGGAATTTCCCCACCAGAGGAAATAGTTTCTCCGTATCTAACCTGTCGAATCCTTTTAACATTTTAAACACCTCGATCAGATCACCCCCTCCGCATTTTGAACTCCAGGGAGTGTCCTCCCAGTGAACGTCAATTGAGTGGCTGCTCCATATTAACCAAAAAACCTTGTTCCTTGTGACGTAAGAAAACTACTAGGCACTTGGTCTAAGCGTTAAACAAAGCTTTAATCAACTGTTTTACAACATGGAGGTCTAGTTGTGTCCTTCACTAGTTCATGTTTAGAATGTCCTGCGCAAGCTGGGCCCGTGCCCGAGAATTTATACTCTCCCTGGACAGCGCCACCCGTGGGCCGCTCAGTATTATTTCATAAGTCTTTCTTTCATGAATGACTGATTCGTGTCACCTTGTTTCTGAGATGTGGGGCAATCGCTGAGGGGGACAAATCGCAGCAATATCAATCAATATATGGTAACTTCAATTAGAAATTAGAGAATGAGAGAGTCTCCAGATGTCTCAGCCAGTAAAATCCACCACTTAGAAAGAAAGAAAGACTTGCATTTATATGGAGCCTTTCACCACCTCGGGACGTCCCAAAGCGCTTTACAGCCAATGAAGCACTTTTTGAAGTGTAGTGACTGTTGTAATGTGGGAAACACAGCAGCCAATTTGTGCACAGCAAGCTCCCACAAACAGCAATGTGATAATGACCAGATAATTTGGTGATGTTGATTGAGGGATAAATATTGGCCAGGACACTGGGGAGAACTCCCCAGCTCTTCTTTGAAATAATGACTGGGGATCTTTTACGTCTACGTTGAAGAGATCATTACTAGTTCTAGCCCCTTTAGGGCTACTCCGGATCAGGCGTATTTCTCAGATGTTCACTTTCAACTAAAGTTTGAGGTAGCTGAATCCTAAAGACGCTTAATTGAGTCAAAGGTCTGGACTATCTCTTCCTAAAGGAAAGGAACAACCTGAAAATGTTACCGTCCTCCAGATAGCACTTTTAATAAGTTTAGCTAGACTGTAACGTACCGGATATTATAAGGGTCCGGTAAACTCCCCCAGAATTCTGCAACTCCTCACCAAAGAGTGTACAGAGATTGAGTTCGTGAGTTTTTGATGCAGAAGTCTTATGTGAGACAATTCTAAAAATATATAGATTTATTAAAGAACCGACATGTAATTTACAGTTGGTGAGTCAATCGCAACATTAACAATTCCAAAAAGAGAAAGCTTACAATCTTATTATCAGAGAACCTTACTCTCAAATCTTAACTTTGCTACAATTTTACCGTTCTTAGTGTTCTACAGGATATCCACCAAAATCAAATATCTTTGATCCCCAAGGTATAAGAACATAAGAACATAAGAAATAGGAGCAGGAGTAGGCCAATCGGCCCCTCGAGCCTGCTCCACCATTCAATAAGATCATGGCTGATCTGATCCTAACCTCAAATCTTCTATCACTCTGCATCCACCCGAACCCATGTGATCTCCCGGGAGAGGCGAAAAACCAGATAAAAGACCCAATGGCCAATTTGGGAGAAAAAAATCTGGGAAATTCCTCTCCGACCCATCTAGGCGATCGAAATTCTTCCAGGAGATCACTCTGTCCCTATATTTTCTACAGTACTTACCTTCTGTAAAGGTGATCTCCACCCCAGCCAGGAACAGGAATAAAACCATCTCCTGAAATCTAACACAGAATTAGAACGCAGTAGGAGCAGAACCATGCTACACGGCCCCTGGGCCCACTCCACTACCCACAGGGCCATGACCATTCCGAACCTAGACTCATGTCCAATTTCCTGCCCGCTCCCCGTAACCCTTAATTCCCTTTACTTCTAGGAAACTGTCTATTTCTGTATCAAATTTATTTAATGATGTAGCTTCCACAGCTTTCTGGGGCAGCAAATTCCACAAACCTACCACTCTCTGAGTGAAGAAGTTTCTCCTCATCTCAGTTTTGAAAGAGCAGGCCCTTATTTTAAGATTATGCCCCCTAGTTCTAGTTTCACCCTTCATTGGGAACATCCTCACCGCATCCACCCGATCAAGCCCCTTCACAATCTTATATGTTTCAATAAGATCGCCTCTCATTCTTCTGAACTCCAATGAGTAGAGTCCCAATCTACTCAACCTCTCCTCATATGACCACCCCCTCATCCCCGGGATTAACCGAGTGAACCTTCTTTGTACTGACTCGAGAGCAAGTATGTCTTTTCTTAAGTATGGACACCAAAACTGTATGCAGTATTCCAGGTGCGGTCTCACCAATACCTTGTACAACTGCAGCAATACCTCCCTGTTTTTATATTCCATCCCCCTAGCAATAAAAGCCAACATTCCATTGGCCTTCTTGATGACTTGCTGCACCTGCATACTAACTTTTTGAGTTTCATGCACCAGGACCCCCAGATCCCTTTGTACTACAGTACTTTCCAGTTTCTTGCCATTAAGATAATAACTTGTTCTATGATTTTTCCTGCCAAAGTGCATAACCTCACACTTTCCAGTATTGTATTCCATCTGCCAAATCTCTGCCCACTTACTTAGCCTGTCTATGTCCCTTTGCAGGTTTTTTATGTCCTCCTCACTCACTACTTTCCGTCCCATCTTTGTATCATCTGCAAACTTTGATATGTTACACTCGGTCCCCTCCTCCAAATTGTTAATATAGATTGTAAAGAGTTGGGGACCCAGCACTGACCCCTGCGGAACACCACTAGTTACTGGTTGCCAATCTGAGAATGAACCATTTATCCCAACTCTCTGCTTTCTGTTAGAGAGCCAATCCTCCACCCATGCCAGAATATTACCCCCAATCCCGTGATTTTTTATCTTGAGCACTAATCTTTTGTGTGGCACCTTGTCAAATGCCTTTTGGAAGTCTAAATACACTACATCCACTGGTTCCCCTTTATCCACCCTGTATGTTACTTCCTCAAAAAACTCAAGCAAATTTGTCAAACATGACTTCCCCTTCATGAAACCATGCTGAGTTTGTCCTGTTAAATTATGTTTATCCAAATGTCCCATTACTGTCTCCTTAATAATGGACTCTAACATTTTACCAACCACAGATGTTAGGCTAACAGGTCTATAGTTTCCAGCCTTCTGCCTACTACCCTTTTTAAATAAGGGTGTTACATTAGCAGTTTTCCAATCTGCCGGGACCTTTGCTGAGTCCAGTGAGTTTTGGAAAACTATTACCAATGCATCCACAATCCCTACCGCCACTTCCCTCAAGACCCTAGGATGCAAGCCATCAGGTCCAGGGGATTTATCCGCCTTGAGTCCCATTATTTTACCAAGTACCACTTCCTTAGTGATTTTAATCGTATTTAGTTCCTCCCCCCCTAGAGCCCCCTGTTTGTCCAGTGTTGGGATATTCTTAGTGTCCTCTACTGTAAAGACTGATACAAAATAATTGTTCAGTGTTTTTGCCATCTCCATGTTTCCCACCATTAATTTCCCGGTCTCATCCTCTAAGGGACCAACATTTACTTTAGCCACCCTTTTTCTTTTTATATAACTATAGAAACTTTTGCTGTCTGTTTTTATATTTTTTGCTAATTTACTTTCATAATCTATCTTCCCTTTCTTAATCAATCTTTTTGTTATTTTTTGCTGTCTTTTAAAGACTTCCCAATCTTCCATCCTCCCACTAGATTTGGCTACCTTATATGCCCTTGTTTTTAGTCGGATACTATCCTTAATTACTTTACTTAGCCACGGATGGCTATCTTTTCTTTTACACCCTTTTTTCCTCAGTGGAATATATATTTTTTGGAAGTTGTAAAATAACTCCTTAAATGTACACCACTGATCATGTACCGTCTTACCCTTTAATCTATTTTCCCAGTCCACTCTAATCAATTCTGCTCTCATACCTTCATAGTCTCCTTTATTCAAACTCAGCACGCTTGTTTGAGATCCAACCTTCTCACCCTCTAATTGAATATGGAATTCAACCATGTTATGGTCACTCATTCCAAGGGGATCCTTTACTAGGACATTTTTAATTAATCCTGTCTCATTACACAGGACCAAATCTAAGGTTGCTTGCCCCCTGGTCGGTTCAGTTACATACTGCTCAAGAAACCCATCCCTAATACACTCAATGAACTCATCCTCAAGGCTGCTCTGCCCAATTTGATTTGTCCAGTTAATATGATAATTAAAATCCCCCATAATTATAGCTGTTCCCTTATTACAAGCCTCAACTATTTCCTGATTGATACTCCGTCCAACAGAGTTGCAACTGTTCGGAGGCCTATAGACTACACCCACTAGTGTTTTTTTCCCCTTATTATTCCTTTTCTCCACCCAAACTGTTTCACTATCCTGCTCCTTTGACCCAATATCATTTCTCTGTATTATAGTGATTCCTTCCTTTATTAACATAGCCACCCCACCTCCTCTCCCTTCCTGCATGTCCTTCCTGATTGTTAAATAACCTGGTATGTTTAATTCCCAATCATGGTCACCCTGCAGCCATGTTTCTGTAATGGCCACAAGATCATACCCATATGTCGTTATTTGTGCCGTTAACTCATTCATTTTGTTACGAATGCTACGTGCATTCAGATAAAGAACTTTCAAATATGTTTTGTAACACTTAGTTCCTGTTTTTTCCCTTTTTAGTACTTTACTTTTTACTCCATACCTTCTGTCCCTTACTGACACATTCTGTTTTTTAATTCCCCCACTGCTACCTAAGTCTATGACCTTCTCTGTTGTCATTTCTATTATTTGCTCTCTAGAAACCTCCCCCCCACTAATTAGTTTAAAGCCCTCTCTACAGCCCTAGTTATATGATTCGCCAGGACTCTAGTCCCAGCACTGGCCAAGTGGAGTCCGTCCCAATGGAACAGCTCCCTCCTGTCCCAGTACTGGTGCCAGTGTCCCAAGAAGCAAAACCCATTTCTCCCACACCAGTCTTTGAGCCACGCATTTAACTCTTTAATTTTATTTATCCTAGCCAAATTCGCTCGTGGCTCAGGTAATAACCCAGAGATTATTACCCTTGAGGTTCTGTTTTTTAATTTGACCCCTAGCTGCTCATACTCCTTTAACAGAACCGTCTTCCTTGTCCTATCTACGTCGTTTGTACCAACATGGACCACGACAACTGGATCCTCCCCCTCCCACTCCAAGTTTCTTTCCAGCCCAGAAGAGATGTCCTTAACCCTGGCACCGGGCAGGCAACACAGCCTTCGGGACTCCCGCTCTTGACTGCAGAGAACCCTATCTATCCCCCTAATGATACTATCCCCTACCACTGCAACATTTCTTTTTACTCCCTCCACTTGAATGGCCCCCTGTGCCACGGTGCTGTGGCCAAGTTGCTCATCCTCCCTGCAGTCCCCGCTCCCGCCCTCACAGGGAGTAAGAACCTCGATCCTGCTGGACAAGAGCAAGGGCTGCATCTCCTTCAACACTACATCCTGGATCCCTGTACCTTCCTCGTAGTCACACCGTCCTGTCCCTGACCACGGACTACATCTGCAGTAATTAACTTCATAGGTGTGACCATCTCCTGAAACATAGAGTCCAGGAACTTCTCCCCCTCCCTGATGTGTCGCAGTGTCTGAAGCTCGGTCTCAAGCTCCATAACATGGAACTTGAGTTCCTCTAGCAGCAAACACTTGTCGCAGATGTAATCACCATGAGCCTCAATGGGGTCCACCGGCTCCCACATCTCGCAACAGTAACACATCACCTGCTCCATTCTATATAATTAATTAAATTTCTTATTATTAGTTATGAAGACCCTGCCCGGATATAGATGATAATATCACACCACTATTCAATAGGACTTACCAACTTAAAGGTATAAAAGAGAAGAGAAGGAAGAAAACCAGCCAACCAGCTGATCACCAACCTCCTCCTTGAATACTGTCTGTGGGGCCTGTTTGGTTGACTCGTCTCGCTGCTCCGCTTCCGCAGTGCTGTCTAAGCCTGGGAGTGGGGGGAAAAACAGAGCAAAAAACACACCCTCACCTCCCACTTGCCTGAATTCTCCCACTTACCAAAACTCCAGCAGCACTCAATGCACAAAGCACTCCGTGCAGAGCACTAGCCCCGCCCCTTTTATACCCAGATTCTACTTCCGGTTTAAACAGCCCAATAGTTTAATATACCCTTAAAAAATTAAACTTACTTCAAATAATTGACTTTTTAACACACTAAAATTCACAAAATACACTTAAATGATTTTTCCCCCACTTACCAAAACTCCAGCAGCACTCAATGCGCAAAGCACTCCGTGCACAGCACTAGCCCCGCCCCTTTTATACCCGGATTCTATTTCCGGTTTAAACTGCCCAATAGTTTAATATAACCTTAAAAAATTTAACTTACTTCAAATAATTGACTTTTTAACACACTAAAATTCACAAAATATACTTAAATGATTTTTCTCCCACTTACCAAAACTCCAGCAGCACTCAATGCACAAAGCAATGTATAAAGAGTGGGAGACTTACAGAGCTGCCTCTGAAGCCGAGAATCACTTTGTCCGATTAAAGCGAGTCTACTATCCCATTTGAGAGTTCAATATTTATACCCTTTTCCAGTGGTATTTCCTTTAAGGATTTCTGCTGATTGTAAGCTAATTATCTCTAATCATTTTTCTGACGACCCCTGCAATTCGTAGTCACCTCAGCTGGCAGCATTACAGAATTATGTCTCCTCTCTAGGTGTTCTAAGTTTACCTTAATAAACGGTGTGACGGTAGGTGTGTTTTACTTGATGTCATCTTTACGAGGGCAGATGTTCCTTACTTTATGTGCTTCTTTACGAAGTGTAAATTAGAACACCTTATCCATGGTGAACCATTGTTTCGTTCCGTAAAGTTCAGCCTGTCGGAGCCCTTAACCTTCTGTTTCAATAAGGTTATTTATTCAGGGTCAACAACTACCTTATCTCAATAGCCAGAATGCTTTCACGGCTATTTCATCGTTAGGTTTCTGGATTTCCAACCCGTTTCTCATGTTTTAATAAAGCCAGAATTCTTTCATAAGATCGTGTCTTTTTCTGAATATGTTATATGGCTTATTCCTTCACAACCTGAGAGGGCAAACGGGGCCTCGGTTTAACGTCTCATCTGAAAGGCAGCATCTCCGACAGTGCAGCGCTCCCTCAGCACTGCACTAGGAGTGTCAGCCTAGAACCCACAACCTTCTGATTCAGAGGTGAGAGTGCTACCCACTGAGCCACAGCTGACAAGATATGGGCCAAACACGTGCTCAAGGCATAACCGCCTGTTCTGATGAAGAGTCCCAGATGAACATTAACCCACCATTCCTTTTCAGATGCTAATGGGCCTGTCATACATTTCCAGCCTATCTGTTTTACTTTAAGCTTCCGCCACTTCCTCCTGATCTCCACATCTACAAATATGCCAGGAAAAATGTAATGTCACTGGGGTTCGAGAGTGGATAAAGGTCCTCTGCCTGTTTCACGCTGCTGTTTCTTATCTGATTAACTTTCAGAACCTAAAACTGTTCAAAATCTAACTTGAGCAGGTGCAGGTTGGGGCCGACCCTTTAAGAAATGTCTACGTAAGAGGCTGTCAGAAGATAGGAACTTGAACAGTAGCATTCCTCCCTGAAGATTTCCACTCGTTCAGCTTTCTCTCGCAATTTTACTTTCAATAAAACCTAACAAACTAAACTTGCTGTCAATAGTGTGCAATTTAATCATCTCAGATACAATAGATCTTGACTTTGTGCGAGAGTGTAAAACAGGTGAGAGCGAGTCAGCAGCTCGTTTTACATCTTTGACTTCGATGGAAATAAAAATGGGAATGTCAAACGGGCTGTCGATTCGCTATCGCACGTTTTACACTAAGAACTTAAGAAATAGGAGCAGGAGTAGATCATTTGGCCCCTCGAGCCTGCTCTGCCATTCAATAAGATCATGGCTGATCTTCTACCTCATCTCCACTTTCCTGCACTATCCCCATATCCCTTGATTCCATTAATATCCAAAAATCTATCAATCTCTGTCATGAATATACTCAACGACTGAGTCTCCACAGCCCTCTGGGGTAGAGAATTCCAAAGATTCACCACCCTCTGAGTGAAGAAATTTCTCCTCATCTCAGTCCTAAATGGCCGACCCCATATTCTGAGACTGTGACCCCTGATTCTAGACCCCCCAGCCAGGGGAAACATCCTCCCTGCATCTACCCTGTCAAGTCCTGTAAGAATTGTTGTGTATGTAATATGTGTGCTATTTTGAACCTATGGACAGGACTGCACTACTTGTAGGGCGTAGTGATACGCAGTACCACTCCTGGCCATAGGGGTATAAATAGTACTGTGGGTACTGATCTCCCCTCAGTTCCCGCCTGTGGGCATGAAGTAAAGACCTATGTATAGTCCCTACCTCCAACCAGTGAAGACCTGTTTGAGTTATACGTTTAAGTCTTTGTGTTAATTGTTCAATACAATACACATACTTAACACTGGCGACGAGTCAGGTTCTTACCCTGCGGCAGTTGAAGAGAGGTTTCAAACATCACCACCCCACTAGAAGCGACAGGCTTTAGGACTCTGAAGCCTCCATCAGCGACTGAGCACTGGAGTGCAGCAGCCATCCTGACAGCTTCCAGCGACTGACAGAAGTCTTTCTGCAGTTTCCTTGTTCAACCTAGGTGGTGGGGTAAGCCGTGCAGCGTTGGCTGCAAAGACAGGGCTGGGGAAGTTGGAGAAGATAAGGGCAATCGCAATCCCTGATAAGAGCCGCGGTGAAACGCGCGAGCGGGTAAGCCAGAGCCGGGAGGGAGCGAGCAAGAGCCGCGGTGAAACGCACGAGCGGGTGAGCCAGAGGCCGGGAGCCGCTTCAAGTGCGAGGCGCAGCGCGGGCCAGCGATCGGGACCAAAGATAAGGGCCGCACTCGGACTGAAAGGCGCGGCGGCTGCAGAAGCTCAAGGTGCGAGAGCCGCGGTGCACAGCGCGGGCTATCGATCGCGGCGAAGATAAGGGCCGCACTCGGGGGCTGAAGGGAGACGGCGTCGGGGGACGGGTGAAGACCGCCAAGCGCGGGAAAACCGCCATTTTGTGGGCGGAGGACGACGGCAAGAGCGGGAAGCCGCCATCTTTGATAACAAGTAAACAAAATAAAATCTGAGAAATTGCAAATCTACAATGCCTAAACACGGGAATATTAGCACCTTTGATAGTGACCTCGAAGATTGGGCCATATATGTTGAAAGAGTAAAAAATTATTGTAAGGCCAATAAAATTCGTGACCAAGATAAAGCTCTAACATTATTAAATTTAATGGGTGCGAAGACATACGGGCAATTGAAACACCTGTTATCACCAGATGAACCAGCGGATAAGACGTTCGATGAGATTGTTACTGTCCTGAAAGATCATCTAAACCCCACGCCGCTGATGCTAGCGGAACGATTTAAATTTTACGACAGAAGGCAGCTACAGCATGAAAGCAATGCTGAATATTTGCTGGAATTGCGTAAATTAGCGAAATATTGCCAGTTTGGAACGGGACTGACAGATGCACTACGAGACAAATTTGTGTGTGGTTTATTTAAACAAGATAACCAAAAGCGACTGCTCGAGGAGAATGAGCTGACGCTTGAGAAGGCGGTCACTATGGCAGCAGCACACGAAGCCGCAGCGAGAGGCACGGCAGTAATGCAGCTACGGTCACCGGAGCTCAGTGCACACAAATTGGGTGTGAGTTCTGGCAAATGTTATCGTTGTGGAAAGACAACGCATGATCAGAACCAGTGTTGGTTTAAAAACCAAGAATGTAGAACTTGTGGTAGGCTTGGACATATAGCTAGAGTATGCAGGTCAGGGAAGAAGACCAGCAACAAGAAGTCACCGCAAGGAAAATACGCAAAGGTACACAAGGTGACCGAACAGGAGTCCGATTCAGACGCTAGCAGTAATGAACTGGCTAGCTTAAGAGTACTCAACGCTGGTAAGGGTGCAGACCTCCAGACAATTTGGGTCACTCTTCAGATAGAAGGAGTCCAAGTAAAACTGGAATTGGACACTGGATCGGCATTGACGGTCATAAATAAGAAAGATTACGGAAAGTTATTCCAACATATTCCCCTACAGGATACGGGGATTATATTGAAAACATACACGGGGCAAAGAGTGTACCCCATCGGGAAAATAGAGGTTGCAGTGGTCCACAAGGGCGAAGACAGTCAAATAATGGACTTATATGTGATATCTGAAGGAGGTTCTCCACTACTAGGACGGGAGTGGATTAGGAAAATGAATATGGACTGGCATTTCCTACAAACAATAACGAGTGAGAACTCGGTGAAGGTAGTCGGCCCAGACTCTGGAACGGATGATGGTAAGCCCAACTCAGGTGCAAAAGACAAAGTTTCAGCACAGAATTCCACTGAGCAACAACAACATAGTTTAACTGTGGATTCTGAGTCTGGCAAGTCTACTGATGTGCCCATTTCTGAGGGACACCGGGCTCGAACTCAACTCCATTTCAAACTACAACAGCAATTAGAACAAATGCTTCGCCGTTTTGAGCAAGAGTTGAATGCAACGAAAGAGTTCTTTGATATAGAGTTGGAGAATCTGGAAAGACAACAGAAGCAGCTGATGGAGAAAATGGAGCAGGAGCACACAAAACGTCTGATGTCAGAGGAGTTAACGGTCAGCCAACTCCTGCATATGCTGAAGGACAGGACTCTGAAATGGGAAAAACTTGAACACAAACTTCAATATTCAAACGAAAGGGGTTCGGAGCTCTCAAAGGTTATTGGAAGAGCTGAGGTGGCAACACAGACTGAGATGACTGCAACAGAGCAGCCCTTGGATGCCAAAAGTACGCTGACTCACGTCAACGTAGAACAACAGACCGCTGAAACAGCTGCTCCGGTAGAGGGATTGAATAGTCCGATCAATCAATCTCCAAAAGAAGTTGAAGTAGTAAAATCTCAAATGAGGTCATTAGTAAACGACTTGCTGAAAGCCCAGAAAAAGCTGGATGAAGAGGTACGCATGAAGAAGTCTCTTCAGGAAAGATGTCTGGACTTGGAACAAAAGCTGGCTAACGCCCAGCTGGGTATGGAGGAAATAGAAGACCCTCTCGCTGGCCTAGATCAGGACGACACCGAATATTACTATGTCCTGTCCTGCCCAACTTGTAACTTCGACTCCCACCATACAGAAATCATGGAGGAGCACCGAAAGTCTACGGAACATCGGGAGAAGGTGGCTCTACTACGGAAAAAGGAGGAAGAGAAGGAGGAACTGCGCATGCAGCTGGCAGCTGACAGTGGAGCCCAGAGAGTCTCCAAGAAGCAGAAAAGGAAAAGTCAAAACAGAAGATGACCCATCTGAACCATTATTACCTCTACCAGATCACACACGTGGTCCCTCCGAACGGAGCCAATTCAGTTCGGAAGTTCAAACTGTTAAATCCATGGAAGGACTATTGAATGAGTCACTCCAGCAACGTGAACCGACTACACCACAGAGATTGAATCTGTGAACTGTTTTCCGCAGAGACTGAATCTGTGATCTGTTTTGACATGAAGTTATCTATGTATCTATGTTATTCTGTTATGTAAACCTGAAGTTATATATGTATATATGTTATTACGTTATGTTAAATGGGGAGATGACTGTAAAGCTAGGAAGGGAGGAATGTTGTGTATGTAATATGTGTGCTATTTTGAACCTATGGACAGGACTGCACTACTTGTAGGGCGTAGTGATACGCAGTACCACTCCTGGCCATAGGGGTATAAATAGTACTGTGGGTACTGATCTCCCCTCAGTTCCCGCCTGTGGGCATGAAGTAAAGACCTATGTATAGTCCCTACCTCCAACCAGTAAAGACCTGTTTGAGTTATACGTTTAAGTCTTTGTGTTAATTGTTCAATACAATACACATACTTAACAAGAATTTTGTATGTTTCAATGAGATCACCTCTCATTGTTCTAAATTCTAAGGAACATAGGCCTAGTCTACTCAATCTCTCCTCATACGACAATCCCCCCATCCCAGGAACCAGTCTAGTGAACCTTCGTTGCACTCCCTCTATGGCAAGTATATCCTTCCTTAGGTAAGGAGACCAAAACTGTACACAATACTCCAGGTGTGGCCTCACCAGGGCCCTGTATAATTGCAGTAAGATGTCTTTACTCTCATACTCAAATCCGCTTGTAATAAAGGCTACGACAAGAACTTTCATTTATAAAGTGCCTTTAACCTCATAAAATGTCCCAAGGTGCTTCTCGGGAGCGTAATCCGACAGAATTTGACACCGAGCCACATGAGGAGATTTAGGGCAGCTGACCAAAATCTTGTCAGGGGCAGGTTTAAAGGAAGGTCTTAAAGGAGGAGAGAGAGGTAGAGAGGCGGAGAGGATTAGGGAGGGAATTCCAGAGCTTAGGACCGAGGCAGCTGAAGGCACGGCCACCAATGGTGGAGCGATGAAAATTGGGGATGCGCAAGAGGCCAGATTTGGAGGAGTGCAGAGATCCCGCAGTGTGGTAGGGCTGGAGGAGGATACAGAAATAGGGAGGGACGAAGCCATGGAGGGATTTAAACACAAGTATGAGAATTTTAAAATCAAGGCATTGCCGGAAGATGCTAGTAATGCACAATGGAGCCATCAGAGTTTTCTGATTTCATTTTAAATGTCCAGCATCGGTATGTTCAACACCGCCTTCAGTGTGCCAGTGCAGCCTTCGGTCGCCTGAGGAGGAAAGTGTTTGAAGACCAGGACCTCAAACCCGTCACTAAGCTCATGGTCTACAGAGCAGCAGTGATACCCGCCCTGCTGTATGCCTCAGAGACATGGACCATGTACAGCAGGCACCTCAAAGCACTGGAGAGGTACCACCAACGCTGCCTCCGCAAGATCCTGCAAATCCATTGGCAGGATAGGCGCACCAACGTCAGTGTTCTCGCTCAGGCCAACATCCCCAGCATCGAAGCTTTGACCACGCTCGATCAGCTCCGATGGACGGGTCACATTGTCCGCATGCCCGATACGAGACTCCCAAAACAAGCGCTCTACTCGGAGCTCCGGCACGGCAAGAGAGCCCCAGGTGGGCAGAGGAAACGCTTCAAGGCCACCCTCAAAGCCTCCTTGAAAATGTGTAACATCGCCACTGACACCTGGGAATCCCTGACCCAAGACCGCACAAAGTGGAGGAGAAGCATCCGGGAAGGCACCGAACACCTTGAGTCTCTTCGCCGGGAGCAAGAGGAAGCCAAGCGCAGGCAGCGCAAGGAGCGCACGTCAACCCAAGCACCCCACCCACCCGCCCCTTCAACCACCGTCTGCCCCACCTGTGACAGAGACTGTAGGTCCTGCATTTGACTAATCAGTCACCTGCGAACTCATTTTTAATGTGGAAGCAAGTCATCCTCGGTTCCGAGGGACTGCCTAAGAAGAAGAAGCAGTTTTAGTTTTTAATTAAGTCAGGATATCATTCAAAGGTCTCTATAGAGTTGAACTATATAGCCATATAGTCATCTCGCACTTTTCATGGCCTCAGGATGTTCCCAAGTGATTTACAGCCAATTAAGTATTTTTTTGAAGTGTAGTCACTGCAGTAATGTAGAAAACATGGCAGCCATTTTGCGCACAGCAAGCTCCCACAACCAGCAATGTGATAATGGCCAGATAATCTGTTTTAGTGATGTTGGTTGAGGGACAAATATTGGCCAGGACACCAGGGAGAACTCCCCTGTTCTTCTTCGCAATAGTGCTGTGGGATCTTTTATGTCCACCTGAGAGGGCCTTGGTTTAATGTCTCCTCCGCAAGGCAGCACCTCTGACGGTGCAGCGCTCCCCCAGTCTTGCTAGATTTTGTGCTCAAGTCTCTGGAGTGGGACTTAAACCCACAAGCAGCTGACATCAGCGGCGAGAGTGCTCCCAACTGAGCTACAGCTGACTCCTAAGATGGGTGATGGGGTCAGAGCTGAGGGCACTAGCTAACGTAAGGGCTGAGATCCTTTGATGAGCTATGGGAGGAGCAGTCACGTTCCCATGTTTTTTTTCCAGTTGCGGTGGGGCCAGGATTCCTTGCGCCCTGTTTCCCAACAGTCTGCTTCAGTCCCGAAAGAGTCATGGACACGGTTTGATAAAATATAGTCCGTTTATTGAAAAAGTAGGCCATGCTCAATCAGTGCAACAACACCAACAGTACAAAAGGTTACATTTTTGTTCAAACAAGCTCCGCTCTGCATGTAAACAAAGCAGCTTCAGTGCATATAAGGCCAGTCTAGCAGACCCCATGCTGCATCTAATCAAGCACAGCAACTTGCATCATATAAGTGCTGCTGGTTCATGCGTGGCAGATCTTAAAGATTATGGAAGATTATGTTAAAGAAGCTGCGTATCACACAATTTAATATAAAGGGAAAAGCAAAATACTGCGGATGCTGGAAATCTGCAATAAAAACAGAAAATGCCAGAAATACTCAGCCGGTCAGGCAGCATCTGTGGAGAGAGAAACAGAGTTAACGTTTCAGGTGGATGACCCTGTGTCAGAACTGGAAAAAGCTGAAGATGGAACAGGTTTTTAAGCAAGTGCAGGGGCAGGGAAAGTGGGCAAGGGGAGGAAAGAACAAAAGGGAAGGTCTGTGATAGGATGGAAGGCAGGAGAGATTAAGAGACAAAAGGGCTGATGGTGCAAAGCCAAAGGAGATGGCTAGCGCTGCCTCTGCCCGACTTGCTGAACACCTCGCTCCGGTTGCGGGAGCGAGCGGTGAGAGCGGGCCGCCCGAAGCAGGGAGAACGCGCTAGCGCCGGACCCGTCTCGGGCGCCATCTTGACAAAGCTGTTAGCAGAGACTTGGCTACATGCTTAATGAGGCTCAGAAGGGTATTGGCGACAGACCAGAAAGCCTTGGATACCAGAGCCCCAATCCAACTGGCAATTGCACCGATTAATCCGAGTATTGCCCATATGATCCCAGTGAGAGACCGACAAGGGCTGCAACCGCGCTGAAGATCCCCCAAACAACCCACACCACTCCACAAACACCAAAGGCCACCAAAGCAGAGACACACCGTGCAATAAACCGCAAATAATCGAATAGGCTGGTCACGATGTTATTGGGGTCCAGAAACAGCATCACCCACATATTTAACAGAAACTCCATGATCACTTTCAACAGATCGCCTACCCTTTCTGAAACTGCACGTTTGGACCGTTTGGGGTTGAACTCAATGGAACTCTGAAGCCATCCCTGCAATTTCTCCAGGGTGGCGGTTTCCTTTACTGTCTCTCCGGTTGTTATATCCAGTGACAGGCTGTAACCACCGGATACCTCTGTTTCATCGTCAGTGTCTTTGTCCCGACCCTCCTTGCAGCATCTGTAATAGGTGTACACCATGTAGGGTATGTTCACAGTTTCGTTGAGGTACTCGTTGGATGGGATGGCTCCAGTGATCACGAACAAGGTCATCCCCGGCGGACACTTCCCTTTCATGGCGTGGACCGGTTTCTCGGCGTATTGAAACCATTGGCTGTTCCAGCTCTTTGGCATGGGCACGACATTGGTGAGGGTGCATGTCGCTCTGCTGCTGCCAGGGTTAAACGAGTACGGGTACAGGTGACCTTGATCGTACAATGTGTTTGCATAATCACTGTTGAGGGCTTGATTCTCCCCAACTCCATCTTCTGGTTCCTCACTCATTTCCTCTGAACCATTCGGCAGATCTAACTGAAATCAACATTGGAAATGGTCAGTTCAGATCCTACTTCTCTTGATTTAAACTGTGACTCATATCTACCTACAACCTATTTTTAAAAATCTTATCTTTGCACACACTTCCTGTGTGTGCAAATTCTTATTCCCTGTTAAATTTCCCCTCGATAAATTCACATTTATTAGCAAAGGCGGTGTAGTGGTTTTGTCCTCCCAAATCCGTGACCTCTCCACAAGGGCAGCAGGTGCATGGGAACACCATCACCTCCAAGTTCCCCTCCAAGTCACACACCATTCTTACTTGGAAGTATATCGCCGTTCCTTCATTGTCACTGGGTCAAAATCCTGGAACTCCCTCCCTAACAGCATTGTGGGAGTACCTTCACCACACGGACTGCAGCGGTTCAAGAAGGCGGCTCACCACCACCATCTCAAGGGCAATTAGGGATGGGCAATACATGCCGGCCTCGCCAGCGACGTCCACGTCCCATGAATGAATAAAAAAGAAAAATAATCCTAGTGGTCTGGACTAATAATCCAGAAGAAGGCCAGTTCAAATCCCACCAGGGCAGTCTGAGAATTTGAACTTTTTTCTGTGGGACTTTGTAAAACCTATACAAAAAGAACTGGCTGCTAAAATCCCAACATGGCAATTTTAGAATTTAAAAAACTGAATTGAAATTCTCAAACTGCCCTGGTAAGATTTCGAACTCACCCTCTCTGGATTATCTAAGTTATTATCTAAATGGAGAGAAACTGCAAAGTGCTACAGTACAAAGGGATCTGGGGGTCCTGGTGCATGAAACACAAAAAGTTAGTATGCAGGTGCAGCAGGTGATCAGGAAGGCCAATGGAATCTTGGCTTTTATTGCAAGGGGGATGGAGTATAAAAACAGGGAAGTCTTGCTGCAGTTATACAGGGTATTGGTGAGGCCACACCTGGAATACTGCATGCAGTTTTGGTTTCCATATTTAAGAAAAGATATACTTGCTCTCGAGGCGGTTCAGAGAAGGTTCACTCGGTTGATTCCGGAGATGAGGGGGTTGACGTTTGAGGAAAGGTTGAGTAGGTTGGGCCTCTACTCATTGGTGTTCAGAAGAATGAGAGGCGATCTTATCGAAACATATAAGATTGTGAGGGGGCTTGATCGGGTGGATGTGGTGAGGATGTTTCCACTGATGGGTGAGACTAGAACTAGGGGGCATAATTTTAGAATAAGGGGCTGCCCTTTCAAAACTGAGATGAGGAGAAACTTCTTCACTCAGAGGGTAGTAAATCTATGGAATTTGCTACCTCAGAGAGCTGCGGAAGCTGCAACATTAAATACATTTAAAATGGAGATAAACAGTTTCCTAGCAGATAAGGGAATTAGGGGTTACGGGGAGAGGGCAGGGGAGTGGACGTGAGTCTAGATTCGGATCAGCCATGATCCTATTGAATGGCGGAGCAGGCCCGAGGGGCCGTATGGCCTACTCCTACTTCTTATGTTCTTATGTACAGTAATATAACAACTGTACTGCCATATTCAGATGACTCATTTCTCATCCTCGCATCTTTCGAGAAATGATCAGCAGCAGGTTGTAAGAAAACGATTCCGTATTGAAACAATATCCTACCTGCGGTTCAATAAGGAAGTATTTGGGTCTGGAGCCCAATCCAGCACTCGTCCCATAACTCTCCTTGTAAGCGGAATACACCGGGATCCGGAGCTCTGTGTTGTACACCGTGGCGAATTGATCCTCATTGTTTAAGCGCTGGCAGATTTTGACAAGGTGACTAGGGGCTCAGTGCCGTTACAAAAGAACTGGCTGCATTCATCGAAGGAGCTGACAACTTTCGCCTCTGTTGCCCAAGGGGCAAGAAAAACCGAGAGCAGAACCAAGCTGCAGCATCTCACGCTCCGCAACATGGTTCTTGTCCTCCAGCCACAAAATGAAATAATACGAACTGCTCCAGCTCGATGCTCCAGCTCGCTGCTTTTGGTTTCAGTCTTGTGTACTGTCGCTTTCATTAGAGAAGTCACACAACACCAGTCATCGCAGCCCTGCCTTCGATCTATTTTCTTTTCTTTCCAGTTTTGAAAAAGGGTTTCGACTCGAAACTTCAGCTCTGATTTCTCTCCACGGATGTTGCCTGGCCTGCTGAGTCTTTCCAGCATTTTCTGTTGTTATTTCGGATTTCCAGCATCTGCAGTATTTTGCTATCGTACCAGGTTATTGTCCAACAGCTTTATTTGAAATCACAAGCTTTCAGAGCGCTGCTCTTTCGTCAGCTTATGATTTCAAATAAAGCTGTTGGACTAGAACCTGGTGTTGTGTGACTTCCCACATTTGTCCACCCCAGTCCAACACCAGCATCTCCACATCATGGCTTTCATTAGAGAGGAAGGGAGGGGAGGGGGTGATACTTTGACTGAGTGGTTCCGCTCAGCTAGCTTGGAGACGTGATGGAGACTTGATCTGAGGCAGGGCAACTTGCTGCTGCAGATGGATCCAAGTAATGTAGATTACACCCAAGTAATATAAGAAGGTAAGAATTAGGAGCAGGAATAGGCCATTCGGCCCTTTGAACCTGCATCGCCATTCAATAAGATCATGGCTGAACTTCTACCTCAACTCCACTTTCCCCGCCCTATCCCCATATCCCTTGATTCGCTTAGTATCCAAAAAGCCATAGATCCCAGCCTTGCATATACTCAACGACTGAGCATCCACAGCCCTTTGGGGCAGAGAATTGGCGCAGAGCGGATCTGGGAGGAGTGGCGAGGCGGCGGCGGCGTATAAAGGGAGCCTGTGGCGCAGGTAAGCCCCACAGCAGCAGCGGCGGCGGCAGAGCAGACCTAGGAGGATCGGTGAGGCGGCGGCGGTACCAACTCAGCACCGGCAGAATTTTCAAAGAGTGACGTCAGAAGTCAAAAGTGATGTTGGCACAAGGGGAGGTAGCTGATTGGTGAGTAGCTGGTAACATAGAAACATAGAAGATAGAAGCAGGAGTAGGCTATTCGGCCCCTCGAGCCTGCTCCGCCATTCAATGCGATCATGGCTGATCATCCAAACTCAGTACCCTGTCCCTATTTTCTCCCCATACCCCTTGATCCCTTTAGCCTTAAGAAATATATCCAACTCCTTCTTGAATATATTTAATGAACTGGCCTCCACCGCCTTCTGTGGTAGAGAATTCCACAGGTTCACCACTCTCTGGGTGAAGAAATTCCTCCTCATTTCTGTCCTAAATGGCTTACCCTTTATCCTTAGACTGTGTCCCCTGGTTCTGGACTCCCCGACCATCGGGAACATCCTTCCTGCATCTAGTCTGTCCAGTCCTGTCAGAATTTTATAAGTTTCAATGAGATCACCTCTCATTCTTCTAAACTCCAGCGAGTACAAGTCCAATCGACCCAATCTCTCCTCATACATCATTCCTGCCATCCCAGGTATCAGCCTGGTGCATCTTCGCTGAACTCCTTCCATGGCAAGAACATCCTTCCTCAGATAAGGCGACCAAAACTGCACACAATACTCAAGATGTGGTCTCACCAAGGCCCTGTACAACTGCAGCAAGACATCCTTGTTCCTGTACTCAAACCCTCTCGCTATGAAGGCCAACATACCATTTGCCTTCTTAACCGCCTGCTGCACCTACATGCTTACCTTCAGCGACTGATGCACAAGGACACCCAGGTCTCGTTGCACTTCCCCTTCTCCCAATCTATTGCCATTTAGATAATAATCTGCCTTCCTGTTTTTGCCACCAAAGTGGATAATCTCACATTTATCCACGTTATATTGCATCTGCCATGCTTCCGCCCAATCACCCAACATGTCCAAATCATCCTGTAGTTTCTCGACATCCTCCTCACAGCACACAGCACAGTGTTTATACTTGGCTTTCTTAAAGTTTTAAGTTTATTCCAGCTAGGTTAGTAAATAGTCTGTTAAGTAGAGGTATGGCAGGGCAGCTCACACCCGTGGAATGCACATCCTGTGCCATGTGGGAAGTCCAGGACACCTCCTGTGGTCTAGATGACCATATGTGCGGGAAGTGTTGCCAGCTACAGCAGCTCGAGCACCGGGTTACGGAGCTTGAGCGGTGGCTGCAGTCACTGCTGTGCATCCGCGAGGCTGAGAGCTATGTGGATAGCACGTTTCGGGAGGTGGTCACTCCGCAGCTTAAGAATGTGCAGAGAGGGAATGGGTGACCGCCAGACAGAAAAGGAGGACCCGGCTGGTAGTGCAGGAGTCCCATGAGCCCATCTTGCTCACCAACCAGTATTCGGTGCTGAGTACTGGTGAGGGCGATGGTTCCTCTGGGGAGTACAGCCAGCGCCAAGTCCACAGCACCATGGAAGGCTCAGCTGCACAGGCTGGGGGGGGGGGGGCGGCGGAAGAGGAGAGGGAGAGCAATAGTGATAGGGAATTCAATATTTAGGGGAGCAGACAGGTGTTTCTGCGGCCGCAGACATGACTCCAGGATGGTATGTTGCCTCCCTGGTTCCAGGGTCAAGGATGTCACTGAACGGTTGCAGAGCATTCTGAAGGGCAAGGGTGAACAGCCAGAGGTCGTGGTCCATATCGGTACCAACGACATAGGTAGAAAGAGGGATTAGGTCCTGCAGGCAGAGTTTAGGGAGCTAGGAAAGAGGTTAAAAAGCAGGACCTCAAAGGTAGTAATCTCCGGATCACTACCAGTGCCACGTCCTAGTGAGTTCAGAAATAGGAAGGTAGAGCAGATGAATGTGTGGTTGGAGAGATGGTGTAGGAGGGAGGGCTTTAGATTCCTGAGGAATTGGAACCGTTTCTGGGGGAGGTGGGACCTCTACAAGCCAGACGGGTTGCACCTCAACGGGAACAGGACCAATATCCTCACGGGAGGGTTTGTTACTGCTGTTGGGGAGGGTTTAAACTAGCTTGGCAGGGACATGGGAACCTGAGGGTAGAATCAGAAGGGAGAAAACCTAAGCTGGAGAAACGAAACTTAATAGGGGCCAGAAGGGGTATGACTCATTGCCAAGAAATCAGCAGACTAGTACGACTCATCCATAAGGAAACAAAACTTATCCTATATGTTAAATCTGTACACTCCCAGATAGTGATTACTGTGTAAACTTTTAAATCGATTGGATCTCTGAGGAGGTATGCAAAATGTGTATAACTGTGTGGACTTTGAGAGGCTCGTTGGAGTTTTGGTCTTGCGTAGGGATGCAAGAAGTTCTCCCCAGGCCTGAATAAACCGTTTTGACTTCAATTATTGGGTCTGTCTTTCCTGCAACAAGCCGGTGACGTCGACCTTGTATATTACTTGGTCCGCACTTCGGGGGCTTACATCAATATAAAGATAGGTGGGTTAGCAAGTTGTGAGGAGTACACACAGAGTCTGCAAAGGGATATAGATAGGTTAAGTGAGTGGGCAAAAATTTAGCAGATGGAGTATAATGTGGGAAAATGTGAGGTTATCCACTTTGGAAGGAAGAATGAAAAAGCAAATTATTATTTAAATGGAGAGAGATTACAAAATGCTGTGGTACAGAGGGATCTGGAGGTCCTAGTACATGAAACACAAAAAGTTAGCATGCAGGTACAGCAAGTAATTAGGAAGGCTAATGGAATGTTGGCCTTTATTGCAAGGGGTATGGAGTATAAAAGTAGGGACGTTTTGATGCAACTTTACAGGGCGCTGGTGAGACCGCACCTGGAGTACTACGTACAGTTTTGGTCTCCATATTTAAGGAAGGATATACTTGCACTGGAGGCAGTGCAGAGAAGGTTCACTAGGTTGATTCCTGGGATGAAGGGGTTGACGTATGATGAAAGGTTGAGCAGGTTGGGCCTATACTCATTGGAGTTTAGAAGAATGAGAGGTGATTTTATTGAAACATATAAAACTCTGAGGGGGATTGACAGGGTGGATGCTGAGAGGATGCTTCCCCTAGTGGGGGTATCTAGAACGAGGGGGCATAGTTTCAGAATAAGGGGTCGCCCATTTAAGACAGAGATGAGGAGGAATTTCTTCTCTCAGAGGGTTGTGAATCCTTGGAATTCTCTGCCCCAGAGAGCTGTGGGGGCGGAGTCATTGAATATATTCAAGGCGGAGATTGACAGATATTTGAGCTGCAAGGGAGTCAAGGGGTATGGGGAGAGACCGGGAAACTGGTGTTGAGGCCAAGATTGGATCAGCCATGATCCTATTGAATGGCGTAGCAGGCTCGAGGGGCCGATTGGCTTACTCCTGCCCCTGTTTCTTATGTTCTTATGTTCTCTGAGTGAAGAAATTCCTCCTCATCTCAGTCTTAAATGGCCGACGCCTTATCCTGAGACTGTGACCCCCAGTTCTAGACTCTCCAGCCAGGGGAAACAACCTCCCAGCATCTACCCTGTCAAGCCCTTTCAGAATTTTATACATTTCAATGAGATCACCTCTCATTCTTCTAAACTCCAGATAATATGGGCCCGTTCTACTCAAATTCTCCTCATAGGACAACCCTCTCATCCCAGGAATCAATCTAGTAAATGAGACCCAAGTAATGTAGATGAGACTCGAGTAATGTGGATGAGACCCAAGTAACATGCATCAGCACCAATGGGTTACTTGCCTGAGTACAGACAATGTTTTAGATGCCACAGTTTAACTCTAAGAGAGACTAACAACACAAATATGTAATTTGGGAATATTCTTCGTGCTGGAGACTGAATGGGAGATATTAACAATTTGCACATACAGCACATTTAACGTAGGGATACATCCCAGGCTGAGGCTCTTTTCTCTAGAAAAGAGAAGGCTGAGGGGTGAACTAATAGAGGTCTTTATAATTATGAAGGAGTTTGATCGGGTAGACATAGAGAAGGTATTTTCACTTATGGGGAGTGACGTAAGAAAACTACTAGGCACAAGGCTTTAAACAACTGTTTTTCAACATGGAGATCTAGTTGTGTCCTTCACTAGTTCCTGTTAAAGAATGTCCTGAGCAAGCTGGGCCCATGCCCGAGTATTTATACTCTCCCTGGACAGCGCCGCCAGCAGGCCGCCCACTATCATTTCATAAGTCATTTCCACATGAATGACAAGATTCATGTCATTGAGACCAAAACTAGGGGCCATAAATATAAGATAGTCACTAATAAATCTAACAGGGAATTCAGAAGAAATTTCTTTACCCAGAGAGTGGTGAGAATGTGGAGTGGTTGAGGCAAATAGTATAGATGCCTTTAAGGGGAAGCTAGATAAGTGTAACGATCAAAAACATGTCATTGTATAGTGGACACTAGGTGGAGCCGTAGAGCTGTGTAGAGCTGTATATAGCTGTATGTATTAAGACTACACTACCCAGCTGTATATATATTAAGACTACATTACCCATGAGGCTAGGCTACCCACAAGGCAGCAGTCAAGGTGGAAGCCTCTACAGATACTGTACCGGTCCACATGTGCTCAATAAAGTAACTAGCAAAAGCTAGCTGTGTTCATAATAAGAATGTCTAGTTATTAATGAACATAACATGGTACCAGGGTGGTGAAGATCTGCTGAAAATTGTGAAAAGCGACATGGAGAATTTGAAGCCACCAGAGCGTTTGAAACTCACAGGAAATATCGACTACAACTGGCAGACTCTTAAACAACAATTCGAACTCTACATTGCAGCCATCGGATTTGGTACGAAGCCAGACGCAAGGAAGATAGCGTTGCTGCTTACGGTTGCAGGCCCACAGGCGATAGAGGTATTTAATACATTTGTATTTAATCCAGAGGAGAACAGAGAAAAATTAGAAGATGTGCTAAAAAAATTTGATGCACATTGCTCTCCCCAAAAGAATGAGACCTATGAAAGATACATGTTCTGTTCAAGGACACAGCAGCAAAATGAGACTTTTGATAGCTTTATAACTGATCTGAAACTGAAAGCACAGACATGTAATTTCTCTGAGCTGAAATCATCCATGATTCATGCCCAGATTGTGTTTGGTATTCATGATAAAAAAGTCAGGGAACGTCTGTTGAGAGAAACCGAACTAAATTTGGAAAATGCAGTGAAAATATGCCAAGCCAGCGAGCTAGCTCAAAAGCACGTGAAGACTTTCAGTGAAATCAATAATGATGCTATTGTAATGAGTGATAATGCTGCTGTCGGTGCTGTGTCCTACAAGGGGAAGAAACGTGGGCAGAACAGAAATGAAAAGCAATCGGAGGATGAAATTTTTAATTGTAAACGCTGTGGTTACAAACACCAGTTAAGACAATGCCCAGCGTTTGGAAAAATGTGCACAAAGCGTAATGGAAAGAATCACTTTGCCAAACAATGCTTTTCAAAAGTAAAAACAACGAAAGGGCAACAAGTTAATGTGATTGAGGACACTGATTTAAGTGGGACATTTTTTGTAGGAATGGTGTCATGTGACGATATCAAAAAAGATACAGAAAATGTGCAGCCCTCAGAAATGGACAATGCTGAACATAAAGTCAATGCAGTAAAAGTGGACAAATGGATGATCCCACTGCAGATAAATGGAGCATTAGTTACATTGAAACTGGACACTGGGGCAAAAGCAAACTTAATCAGTATGAGTGACATAAAAAATATGAAAGAAAAGCCCAAAATACAGAAAAAGTCAGTACTACTGAAGAGCTATAATGGACAGAAAATAGATAGCTTAGGTGTATGCAGAATTAAAGTGACAGTCAAAGACAAAGTGCATCATCTCATGTTTTCTGTTGTGGCTGAAAGACTTGATTCGATACTAGGTGACAAAGCTTGTGAAGACTTAGAACTGGTCAAGAGAGTCTACCGTATAAACTGTGCCATAAGCAGACCAGATGACTCAGGTGATGAAGCAGAGAGCCCATAAGAACATAAGAACATAAGAAATAGGAGCAGAAGTAGGCCAATTGGCCCCTCGAGCCTGCTCCGCCATTCAATAAGATCATGGCTGATCTGATCCTAACCGCCAATCCACTATGACAGACTATCTCCTGAATCTAACAGAATTAGACACACGAAACAGGAGCAGGATCAGGCTACACGGCCCCTGGGCCCGCTCCGCTACCCACAGGGCCATGACCGATCCGCACCTAAACTCATGTCCAAATTCCTGCCCGCTCCCCGTAACCCTTAATTCCCTTTTCTTCTAGGAAACTGTCTATTTCTGTTTTAAATTTATGTAATGATGTAGCTTCGACAGCTTTTTGGGGCAGCATATTCCATGGACCTACCACCCTCTGAGTGAAGTAGTTCCTCCTCATCTCAGTTTTGAAAGAGCAGCCCCTTATTCTAAGACTATGCCCCCTAGTTCTAGTTTCACCCATCATCTGGAACATCCTCCCCGCATCCACCCGCTCCAAACCCTTCACAATCTTATATGTTTCAATAAGATCGCCTCTCATTCTTCTGAACTCCAATGAGTAGAGTCCCAATCTACTCAACCTCTCCTCATATGTCCATCCCCTCATCCCCGGGATTAACCGAGTGAACCTTCTTTGTACTGACTCGAGAGCAAGTATGTCTTTTCTTAAGTATGGACACCAAAACTGTATGCAGTATTCCAGGTGCGGTCTCACCAATACCTTGTACAACTGAAGCAATACCTCCCTATTTTTATATTCTATCCCCCTAGCAATGAAAGCCAACATTCCATTGGCCTTCTTAATCACTTGCTGCACCTGCATACTAACCTTTTGAGTTTCGTGCACCAGGACCCCCAGATCCCTTTGTACTTCAGTACTTTCCAGTTTCTTGCCATTAAGATAATAACTTGCTCTACGATTTTTCCTGCCAAAGTGCATAACCTCACACTTTCCAGTATTGTATTCCATCTGCCAAGTCTCTGCCCACTTACTTAGCCTGTCTATGTCCCCTTGCAGGTTTTTTATGTCCTCCTCTCTCACTACTTTCCCTCCCATCTTAGTATCATCTGCAAACTTTGATATGTTACGCTCGGTCCCCTCCTCCAAATCGTTAATATAGATTGTAAAGAGTTGGGGACCCAGCACTGACCCCTGCGGGATGAAAAGGCCAAAGGGTATCCATGTCTTCAAAAAGCCTAGTTTCTCCAAGAAGAAAGAAAAAGACTTTAAGGTCAAAGAGAAGCCAAAGGAAGAAAAGCACAAAGAAGAAAAACACAAGGAGAAAAAGTCCAAAGATATAACTGCAGCAGATGTTGTTAAGCAGTGGAAAGAGAAAAAGAAAAAGAAGAAGCCTGCACCAGAGCAGGAAGCAGTTCCGGTGGATACTCCTTCTTCCCTCAGGCCAATCTTTGGTGTTCCATTAGCCGAGGCTGCTGAGAGGACTATGCTGTATGATGGGATCCAGCTGCCAGCAGTTTTTTGAGAGTGCATTGACTACATTGAGAGTTATGGCATGAAGAGTGAAGGAAACACTGAAACCCTCTCCAAGCAAAGATCGCAAGGAGACCTCGATCTATACAAGAGCAGATTGATAACAATGCCGCAACTGCATCTTGTCATTCACCGCCAGAACAATCTCATGATGACACATCAGACTTACCCATGTTGAGAAGATCCACACGTGAAGTAAAAAAGCCTGATAGACTTAATCTTTGAGTACAATGTAAAGCTTTGAAAATGTGTTGACTGTTTTGAAAATATTTATGTTTATAGAGCACTAACAAAAGTGTTACTGATATTACCTTTATTGTTTTCTTGAAAGTTGATTGATATTGATTTTGTTAAACCTCAAAGAAAGGGGGATGTAACGATCAAAAACATGTCATTCTATAGTGGACACTAGGTGGAGCCGTAGAGCTGTGTAGAGCTGTATATAGCTGTATGTATTAAGACTACACTACCCAGCTGTATATATATTAAGACTACATTACCCATGAGGCTAGGCTACCCACAAGGCAGCAGTCAAGATGGAAGCCTCTACAGATACTGTACCAGACCACATGTGCTCAATAAAGTAACTAGCAAAAGCTAGCTGTGTTCATAATAAGAATGTCTAGTTATTAATGAACATAACAATAAGTACATGAGGGAGAAAGGAATAAAAGGATATGCAGATAGTGTGAGATGAAATAAGGTGCGAGGAGGCTCATGGGGAGCATAAACACCGGCATAGGCCAGTTTGGACGAATAGTCTTTTTCTGTGCTGTAAATTCTATGTAAAGACATTTCATAGAGGGATTGTCAATAATTTACTTCATTTATGTTGAGCGTCAAGTAGTGTCTGTAGGACTCTTCTGGTTTTTAGACTCCAGTCAGTCCCCTAGACATACCACCCAAATGATGTGGAATAATGTTACCATTTTGAACTTTTCATTCAGAATGAAGGTCAGAATGGGCCCAGAACAAATTATAAGCCTCGTTCTACTGGGGCTGTTAAAGAGCAAGAATTGAGTTTTCCTACCCTACCATTACCTTCTCCCTGGCTTGAAACAGCAGTAGTTACGGGACGAAGTTCCTTTGGTATAAGCACCTTTTGCCTAACCCAAAAATCTGGCAGAGGACAGATAAAGTTGAGAACCAAGTCTTCCCTTATCTAGTCACCTAACCAGACAAAGTCTGTCTAATCCTTAGATCTGCAAACTACTGCTGTTCTCACTGACCGCTTTTGAAATATTGCGGTGACCGTGACTACAAGTCAGAAAGGAGAGGCAGCAGCCACTTTCCTTGTAGCTCTCAGTCAGCCTGCTTCTTTCAAGCTTTTTGATAGGGGTGTAAAGCTTCCCCTACCATGAAAGGTGAGGCAGGAAGGCAAGCCAGTAAGCTCTCCTAAACCCATCTGGTGGATGTCCACAGAGTTGGTTGGAGATATAAATGGATAGATAAAGCCATGTCTCCAGCCTGCAGCAAGAGTTTTAGGGCCATTGACCCAGTTGGGATGCAATACCACATTATACTCACCAAAAATAATGAGGAAAGGGCTCGTTCTGTAGGACACCTGATATCATTCTTCGTCCTCCCGCTCCTTAAGCTCTTCATTTACATTGAAGATGTAAAACTATTAGCTTTGGCCAACTCAAAGAGAGCAGCTAGAGCAGCAATTTTAGTTGGTTGACTGGTTACATCAATCATGGCCCAGGCAGAATATCCAGTGTTATCGCATTTTGTTCAGGTCCCACCACACACAGTCTGGTGTCACGCT
This sequence comes from Somniosus microcephalus, assembly GCF_052327205.1. NCBI lineage: Eukaryota > Metazoa > Chordata > Chondrichthyes > Squaliformes > Somniosidae > Somniosus > Somniosus microcephalus. The sequence continues at coordinate 23,966,758 of NC_140989.1, forward strand.
AATGAGAAAATGGACTCAATTTCTCATTTCAATGTGATGAAGGAGAAGGGGTCTTTAGCAGGTTAATTGTCCCAATGCTAGCAGGAATGGCACTGGAGAGAAGGTTCACTCACCAGAATCAACATCTGCTATCTCTGTTGATTGGTACAAGCGTCGCCCATTGATTCCATCTCAGGACCATCCTTGACTGAGCAGTGCCGACTCCGTGTGGCAACCTTCAAACCTACTGATGCGCTATCAATTACTCAAAAGACTGAGGTTAAGCGAGCAACTAACAGGCTTTTATTAACAAGAGAATGAAGGTGTGCCTCGAGTGGTCGACCAGTCCAGAGTACAGAGGGACTGTGGAGCAGTCACCTTTATACCTGGACTCGTGGCAGGAGTCAGCCGAGGCATGTACAGGAATGTACACAGTGGAATACAAACACTCATACAGGCAGGTAGAACAGTGGTTTACCACATTCACCCCTTGTTTAAAAATGAGTCCGGCGGGGTGAAGTGTATTAAAAGTTTGTGTATTGGAGTCTCTCCGGAGGTCTTGTCTGCCGCTGTGATCGACGTGGCGACGGCAGGGGTAGTGAAGCTTCCGGCGTCGAGTCCCGCGTAAGCTGGGGCACTGGTGTGTAGTCCTCGTGGGTGTCGAGCGGGTCGCGGGGCCCAGGCGTGCCGTCTGCTGGGGTTGGGTATTGGATCGTGGGGGGTGGTGGTAGTGGGTAGTGGGTTACTGGGGCCCCCGAGGGTGCGAGGTCTCGTATGGAGACTGTGTCCTCCCGCCCGTCCGGGTACGCAATGTAAGCGTACTGGGGGTTGGCGTGGAGGAGGTCGACCCTCTCAACCAGGGGGTCCGTTTTATGGGTCCTCACGTGTCTTCTCAGTAGGACCAGCCCTGAGGACGTCAGCCATGGTGGTAGCGATGTCCCCGATGTGGACTTCCTTGGGAAGACAAACATTTTCTCATGAGGGGTGGCGTTAGTGGCAGTGCAGAGCAGTGACCGAATAGAGTGGAGCGCATCGGGCAGCACATCTTGCCAGCGGGAGGTCGGAAGGCCCCTAGACTTTAAGGCTAGCAGGGCGGCCTTCCAAACTGTCGCATTCTCTCTTTCCGCCTGCCCGTTCCCCCGCGGGTTGTAACTGCTGGTCCTGCTTGTGGCAATACCCCTAGCGAGCAGGTACTGGCGGAGTTCGTCGCTCATAAACGATGAGCCCTGGTCGCTATGGATATAGCTGGGGAAACCGAACAGCATGAAGAGGTCGTTTAGACATTTAATGACCGTGGCACTGGTCATGTCCGGGCAGGGGATGGCGAACGGGAAACGGGAGTACTCATCAATAATGTTGAGGAAGTACACATTACGGTCGGAGGAGGGGAGAGGCCCTTTAAAATCAACGCTCAGGCGCTCGAAGGGGCGAGTGGCTTTTATCAGGTGAGCGCTGTCTGGTCTATAAAAGTGCAGTTTGCACTCAGCGCAGACTTGGCAGTTCCTGGTCATGGTCCTGACCTCCTCAATGGAGTAAGGCAGGTTGCGGGCCTTGATAAAGTGGAAGAACCTGGTGACCCCCGGGTGGCAGAGGTCATTGTGGAGGGCCCGCAGTCTATTGATCTGCACGCTGGCGCAGGTGCCACACGATAGAGCATCCGGGGGTTCATTGAGCTTCCCGGGCCGGTACAAGATCTCGTAATTGTAGGTGGAAAGTTCGATTCTCCACCTCAAGATCTTGTCATTTTTGATTTTGCCCCTCTGCTTGTTGTTAAACATAAAAGCAACTGAACGCTGGTCAGTGAGCAGGGTAAATCGTTTTCCGGCCAGGTAGTGCCTCCAATGACGCACAGCCTCCACAATAGCCTGGGCCTCCTTCTCAACAGCGGAGTGTCTGGTCTCCGGGCCCTGGAGGGCTCGTGAAAAGAAGGCCACGGGTCTCCCCGCCTGATTAAGGGTAGCGGCCAGGGCAAAGTCGGACGCGTCGCTTTCCACCTGGAAGGGGATGGATTCGTCCACTGCGTGCATGGTGGCTTTCGCAATGTCTTCCTTGATACGGTGGAAGGCTAAGCGGGCCTCTGCCGTCAAGGGAAAAGAGGTGGACTTGATCAGCGGACGGGCCTTGTCCGCATAGTAGGGGACCCACTGGGCGTAATAGGAGAAAAACCCTAGGCACCTCTTCAGGGCCTTGAGGCAGTGGGGCAGTGGGAGTTCCATAAGGGGACGCATCCGGTCGGGGTCGGGACCGATGACTCCGTGTTCCACAACACAGCCAAGGATGGCGAGGCGGGTTGTGCGGAATATGCACTTCTCCTTGTTATACGTCAGGTTCAGGAGTTGGGCGGTGCAGAGGAATTTTTCGAGGTTTGCGTCATGGTCCTGCAAGTCATGGCCGCAGATGGTCACATTGTCCAGATATGGGAAAGTGGCCTGCAACTCATTTTGATCGACCATCCGGTCCATCTCCCTTTGGAAGACGGAGACCCCGTTGGTGACGCCAAAGGGAACCCTAAGGAAGTGATAGAGGCGGCCGTTTGCCTCAAAGGCAGTATACTGGCGGTCCTCAGGGCGGATAGGGAGCTGGTGGTACGCTGATTTCAGGTCAATGGTCGAGAAGACGCGGTACTGCGCGATCTGGTTGACCACATCAGCTATGCGGGGGAGTGGGTAAGCGTCCAGCAGGGTGTAGCGATTTATTGTCTGGCTGTAGTCGATGACCAGGCGCTGCTTCTCGCTGGTCTTAACGACCACAACCTGGGCTCGCCAGGGGCTGGTGCTGCCCTCAATAATCCCCTCCTTCAGGAGCCGCTCCACTTTGGTTTTGATGAAAACCCTGTCCCCGACACTGTATCGCCTGCTCTTTGTGGCGATGGGCTTACAGTCGGGGGTGAGGTTAGCAAACAGTGGGGGGGGGGGGGTGACTCTGAGTGTGGAGAGGTTGCACCTGGTGCACGGCGGGCAATTTGGAAGCTGCTGGCTGCGGACTGTGAGTGGGGGGAGGGGTCCACCGTACGCCATCGTAACACTTTTAAGGTGGCACTGGAAATCTAACCCCAGTAGGACGGCAGCGCAGAGGTGGGGCAGGACCAGAAGTTTAAAATTATCGTACACAGTCCCGTCTACTAAGAGTGTCACCACGCAGTAGCCGCCAATGTCCGCCGACTGGGACTCAGAGGCCATAGAAATCCGCTGGTACGCAGGCAGGACTGGGAGAGAGCAACGCCGCACCGTGTCGGGGTGGATGAAGCTCTCCGTGCTCCCAGAGTCAAAAAGGCAGATTGTTTCGTGACCATTTACCTTAATGTCCATTGTGGACCGGGCCAGTTGGTGCGGTCTCGCTTGGTCCAGCGTAACGGAGGCCAGCGTAGGGGTCGGTGTGTCGTTGCGGGTATCAGATGAGGCGGTGTTGGGGGCCGAGATGGCGACTGGCGTCCAAGATGGCGGCGTCCATGATCCCCATGTGGTTGGAGGCATCCGAAATGGCTGCTGTTCTGGTGGTTCGCACATGGCTGGGGAGGCCCAAGATGGCGGCCCGCACGGCCCACACGCGGCGCTGCTGGGGTTCGGGGTGGCTTTGGCCCTGCAGACGCTGGCGTAGTGTCCCTTCTTCCCACAGCCCGAGCAGATTGCATTTTTCGCCGGGCAGCGCGCTCTGGGGTGTTTGGCCTGGCCACAGAAGTAGCATTTCTGGCCTTGGGACACTGCTGCGGTAGTTGGGCCGTTGCTGGGATGTGGCTGGGGTGGCACGGCGCTATGAGACGGTCCTACCGTGTCCCAGGCTGTCGTTCCCCATGGCGTCCACGGTGCAGAGGAGTAGGCATCCATGCCCCGGTAGGCTGCGTCCAATGATAGTGCGAGTTCAGAGGCCTTGTTGAGGTTGAGGTCACTCTGCTCCAACAGTCGCTGTCGGGTGTAATTGGACCTGTGGCCCGCCACAAAAGCGTCCCGGATAAGTTCCTCTGTGTACACGGCGGCCTTTACATCCTTACAACCACAGGCTCGGCCAAGCACAGACAGTGCCTGAAGGTATTCCTCGGTCGATTCCCCAGGTTGTTGTTTACGACTCCCCAGGAGGCGCCTGGCGTACACCTCGTTCACTGGGCGCGTGTACTGGTCCTTGAGGAGCTTGAGAGCAGCCGTGTACGAGGTCGCGTCCTGGATGACCGAGTACGCTCGGTGGTTCACTTTGGAGATCAGGACATCCAGTTTGTCCTCATCCGATTTGACCGTTGCAGCGGAGGCGATCAGGAATTTTTCAAAGCACTTAAGCCAGTGAGCAAACTTGGTGGATGCATCCACCTCCCGATGGTCTAAGTCCAGGCATGCTGGTGTGAGGATCTTCTCCATTATAAAAAATCTTGTTAATAAAATTGATGCGCTATCAATTACTCAAAAGACTGAGGTTAAGCGAGTAACTAACAGGCTTTTATTAACAAGAGAATGAAGGTGTGCCTCGAGTGGTCGACCAGTCCAGAATACAGAGGGGCTGTGGAGCAGTCACCTTTATACCTGGACTCGTGGGAGGAGTCAGCCGAGGCATGTACAGACATGTACACAGTGGAATACAAACACTCATACAGGCAGGTATAACAGTGGTTTACCACACCTACTAACTACAATGCAGAAATGCCATCAGTTAAATAGACCAACACTTTTAGTCATTGTTCCGTGGTTGGATAGCAGCAGGGCGATTCTAGAGTCCCATGACTAGAACTAGAAGAGGTTGTTGAAGCACCAGGACATCAGGAAGCACTTCTTCACACAAAGGATGATGGAGACCTGGAACTCTCTTCCACCAAAAAGCTGTTGAGGCTAGGGGTCAAATGAAAATGTCAAAATTGAAATAAGATTTCTGTTAGGCAAGGGTATTAAGGGTTACAAAACCGAGGCGGGTAGATGGAATTCCTCTTCTTCTTAGGCAGTCCCTCGGAACCGAAGATGACTTGCTTCCACATTAAAAATGAGTTCGCAGGTGACTGATGAGTCGAATGCAGGACCTACAGTCTCTGTCACAGGTGGGGCAGACGGTGCTTGGGTTGACGTGCGCTCCTTGCGCTTGGCTTCCGCTTGCTCCCGGCGAAGAGACTCGAGGTGTTCGGCGCCTTCTCGGGTGCTTCTCCTCCACTTAAGATGCAGATCAGCCATGATCTAATTGAATGGCGGAACTGGCTCAAGGGGTTGAATAGCCTACTCTTGTTCTTATGTTCCAGAGAATGGTAGCACATTCTTTTCAGTCTTCTGATCAAAGTCAGAATGTGGCTCAACCCAAAAACAATTAACTTTCATCACTTGGAGCTCAAGGTGCACTTCTTGGAGGAATTGAGGGAGTTAACCTGCTTCCCTTGAGTTTTTAAAGAAACATTTGGAAAAAGCATCAACTATCTAGACCTACTATATCCAAGTATGAATCCTCCCATTAGACTGGAGAAATATTTCACGTGTGCAGACAACATTGTAGACTGCTGACCTTGATGGGAGAAAATGTACTGAGGTATGGCTCAGGATAAAATATGAAGGGTGGTGTAAACTATCTGACCTCAGGATGTCTCTTCTATGGTACCAACCCCATATATGGGTCAGTGTCTCGTGATTTCTATCCTGGCCTTAAACCTTCACTACAGAGCATTCAACTCCCACGTTGAAGTTGAATAAATGAGGAATTTATAGTAAAATAAAAAATAACTTCCTAATTATCTTGACTAATGCATATTTAACCAGGGATCCGAACGTCAGGGCAGTCATTCTTATTTTCAGATCATTTGCAGGGATGAGCTTGTGGTCAGTCACTAATGGAATTAGTGACAGCAGCTCCCAATCCCACAAACTCTGCTACCTAGAAAGACAAGGACAGCAGATGCATGGGAACACCATCACTTCCCAAGTACCCCTCCAAATCACATGCCTACCTGGCTTGGACATGTATCTCTGTTTTAAGTCCAAGCATCCTACAGTGAGATAAGGTTCAGCGACGTAAAGCAGCCATTTTATATCTTAGATACAAGGGTGGCATTTGATTTATTTTTGTAGAAGGAATGACTGCTATAAACATGGCAGAAACATCTCACATAGAAGATAGGAGCAGGAGTAAGCCATTCGGCCCCTCGAGCCCGCTCCGCCATTTAATGAGATCATGGCTGATCATCCAAATTCAGTACCGTGTCCCTGCTTTCTCCCCATATCCCTTGATCCCCTTAGCCTTAAGAAATATATCTAACCCCTTCTTGAATATATTTAATAAGTTGGCCTCAACTGTCTTGTGGTAGAGAATTCCACAGGTTCACCACTCTCTGGGTGAAGAAATTTCTCATCTCAGTCCTAAATGGCTTACCCCTTATCCTTAGACCCCTGGTTCTGGACTCGCCCACCATCGGGAACATCCTTCCTGCATCTAGTCTGTCTAGCCCTGTTAGAATTTTATAAGTTTCAATGAGATCCCCTCTCATTCTTCTAAACTCCAGCGAGTACAAGCCCAATCGACCCAATCTCTCCTCATACGTCATTCCTGTCATCCCAGGTATCAGTCTGGTGAATCTTCGCTGCACTCCCTCCATGGTAAGAACATCCTTCCTCAGATAAGGAATCCTCACAGTGGAATCGGCCTAACAAATGATAGATATTAGAGTCCTCTGCTGAGATACTTCAAAAAAATGGTTTGAGAGGCAATGAACATTTTCAAACAAAAAGTTTCACAGGGATACCAAGCCTGCAGTGTAAATGCACCCTAAGAAGTGTTCAAATTTGGTTATCCCACCATAAAAGGTACAGAGTAGAACAAGACTAGCCCCAGGTATAAAGGGAGAAACTTGTATGTGAAATATTTAATATAAGTAAATCTAAATCACTACTTCAAAATAAGCCAGAAAAGTCAATTTACAGTAGATATTTCAGGAAGAATGTCTTTACTCAAATTGATAAATACTTGGAATAATCTGCCCAGCAGATTAGTAATAGACACAAATAAATGTGATTGTTCAAAATGCAGTTGGATGCTAGGATAGGTAAAGTAGGGGTGGTGTGAGCTTCAAACAAGCAAACGGCTTTTTAATAATGACTTCTTTTGCCACCATTCTTGATAAAATCACCAGAACAGAATCACTTTGTTTCACAGCTGCAGCTCTATTCAGCAAGCAGTGCTACAAGTATGTCATTTTAAAATGATTTCTTGCCTTCATTCTCGGGATGTGGACATCACTGGCACTAAACTAGGAGGAGGGGTGGGCTCTGATGAGGATGTCAGGAGGCTACAGTGCGATTTGGACAGGTTGGGGGAATGGGCAGATACGTGGCAGATGCACTATAATGTGGATAAATGCGAGGTCATCCACTTTGGGGGTAAAAACAGGAGGGTGGATTATTATCTAAATGGCAATAGATTGGGAGATGGGGAAGTGCAGAGGGACCTGGGTGTTCTTGTGCACCAGTCACTGAAGGAGAGCATGCAGGTGCAACAGGCGATTAAGAAGGCAAATGGTATGTTGGCCTTCATATCAAGGGGGTTCGAGTATAGGAATAGGGATACCTTACTACAGCTGTACAAGGTGCTGGTGAGACCGCATCTGGAGTATTGTGTACAGTTTTGGTCGCCCCATCTGCGGAAGGATGTTCTTGCCATGGAAAGAGTGCAGCGGCGATTCACCAGGCTGATACCTGGAATGGCGGGAATGACCTACGAGGAGAGATTGAATAGTTTGGGCTTGTACTCACTGGAGTTTATAAGATTGAGAGGGGATCTCATCGAAACATATAAAATTATGGCAGGCCTGGACAGGCTGAGTTCAGAGAGAATGTTTCCAATGGCAGGGGAGCACAGAACCAGGGGCCACAGTCTAAAAATAGCGGGCAAATCATTTAAAACAGAGATGAGGAAGAATTTCTTCACTCAAAGAGTGGTGAGCCTGTGGAATTCCCTGCCACAGAGGGCTGTGAAGGCTAATTCAATAAATATTTTCAAGAGAGAATTGGATATATTTCTGAAGGCTAAGGGGATTAAGGGTTACGGAGAAAAGGCGGGGACGGGGTACTGAACTGGTAAGATCAGCTATGATCTCAGACGAAGATCAGCCATGATCTCATTGAATGGCGGAGCAGGCTCGAAGGGCCGAATGGCCTACTCCTGTTCCTATCTCTATGTTTCCCACCCTTCCCTAATCGCTCATTGAGGTGGTGTTGATGGGCCACCTTCATGAACCTCGGCAGTCCTTGCTCCATTAACGCTGAGGGAGATTGAGGGAACATGTTCAACTCAGGGTGGCGTGTGACTTGGAGGGACGCTTGGGAGGTGATGGTGTTCCCATGCGTCTGCTGCCCTTATCTTGCTCGGTAGTAGAGGTTGCGGGTTTGGGAGGTGCTGTCACTCTGTAGTCTCTGTAACATTGGTGAGGACATGGTCCAGTAGCTTATTCCCTTGTGTTGGTTCTTTCACTACCTGCCACAAGCCCAGTTTGGCAGCTATGTTCTTCAGGACTCAGCCAGCTTGGTCTGTGGCGGTACTACAACAACTTGTATTTATATAGCGCCTTTAACGTAGTAAAACATCCCAAGGCACTTCACAGGAGTGTTATTTGACAAAAATTTGACATCGAGTTACATAAGAAATTGGGGCAGATGACCAAAAGCTTGGTCAAAGAGGTAGGTTTTGAAGGAGCGTCTTAAAGGAGGTAAGAGAGGTAGGGGCGGAGAGATTTAGGGAGGGAGTTCCAGAGTTAGGGCCTAGGCAGCTGAAGGCACGGCCACCAATGGTTGAGCGATTATAATCAGGGTGCTCAAGAGGGAAGAATTTGAGAAGCGCAGGTATCTCCGGGTGGGGGCGTCGTTGTAGGGCTGAAGGAGGTTACAGGAGATAGGGAGGGATTTATAAACAAGGATGAAAATTTTGAAATCGAGACGTTGCTCAGCCGGGAGCCAATGGAGGTCAGCGAGCACAGGGGTGATGGGTGAAGGGGACTTGGTGCGAGTTAGGACACGGGCAGCCGAGTTTTGGATGAAAAGTTTACATAGGGTAGAATGTGTGAGGCCAGCCAGGAGTGCATTGGCATAGTCAAGTCTAGAGGCAACATGGATGAGGGTTTCAGCAGCAGATGAGCTGAGGCGGGGCGGAGACAGGCAATGTTACGGAGATGGAAATAGGCGGTCTTAGTTATGCTGCGGCTATGTGGTCAGTAGCGCATTCCAGGATCAAATATGACAGCAAGGTTGCGAACAATATGGTTCAGCCTCAGACAGATTCTAGGGAGAGGGATGGAATTGGCGGTGGGGACTGAAAATGGCTTCGGTCTTCCCAATATTTAATTGGAGAAAATTTCTGCTCATCCAGTACTGGATGTCGGACAAGCAGTCTGACAATTTAGAGAGCATGGAGGAGTCGAGAGAAGTGGTGGTGAGGTAGAGCTAGATGTCGCCAGCGTACACCGTAGTATGGAGCCACTTGGTGATGGATATTGAAGTCCTCCATCCAGCGCACATTCACTCTATAGATGCAATGAGTAAAGAAATGGCTGCCATCTCCAGCTTAAATTAGTTGGAAAAGGAATTGAATAACTAAGGGAATACAGGCAAGGAACTTTTTGATTCCGTTTGTGCTGAATTAGTTACTCAGCTAAGACTGCAGTGGTGACACTGCAATGAGACTTAGTGGCCTTAGGTTAACGGTGTGCACAAAACAACCAGTGGAGGGAAAAAAATCAGTCAAAGCCTCCTATTATCTAGACACAGCTGTTGGCATGCATCCTCCAAGTAAGCCGAGGACCTCACTGTGGGGAACTGTAAGCACAGGCAGGATCACTTTCCTGGCAGTACTCCACAACCAGTCCACCAGTTTATTAAAAAACTTCCAACCTTTGGCTTTTCTTCACCTCTGTGCCATCAATTGATGTTTACTAACCAAATCACATGAGTTCAGTGGCTCACTTTTTGAAGTAAGCTTTGGGGAGGTGGGGAAGCTGGGGGTGGGGGGGGGGGGTAAGGAAAAGACCAGACTGTAACACAATCAGTTTTGCAGAGTGCAGCCTGTACTAGCGGATAACAGAGAGTTATCAAAGGAGAGATAATAATATTGAGAACTCTTGGTGACTCAAAACCAGGATTAGTCGACTTAAACGTTACATTCTTGAGAAAAAAATTCCCAAAGCTCTTAAAAAACACCAACAGACTCAGCACTTGATGGCAAATGCAGGTTCAGAACTGTGAATGTATTTTATACTGAATTTAGACCAAAATAACTGAGCTACAGCTTCATAATCAGACCCCAGTGTTAACTAGAAGGAACTTACATTTATATAGCACTTTACACAATCTCAGGCCATCCCAACTGCTTCAATGAAGTACTTCTGAAGTGTAGTCACTGTTGTAACGTAGGCAAAGGTGGCAGCCAATTTGTGCACAGTAAGGTCCCGCACAACATTAATGAGATAAATGACCAGATATTTCCAGGATGCCCAGAAAACTCTCTTGTTCTTCAACTAGTGCTATGGGATCTTTTATCCGAGAAGACAGCAATGTCCCCATTAAGCTGCACAACGGTCTAGAGATCCCGCGCAGCCGGCTCACCGGCTTTTAAATGGAAAACTGCACATGCAAGGAAATTTTAATGGGCTGCACACCCCATAAAAAATTAGAGGGAACATTGGAAGACAGGACTTTGATTAAATGTCTCATATGAAAGACAGCACCGCTGTCAGTGCAACACTCCCTCAGCACTGCAATGAAGTGTCAACCTAGAATACGTGCTCAAGTTTCTGGAGTGGGGATTGAACCCACAACCTTCTGCCTCAGAGGCAAGAGTGCTACCACCGAGTCAAGGGTGACACTGCATTGCAGTACTGAAGGAGTACTTAACACATTAGGGTGTCACACTCTGGGCCCTACACCTAACTGGACAGAAGAGAGTCTGTGCAGAGATAATTCATAACGCACCAAAATCATTATACTATCAATTTATCAGTCAATCATAAAGCTTTACTTGGATGAAAGAGAGCACATTTCCACAAAAACTGATGTCACCAATAGTTTGCTGTATTACAATTAACTTATGGTGATAATTGCTTTTTCTTTTTTAAAAAAAAGGGTACGTCAGTGTTAATTAAACTAGGCTGGTCAGAGGGTGGGCCTGCTGATTGCTAGATGACGACTAGCAGAACTGCTCCACAAAAAATTGTCAGGAGGTGGTACAGGTCCACAATCCCTTATCCGAAACCCTTGGGGCCAGATGTGTTTCGGAATTCGGAGTTTTTCGGATTTCAGAACGGTATTACGGTAACACACTAGCGGGGGTCTGGGCAGCACCCCGTAAGCAAACACATTAATATTTCTGCAGCGAACCTTATGAATATTCACACTGAGTGGGATAAATAAAGACTGGTAGCAGCGCTGAGACACAACTGACGCCTCACACCTGCGTGGGTCAAGCATCGGCCGCATCGGGTCATGTTTGGCGCCACTCGGGTCATGTCGTGCACACGAGTGACACTCCACGAAAAAACTTTCGGTTTTCAGAGCTTTTCGAATTTCGGAATTGCGGATAACGGATAGTTGACCTGTAATGGTGAATACCCGTATCAGTCCATGCCTTTGTCTTTCCTCCTTGGTTGGGTAGCCAACTTGTTAAAGGTGAAGCAAGGATGCAAATTCATGACCTTTTAGTTGAGAGACAAGTGGGTCCCTACTCCCTAAATGGGGTTTCAAATTGCTTTTTTATTAAAAAAAGGGAAATAATCGTTAATGTGCAAACTGGGCTTTAAAATGCATCCCAGTACAAAACTCAAATGCAGAAAGGGGGATAAATCCAGTGTTAATAATGCAGTCACCATTTACATGTGCTACTCGGGGACTAGCAACTAAACAGCAACAAATGTTGCCAAGATTCTCAAACAACAGTGCTCTTTGTTTATACGATACACTGAGCTCAACAAAAAAAACCTTTTAAAAAAGAAAATGAAAAATTATGTTTCCTTTTAATATATAAAAGTTCCTCTTCGGTGCAGTTTCAAACCATAGCACGACTTCATACCTTTGAGGTCTATGGTGATGTTGACATTAATTTTGAGTGAATGCAGTTTTGCAAAGGAAGTGAAAGAACGCTGAAATCCTATTGAGGTCCAACATTGCCTTTATGTTTTACAAATTCATATACCTCCAAAATTTTAATGTTCTCCTGATTTTTTTCTTAAAAATTGAAACATTGAAAAAATTCCAAAGCCCCAAATATTTTCCCCACCTCCTCCTACTCATCTCTCTCCTCCCCCCCCCCCCCCAAACACAAAAGGATCGTTAGCACAAAACAGCGACTATGATCACATTGTGACATGGTATTCCCATCTTCAAGCATAGACAAATGGCCTTTTAGTTAAACAGTTCACTTTTGAAACAAACTCAATGCAAATTCAACCCCCCCCCCCCACCCCAACTCCTTTTTAATTTGTTTTTATTTTTTTTTAATTAAAGGAGTCCTCATTTCTGATTCCCGTATCACCCAGTTTGGCTTCTGAAGCATTTTGCCTTTCTTTGTGGAGTGAATCGAACACTTCCTGTATCAAAAACCCCCCCATGAAAAAAAAAGGAGTGGACTTTTCCATCTGGCCCCCCAAACTGCCCCCCCCCCCACCCCACAACGAAAAAGTCAAACAGTCACATGTTTTTGTCTCCAACAGCCTGTGTGCTACAATGTATAGGGTTCCTGGACATACTGCTGCTAAAGGGCATGTGCTTCAGACACACAGTAACCTAGGGTGGCAAACTAAGGCTACATTGTACAATACTTCAGATTTATTTTTATACAATTTCCAGCAATTTTTCTTGCTATATTTTTTTTTAAAAAAAGGATTTCAAGTTCTTTAATTACACAGCGACGTCGGGTCTCAGCAGATTCCCAACCCCACCCTCTCCCCCCCCCCACTCCTCGGGTGCGCCGTGTTATTCGCTTTTTGCCTTCTTCCCGTTTTCTTTCTCGTCATCTGTCAAGTCGGGGCGTTTTCGCTTGCTGCAGTCAGCCTGGCTTTTCACGGGCCGTGGTTTAAAAGTGATGATAATACAAGTCATGTTGTCGCACCCAGTCCCATCTCCTGACGTGTCAGGGGCCAAACACTGATCCAGGAGCTACAAATACGAAAAAGAGAGAGAGAAAGGGGGGGGGCTACAGTGTATCAAGACAGTGCACACAAAAACAAAGCTGAAACTTAAGGATCCCGTGCAGAGTATAAAATTCTAATTGCCTCTGTATGCGAATGCTCGTTTGACTTTGCCTGCTTTATTTGCTTTCTAGGGAGTTAGGCTTGATCGCCACAGTTACCAGTGAGCACAGCTTTTCCCCTTTTGTAGTCTTGTCCTGAAAAGGACAGACCAGTACAATACTTTCTGGAAGTTTATCACCCAGCATCATCCAATCCTAGACTCCCAAGAAAACTGAAAAAAACACAGCAGCCAGGAGGAAGCTGAACAACCAAAATGCACAAAACTCTATCTAATCTAATATACGCCCTTACAAAGAATGTACAGCACAGAAACAGGCTATTCGGCCCAACAGATCTATGCCGGTGTTTATGCTCCACACGAGCCTCCTCCCACCCCTTACTTCATCTAACCCCATCAGCATAACCCTCTATTCCTTTCTCCCTCACGTGTTTATTTAGATTCCCCTTAAATGCATCTCTGCTATTCGCCTCAACCACTCCCTGTGGTAGCGAGTTCCACATTCTCACCACTCTCTGGGTAAAGAAGTTTCTTCTGAATTCCCTATTGGATGTATTAGTGACTATCTTGTATTTTAGGCTGCTAGTTTTGAATACGAGCCCATACCATCAACCTACACCATTTTGTTACCTCAAAGGAATTTCGCTCCCTGAATATCCAATTAGTCTGCAACTACAGGCTAGAGAGACAGAAGCCAAATTACCAAAATGCACAATACTTTATCTAATCTAATATACACCCTTAGAGAGACAGAAGGCTTTGTTCCTTGGTACCAAAAGGTCCAACACAAGGTGCAAGGAACCATTATTAACTGTAGAAAAATGAACTGCCACACTGGTACAGGTTCTGGGCTTTATAGTACCCTGTGCCACACTGGCTACCTCCAATGTTATTTGAGTGCACAGCACTCCTCAAAACCTATTAAGGTAGGCTACATAATGTGTGGCTGACACAGGATGGACAATTTCTACCACTTAAGACCACCACTGTTAACACAACTCAGCGGACCCTCTGGTGGCAAAGAATAGGTATGCGGAAGTATGTATGAGCAGAGCCAATGAAAAAAATCAAGTTATATTTTGTCATTAACAGATGACCCATGATCAGCGTCCCTTTCAATTTCTGAATAGTCGAAAATAAAAGTAGTTTGGAAATAGCTACATATTTTGTTTATTTTTCCCCCATTTAAATGGAAAGTGCCGAATATCCTGAATCTTCGTTTTTTTTTAATGTTGTTGCACATTTGAAAACTTTTCAAAAATCAAGATCGTATTTTTGGTGTCTACCATTACAATAACAGGAAAACAAGGGGATAATATCAATAGATGGGCATGAATGTGCAAACTGCCACTGAACATTTCACTTCACAGTTAAAACCATCAGGATAATTAACTACCCAGATCCCCAAAAAGCTACTCAAGTAGACTCCAGAATCTGCATCAATCCCAACTGTCCTGTCCTCGTTTGTTGCCCTCCAGATTCACCTCTCCAGCAGTGCAGGAACCATGTCTCACGGAGTATTTGATCACCCTGGTCCAGGCCTAGTGCTATAATCTTCAATCCAATGACCAAATGTGTATCCAGCTCCTTTTCGAAAGGAGTCAACCAGCCTACTTTTGCTGGGAGTCTGGTCCATATATCCTCTGCTCTGCAGCAAAAGATAATTTCTTCTAATCTCAAGTCCTACTTCAGGCTCATTTACTGAACTTGTGCATTAAGCACGACATTCTCATGAACACCCTCCCAAGCCAAACATTACTTCAGATTTCTTGTGGCAAATGAAAAATGATTTTGAGCAGCTTGGGCTAGAGAGAGACTGTAGTTTTGGAAAGTAGAATTTTAATTTCTATCTAGCTTTATTAAATCTGGAGGGAGTAAAATTTCCCGCCCCCCCTCCCTCCCGCATGACTTGCCAAATGCCCCAGGAGTCCTTCCTGCACAACCCTGGCAGCAGCACCTACCTCTTCGGATATGGAAGACAGCAACCTCAGGTCCCCATTCTCATCCCGCTTGTTGATGCGTTCACTGATGAAATCTACCACCTCCTGGCTGCTCATTACATTCCTGAAAGGGAAGACGAATTACTAAAGTTGCAAGATCCGTTTGTGGGCGCATCTATGTGGACTCCAAATACTAGAGTCCCTCCTAAATCAAGTCAATGGTAACCATTTGAGCCAAACAGGCAATTGCAGTTACGGAGCTCTGTACAATGATTCTGGGTGTCTGGAATTTAAGTTGTAAGGATAAGGTTAAGGTAGTTAGCTTTGTTTTCTTTTGAAAAATCCCCCGGCTCGAGATGATAGAAACATAGAAGATAGGAGCAGGAGTAGGCCATTCGGCCCCTCGAGCCTGCTCCGCCATTCAATGAGATCATGGCTGATCATCCAAATTCAGTACCCTGTCCCTGCTTTCTCCCCATATCCCTTTAGCCTTAAGAAATATAGCTAACTCCTTCTTGAATATATTTAATAAGTTGGCCTCAACTGCCTTCTGTGGTAGAGAATTCCACAGGTTCACCACTCATTGGGTGAAGAAATTCCTCCTCATCTCTGTCCTAAATGTCTTACCCCTTATCCTTAGACTGTGACCCCTGGCTCTGGACTCCCCGACCATCGGGAACATCCTGCATCTAGTCTGTCTAGTCCTGTTAGAATTTTATAAGTTTCAATGAGCTCCCCTCTCATTCTTCTAAACTCCAGCAAATATAAGCCCAATCGACCCAATCTCTCCTCATACGTCATTCCTGCCATCCCAGATATCAGTCTGGTGAATCTTCGCTGCACTCCCTCCATGGCAAGAACATCCTTCCTCAGATAAGGTGACCAAAACTGCACACAATACTCAAGGTGTGGTCTCACCAAGGCCCTGTACAACTGCAGCAAGACATCCTTGCTCCTGTACACGAATCTTCTCACTATGAAGGCCAACATACCATTTGCCTTAACCATCTGCTGCACCTGCATGCTTACCTTCAGTGACTGGTGCACAAGGACACACAGGTCTCGTTGCACTTCCTTCTCCCAATCTATTGCTGTTCAGATAATAGTCTGCCTTCCTGTTTTTGCCACCAAAGTGGATAACCTCACATTTATTCACATTATACTGCATCTGCCATTTCACCCAACCTGTCCAAATCATACTGGAGTTTCTCTGCATCCTCCACAAAGCACACACGCCCACCCAGCATTGTGTCGTCTGCAAACTTGGAGATATTACATCTAGTTCCCTCGTCTAGATCATTAATATATATTGTGAATAGCTGGGGTCCTAGCACGGATCCCTGCGGTACCCCACTAGTCACTGCCTGCCACTCGGAAAAAGACCCATTTACTCCAACTCTTTGCTTCCTGTCTGCCAACCAGTTCTCTATCCAAATCAGTACCTTACCCCCAATCCCATTTGCTTTAACTTTGCACGCTAATCTCTTATATGGGACCTTATCATAAGCCTTCTGAAAGTCCAAATACACCACATCCACTGGCTCTCCCTTATCTATTCTACCAGTTATATCCTCAAAAATTTCCAGTAAATTAGTCAAGCACGATTTACCTTTTGTAAATCCATGCTGACTTTGTCCGATCCTGTCACTGTTTTCCAAGTGCTCTGCTATTACATCTTTTATAATGGGCTCTAGCATTTTCCCCACTACCGATGTCAGGCTTATCTATAATTCCCCGTTTTCTCTCTACCACCTTTTTTAAATAGTGGGGTTACATTAGCTACCCTCCAATCCATGGGAACTGTGCCAGAGTCTATAGAATTTTGGAAGATGACCAGCAATGCATCTACTATTTCTACGGCCACTTCTTTAAATACCCTAGGATGTAGATTATTAGGCCCTGGGGATTTATCGGCCTTCAACCCCGTCAATTTCCCTAACACCATTTCCCTACAAATACTGATTTCATTCAGTTCCTCCCTCTCATTAGACCCTATGTTCCCTGAAAACTCTGGGAGGTTATTTGTGTCCTCCTTTGTGAAGACAGAACCAAAGTATGTATTTAATTGGTCAGCCATTTCTTTGTTCCCCATTATAAATTCCCCTGATTCTGACTGCAAGGGACCTACACTTGACTTCACCAATCTTTTTCTCTTTACATATCTATAGAAGCTTTTACAGTCAGTTTTTATGTCCCCTGCAAGCTTACTCTCAATCTTATTTCCCCCTCTTAATTAATCCTTTTGTCCTCCTTTGCGGAATCCTAAACTGCTCCCAATCCTCAGGTTTGCTGCTTTTTCTGGCCAATTTCTATGTCCTCTCCTTGGATCTTATGCTATCCCTAATTTCCCTTGTTAGCCACGGTTGCACCACCTTTTTTGTTTTATTTTTATGCCAGACAGGGATGTACAAATTCTGTAGTTCATCCATTCGATCTTTAAATGTTTGCCATTGCCTATCCACCGTCAACCCTTTTAAGTAACGTTCCCCAATCCATCCGAGCCAACTCACGCCTCATACCATCGTAGCTTCCTTTATTTAAATTCAGGACCCTGAAGTGTTCAAAGTCATCCAGATTTCATAAAATGAGTGGTGCAGAAAAGACCAATGGGTTTGTTTGGCCTTTCCCTATTTATATAGATTATATTGAGATCTCCGAGTAGGTCTACAGTCTCTTTCAACAAGGGAAGGTAGAAGACTTCAAAAGGAAATGCAAAGAAAAATAATTTAGTCCTGTAGGTTTATAGAAGTGTGGAAAATTCCTTCTTGGATCACTCATTTCAGTTCCATAGTACAGTAAACAATCAGCACATGTAGGCCTAGAAATTCAGTTGGCGCCGCGCCAGGGCTTTAGCGCCGGAAAGTTAGCGCCGGCGCTAAGTCCCCCTGCGCACGCCAAAAATTCAGTAGCGCCGCGCCCAAACGGCTGCCGGCGCTACTGAAGGGTGTTTGTGCCTGAAAATGGGCGCTACCTGCCGCATTGCGGCGCTATTCCGGCGCCCGATGCGGTGCGGCAGGCTCGGGAAGTGCAGGCCTCCTCCTTCAGTTAAGGAGGAGCTGCCTGCACCCGCCCGCTGGCCGGTAAAATCTTCACAAAAATGAGCCCGGCACCTCGGGGAAGTGCCGGGCTCGCAGCCCAGAAGCATCTGTTCCGCGGGGGGGGGGGGGGGGGGGTGTGGAGGAGTCCGGGGAGGGAGGTGTGGGCAGGCGGCCGGCGGGAAAGCGGCCAGCCGCCGCGCGACCTTAATGCGCCAGCGCAAACTCCTGTAAGACTCGGTTGCCAGAGTCTTAGTTGCGGCTGCCACGGGCGAGGCGGCCGCAACTCAATTTCGGCGCTGGGGCCCGTCACCACGGCAACCGGGACGCTGCGCACACCGATGACGTCATCGGTGCCGGCGCAGCGCAACCGGTCTACCGCCGATGGTAGGGCCCCAGGGAATTTCTGAACCGGCTGTAAGTCCAGCGCAATGACCTCTAGCGCCGCAAAATGGGCGCAAAGCCCACTCAATTCCTAGGCCGTAGAGTATACAAAATAGTACCTTGCTGGTAAATTGGATAGTGAGAATCCCACTGTAAATCTAACATTACTTTATTCCAAGGTCAAATCTACCATCCTTTGCTTAACAAATTTATTATTTGGCGCTGAAGTCAGTGCTGGAAATTGAAACCCTTCCAGTTTGGGAGTTCAGTGTCAGGTGCACTTCCAGGCCTTGCTCCGCACTCCACCTAAGCTTTGCAAACTTCCCTCTTCCATTCAGTGCCTGGAGGGGTCTCACCTTGAACTGGCCTGGCTTCAGATGTGTGAAAACCTGATTAATTGAACACGGCTAGGTTAAGCTGGAAGAGCATACCCATTTCAGCGGTTCACCAAAGAGTTAAAACATGGAGCAATTACTGCATCATTTGCTCAGTGACACAGAAGCGCCAACTAAAGAAAGAGTAACTTGCTTACGCTTTCGTTTCACAGGCTCAGCAAAAACAAACATTCAGGTCTCGAGTACAAACCTGCCCTGGATCACCTGGTATTTCTCCAAGTCATGGCAAACCATTTTATAAGTTTTTTTTTTGAGCCGACAAAACTGCATTAAGTTTGATAAACAATACAAGCTGAAATACAATTAAAAATTTGGTCCCCAGACCCAAGGAGGTCTGCAAGAGGACGCAGTCATCAGAATTTGTCTGTATTGGTTGACTCACATTCACTACTTCTGTTGTTCCATCTTTTTGGTTGCGAACACAGTCTTTTGGATGTTAGCTCTTGGGATCTGAGAGCATGTCAATTATTTGTAAGGGGTCCCCGGGAGTGGTGTTGGTCAGGACATTAGGAGGACTCCCTCTTCTACTTCAAAAAGTGGGGAGCGGCTTTAACATCCACCTGAACAGGCAGATGAGATTTCATCGCACACTCAGTATTGCAGCGGAGTGTCAATCAAGATTATAATGCTCAAGTCCTAGGGTGAGGGTTCAACCCACTCGGCACAGACCAGGGACCGAATTGTGGCGATTAGGGTCTAAGGTTTAATATTACAGTGCATGGTGTCTAACCACCATGTCATCAGGAACTACAGTTTCAGTTTTTAAGGTCCATTTATGCATCAGTAATAGCGGTTATCACTAGCTTGTTGGATCACTGTCTTGCCGACAGTGTGAGCTGCGGCTCAGTGGGCAGCGCTCTCGCCTCTGAGTCAGAAGGTTGTGGGTTCAAGTCCCACTCCAGGGACTTGAGCACAAAATTTCAGGCTCACACTCCGGTGCTGTACTTTTGTAGAAAATGGTATGGAACTGAGTTTTGGCAGCAATGGGCTAAGATGGTAGCGCAGACAGGGAATATTATGGAGGTAGAAATAGGCGGTCTTTGTGATGGAGGTAAGGGGTCAGAAGCTCATCGCAGGTTTGAATAGAACTGATGTTGCCAACAGTCTGATTCAGAGCGAGATAGTGGCTGGAGAGGGGGATGGAACGGTGGCAGTCAACCAAATAGCTGTAGCCCCTACCAGATTGGTTACAGCATCAATAACTCAAGTATACATTAGGTCGTTAAAATGTTCAAAAATAGAAAATGCTGTTCCTAAAGATAAATATTTGACTTCTACCTCTCCCCCCACTAGCCTCAAGAAACAGGGGGATTTGGAGCTTAATTAAAATCATAAAACCAACAAATCAATGCTTACCATATACCGTCGCATGCAATCACCATGAAGTCATGGTCATCATTTAATGCCAACGCCTTGAGGTCAGGTAGCGCCGAGATCATCTGCTCCTCTGGAGGAAGATTCTTATTCCTCTTGTAGAAATGATCACCTGCAGCAACAGTCACAAACCACTGTCAGAAGGCACTAGTTCATTTCCGCGGGATGACTTCAGGCCAGGCATTAAAGCACTGTACCGAGCAGCGCGTTAAAACCCCCGCGATTATTGTTCATATCGGAAGGGAGCATTTCCCGGTAAGCAGGAAACTAAGTCACCTACGAAGTCCTAATCAAAGTTTAAGCACGTTAACAAACAGCAAATGAGACTCTTCACATAAGGCTCCAGGCAAGTCATCCTCATGTGCTGATCAGAAAGTTGCAATGTGTTGGGCAGAAAACACAAAAGGGAAGCTTTACTGAAACAGGGCAGTGTGCATCAGATTTAGTGTGCCAACTCTGGACTCGGGAGAAACTTCTCACACCTCCCCCACTAAATCCCAGAAGCAAATGTCAAGGCAATAGGATGCTATCTCAACAGCTCACAGAAAGAGGTCAAGATGATAAGTAGAGGAAAGTTAGCCGTTAGGCAAGGATCAGCGCTGGGATGGTACTGCAAATAAGTCTGCACAGAACCGGAAAAGGTTGCGGGCAACTCTTAGGGTTACAAGTGCGAAGGCATTGATGGAGGTTGATTAGTGTCATCGGCCACTGATGGTCATTTAAAAATGTTGTGGTCACCTCTTGAATGAGGTTGCGAACTGGTGGTAAATTGTGGGTAGGTTAGTGTGGTGGGCCCATCACTGCAAAGAACAGGGCAGATAGCGGAGAAGGTAGACTGCGCCCAATAAGTCTGGACTGATTTGCACCGCTTGGTCTAGTTCACTTGGTTTTCTTTGTGAACAAATGTACAAATGACATGTACAAACACTGCCTTCCACCGTATAGTCAGCTTGACTCAGTTGATAGCACTCTCATCTCAGCACGTAGCTTATTAAATAGGACATTCAATACGTTTAGAAACCAAATGCAAGAGAACAAGCCTCAACTTGAAATTTTAGACTCGGTGGGGGGGGGAAGTCAATTAGAAAAGTGTACATGAAATTTCAAGCTGAACAAGTTTCTTTCAATAGATTGAGCTTTGTTGTACTATTTAACATTAGCAATTAAAAAAAACTCCTCCCAATTTATAAAGAATCCTTTCGTGATGCCCCTTCCCTAGCCATGAGCAACTTACAAGCCTCAACCAATGCTACTAACAGGCATGAAAGGGCATCCCTGGTTGACATACTGTGAGAACTCCAATGTCCAGTGCCTTCATGCCACCTCCCCCCACCCCACATGCCTGCCCTCCCCCAGTCCCAGCTTTTAAAGCGGACTGAAAATGGTACCGGTACATTTCTCAGCGGGTAGCTGATAGTCTTTGAAATGAAGAGATTTTAACTTGACCTAGAAACACTAGATACCAAAGTGATGTATGGAACAAGAAACACATAGGAGGAAGTTGCAGGCTTGCAATTTAACAGAGGTTCTGAAGGCATTCTATAGCAGGTCAGCAATATTCCTGGTTCAGTACATAGCTTGGGGCGACGATTCTTTTAGGAGAAACAAAAATGGGTACCTATTGCTCGAGAGAGGTTTAGTCCTCCATTGACTCTCCCGTCCAAAGTAACTTTTCCACCAGCATTCTTGATCCTGGCCAGTTCCACTTCATCTTCTGGTTTGTGGTCATAGGACATATCAATCGCCTTGCCACTCTCCGAAACAACACACCGGGAGTCTCCGGCATTGGCCACGATCAGCTGCTTCCCACGGATCAGTGCCACAACAGCCGTCGTACCACTGTCAGAGCCAGGCTAGAAATCAAAAACCACTTCAATGATCAATCAATGCTTTCAACTGTGTCATTGTACAGTAAAACCTGACGTTAAGGAGCAGTTATGTTCTGGATACAACAAGTTTTAAAGTGTACACTGTCTCTCTTAAAATGGGATCTGGTGGAAGTCGTAGGATAGTGTACGATATTGTAAGGTTAACAGCTTGGCTTCAGTAATGGGCCTATCAGGAATGCCCTCTACATGCCAGCCAGAATGAAGTATTTGTCATGCAACATTGCCACCTACTGGTGCAGTAGCATTATGACAAAAGGATCATGAAACAATCTCAGAATGGATAGGTGACTTGTTCTGAACCTGATGTTGCTTAGGAACTGTCCATCTAGGTGTATAAAATATGATACTGTTTTCCGTAGTTCTTTGGCATTAAGCACTGACAACACACCACAACAGGAGGGTCAGCGTCCCTGATGGATATCCTAAATCTGTATAATCTTGTTTGTACTTTGTCAATATTCATTAAAACAAGTTAATTTATCGCTGGCATCTGAAACTATACAATTTGGATTGACCTACTCCATTGCTCCAACGGAAGCGTAAGTGCAAACCGCACCCCCTTGCTAAAATAATTTGCTTAAACTCACTCCCAGGTTTCACACATGAATAATATGCAAAAGCATCAAGGGCAGCCAACCTCTGCTGAACAGTGTCCAGCAAGGACTCAATGCCTTCTAAAGCAGCAAGGTATAAGTGGGGCGGGAGTATAAGTGGGGCAGGGGAAAGAAGAGTGTTCCTACTTGCTGCTGTCTTGCCACAGCAGAGCAAAGCAACCCCTCTATTCACATGCATTAAATGTTTGAAATTCATCTCGGGTGAAGTTCAGATTGGCAAATGGGATAATAGTACATTCTCTTCCGATTTACAGGGAACACCCGCAAGATCATACCTCCTCTTTACCATCCATTCCGGGCAATATAATCTCGTCCTCCTCTTCTGCATCATCACTGTCTTCTTGCTCCTCCTCTTCTTCCTCCTCCGCCTCCTCCTCCTCTTCTTCCTCCGCCTCCTCCTCTTCCTCTTCTCCTTCACTGCTGTATTCCTCCTCCTCTTCACTGCAATCCTGCCGATGAAAGATTTAACAAAGCTCAAGTCACATAGTAGTCAAAGCACTTTTGGTCAGAGCAGTAGAAAAATAGACAACTGCATTATTGGTAAAGAATCATGGAAAATTAAATTGAATGTGTTAGAAAGGCTTCGTGGTGCTGCAGCTTGTGAGTCCCCAAAATAGCTGTAGGAAAAAATAATCTAATCTCTTTCAGTTCTTCAATCTGGTGAATGCTGTGCTCATAGTAAAATGCTAAGGAATTAACACTTTTTAATCATCAGTGCCGGCATTAAGCAGTCCCCAAGTCAAATAAAGCATAGCCAGCTAACTGCAGAGCAAATCTTCCACTACTGTTCCCCAGCCTCAGAACAGTATACTGTACCTCAAACTGATTTCTTAGCTATTAGAAGAATTTAACTAAACCAGAGATACTGTGAGTACCAAAATAATACAAAAAAAACTACAACATTACAACAGGTTTTTGTTTCCCCTGGCTGGGGAGTCTAGAACTAGGGGGTCACGGTCTCAGAATATGGGGTCGGTCATTTAGGACTGAGATGAGGAGAAATTTCTTCACTCAAAGGGTTGTGAATCTTTGGAATTCTCTACCCCAGAGGGCTGTGGATGCTCAGCCGTTGAGTATATTCAAGACACAGTTCGATAGATTTTAGGATACGAAGGGAACCAAGGGATATGGGGATAGTGCGGGAAGGTGGAGTTAAGGTCGAAGATCAGCCATTATCTTACTGAATAGCAGAACATGTTCAAAGGGCTGAATGGCCTACTCCTGCTCCTATTTCACATGTTCTTATGTAACAATAGCAAAAGGGTTATTTATAACATTTTATTGAATTTTATAAATGTGGTAGCGGTAGGGTTGCGAAGGGGTGGAAAGTTTCCGGTAAATTTCTGGAAATTTTCCACGGGAAGTTTAGCTTGGGAATTTTGCCCAAAAAACCACATGCTAGCATAATTGTTTTTTTTTGTATTTCTTTCATTTTTTTTCCCCCACAGGTCCTCTCTTAAAATTACTAACAGAGATGGAATCTTAATTATTAAGGAATTTCTTAATCAATATATGTTTATCTTCTTACAGTACTTGGCTTATTTTATTTTAGATGGGTCTTTTTTGTGGGGGTTCAATAAAGTTCAAAATTATAACCTAAATAAAGTTTTGAAAGCCTGTTTTTATTTGTATGGAACAGTATGTCTATTTTGATGACAAAGATAATATAAGGGTCAGAGACAAAAACCATCAGTGTGCAAAAAAACTCTTAATTCCCATGGAAAGTTTCCTCTTTTAAAAATTCCTGGAATTTTGCAACCCTAGGTAGCGAAAACAGATTGACAAGAAGAAAAAGCAGTTCTCAGTAATGTCACCAGTGCTGATCCAGACATCAATGCAGTTCACATTTCAAATTATTTCCAGCAAATTTATACAGAAGCTTGTGCTGATTAGGCAACATGGAATATAAACACAATATACAAAGTCTTAGGATACATAGGAACAGGAGTAGGCCAGTGAGCCCCTCAATCCTGTTCCGCCATTCAATTAGATCATGGCTAATCGGTGACCTAACTCCATATACCCGCCTTTGGCCCATATCCCTTAATACAAGTTATATCCCACTCCTGACACTTGACTGCAGCTCCCAAGTGTTGCAGCATATGGGATACAGATTGTATGAGTTTTTAGTCTAATCTTAATCTCCTGCTCGCTCTCCATACTATTTAATATTGATCTTTTACAAGCTATCAAATTCCCTTTTAAAAGGAATGTACAGACTCTGTTTCAACAGTTTGTGGTTGACAATGCCACCGTCTAACCAGCTTGTGTAAAGAAATCTTTTGCGATTACCTTTAATTTACGTCATATCACATCACCAACCAGTGGAATTAATCCCACTCTTTACCTCAGCATAATCCAGAACTCCAACAAGTCACCTTTAGTCACATCAGCTTAAATGAAAAAAGCCCCAACTTCTGAAGTCACTCTTCGTAACTAATTCCTCATCCGCACCATCAACTTTTCAATTGGTTTTATACCCATTCTACAATGGGCTGCCACAAACAGTACACAGTACTTTAACTGCGTCCTAATTAAGGTCTTCTACAATTTCAAAATGACCTCTGTGCTTCTGTATTCAACATCTTCAGATACAAATCCAAGGATTCTATTTGCCTTTATTTTTGACCTCCCTACTTATGCTGCTTCCTTTAAAGTGACCTTAAATCGATGGACCATTATCCTCATCAGGAGTCTCTTGCATGGTACCTTACCAAATGCTTTCTGAAAATCCACTGAAGGTACATCAATTTTATTCAGCATTTCTTTTTCCTTTGTACAGTAGAGAGACAGAGGAAAGCATACATCCTCTTAGTTTCCAAGGACCAAAGAAATGCACAGCAACTGCAGTAAGTCACAAAAACACCTCAATCTCCAGGCATTAAGGGGATCCAAACCAGAACTTGCTAATTTTTTTGCACAAATATTTTGTGCTAGAAAGTCAACTATTAAAATAGCAACGGGAAACGATTCTAGCAGCAACTGCCCAGGGCATCGCTCAGCGTGTTCCCTTATTGATTGGCTCAAGGACTCATTGGTGAATTTCTTTCAGCTCTTCTGCATAAGCCACGGAGATCTTCATACCTTCAATGTGCTGTCTCTCTGGACTCAGCCCACAAAAGGCATCCACCTTCTTTGGAACAAGATGCCGTTTACAGGAAATTTCATACACCAGCGTTTGCTACCATGAGCAAATAAAATATCAAATTAACCTCAACAGATATCCATCAATTGCTCCATCAATAGAGAGAGAGCTGCACTGCCGGAGGTGCCGTCTTTCGGATGAGGCGATAAACCGAGGCTTCGTCGGTCCTCAGGTGGACGGAAACAATCCCACGGCATGTTTTGAAGAGGAGGGGAGTTATCCCCTGTGTCCTGGCCAATATCTATCCCTCAAACCAACATCACAAAGAGATTATTGGTCATTCTGGGTCCATCAATATACTAAAAACAATGAGAAGTTTATTGACACAATTTACATGCATTCAGATTTTTAAAAAGACTTGAAAGCAGTTCTAGCCTTGCTAGATTCTGCATTACTTATGTACTAGTTATCCGATGTTAGTTGGTTTAATCGCACAGCTGCTACTTCAGAGTGTTGAAGATGCTCAAATGTGCTACAGATTAGGATCAGTAGGTCGCACTCTCGCCTGAGTCAGAGGGTTGTGGGTTCAAGTCCCTCTCCAGGGACTCGAACACAATAATCTAGGCTGACACTCCAGTGCAGTACCGAGAGAGAGCTGCACTGTCGGAGGTGCCGTCTTTCAGAGGAGACGATAAACCGAGGCCTCGTCGGTCCTCTCAGGTGGACGGAAACAATCCCACGGCACTATTCTGAAACGGAGATGGGGAGTTATCC
The DNA here is from genome assembly GCF_052327205.1 of Somniosus microcephalus. Taxonomy (NCBI): domain Eukaryota; kingdom Metazoa; phylum Chordata; class Chondrichthyes; order Squaliformes; family Somniosidae; genus Somniosus; species Somniosus microcephalus. The sequence goes on from NC_140989.1 coordinate 23,993,408, forward strand.
CGTGTCCTGGCCAATATCTATCCCTTAAACCAACATCACTAAAAGAAATTCTGGGTCTTTATCACATTGCTGTTTCTGGGAGCTTGCTATGTGCAATTTGGCTGCCACGTTTCCTACATTGCAACAGTGACTACACTTCAAAATTTTCTTCTTCTTAGGCAGTCCCTCGGAACTGAGGATGACTTGCTTCCACATTAAAAATGAGTTCTCAGGTGGCTGATTAGTCCAATGCGGGACCTACAGTCTCTGTCACAGGTGGGGCACTTCAAAAAGTACTTCATTGGCTGCAAAGCACATTGGGAAGTCCTGCGGTCGTGAAAGGCGCTATATAAATGGATGTCTTTCTTTTCAGGAAAACCTCAGGTTTGACCATGGTCCATGCTTAGTTGACTGACCTCGCCATAGAGGCAGAGATATATAGGTGTGCGAGCACAGGGACCATGTTAGTCGACCAGTTTACATGGGGAGAATGGCCCATCAGACAATGCACCAGAAAGCTGCGAGGACGAGTGGAATTGTAACCCGGCATAGGTTGGTGCTTTCAGAAAACCACGGGTGAAAAGGAAATAGGAAGACAAAGGGAAAATGAAAGCCGATCACCACAATGCTTTTACTTCAGGGCTTTGTCACATTTGACTTACAGCGTTGCAAGGACCTGATTAATTTAATTAGTACTTCCGTCAGGTTTTCACACCTCAGCAAGAACACTTACTGTCCTGCAATAAGTAAACAGATCAGGAGTTGGGACATTTCCTCAGATTAGATTTTTTTGGGTGGAAAGGAAAGCGGTTGTTAGGGCAGGGACTGAAAGAGCAGGGAAACTACTCTCTTGGAAAATAATTAGCAATTAGAAGAGCTTCCGTACCCAGCTATCACAAAAGCAGCTATAGCACATCAGCACACCCTAAAGCCCAAAGCCAAATACAGGAAACTCTTTTTTATCCGGCACTGACGTGGTGCCGGTTGATCAAAAAGTCCAGACTAAAGAGAGATATACTTACCAAGGTACGAGAGCCCCGTACACGGCCACAGGTGCAGGAGCCCGGTTACACGGCCACAGGTGCAGGAGCCCCGGTTACACGGCCACAGGTGCAGGAGCCCCGGTTACACGGCCACAGGTGCAGGAGCCCGGTTACACGGCCACAGGTGCAGGAGCCCCGGTTACACGGCCACAGGTGCAGGAGCCCCGGTTACACGGCCACAGATCCAGGAACCCCGGTTACACGGCCACAGATCCAGGAGTCCCTGTTGCACGGCCACAGATGCAGGAACCCCGGTTACACGGCCACAGATGCAGGAACCCCGGTTACACGGCCACTAATATATAGTAAAATTATCTGAACCTACTCCTGAATTTTGCCGGTTGAGAGAGATTTCCGGATATTTAGGTGTCGGCTAAAAAAAAGTTTCCTGTACTGGGCTACAACAGGACAATACTGAGCAATCCTACTTTTGTCCAAGGGTCTGAATACTCTTGACATTACTGAACACTTGACTGGCAGACTGTTAAAAAGATACATCTTCAACCCCTATCTGTCTTTCAGATGAGATGTTAAACTGAGGCCCTGACTGATCTCTCAGGTGGACGTAAAAGATCCCATGGCACTATTTTGAAGAAGAGCAGGGGGAGCTATCCCCGGTGTCCTGGCCAATATTTATCCCGCAATCAACAGCACAAACAGATTATCTGGTGGTTATCACATTGCTGTTTGTGGGAGCTTGCTGTGGACAAATTGGCTGCTGTGTTTCCTACATTACAACAGTGACTGCACTTCAATGGCTGTAAAGCGCTTTGGGACGTCCTGAGGTCATGAAAGGCGCTATATACAGGAAACTCTTTTATCCGGCATCGACAGGACTGGCGTGGTGCCGGTTTATCAATAAGTCCAGATTACAGAGAGGTATAGTTAAAAGGTACGAGAGCTCCGTACACAGCAACAAATCCAGGCTTCCCTGTTGCTTAGCAACAGGTGCAAGAAGCCCGGCCACAGACCAAGCGTCCCTGTTGCTTAGCAACAAGTGCAGGAACCCCCGATTACACAGCCAAGAATCAAGAAACGGCCACTAATATGAAGAAAAACTTAACTGAACCTACTCCTGAATTTTGCCGGTTAACCAAGATTTCCGGTTGCTTGGGTGCCAGTAAATCGAGAGTTTCCTGTACATGCAAGTCTTTCTTTTTCTCAAGTCCACAGTTCCCTCACTTGCCCTTAATAAAGGCTGAGAGAATGAGAAGCTCGTCATGGAGAAAATTGGAAAAGAAATTAAATAGCTACCTCTTCACTGTCTTCCTCTTCTTCTGCTTCTTCAGATTCATCCTCACTGTCCTCAAAGAACACCGACTTGGCTGCCCGCTGTGATTTGGCAGACGATGAGCAGGAGGGTCCAGCATCAGCAGTGGACGATGACACAACAGCCTCTTCGGAGGTGCTCTTGTCGGCTTTGGCAGCTTCTTTATCTAAACCAGAGCCAGTAGTGCTGCCCCCACTCCCCAATCCAGCTTCCTCGCCTCCGCAATCAGAGCTCGAGGAGATCCCCACAGCCGCCTCCGATTTCCCATTTTTGCTCTCTGTCTCACCCATGCCCACTTCACTGCTCTCCAGCTCTCCGTTAATTTCCTTTTCAGTTTTGTTTTTATCTCCATCTTTGGGCAGAGGTTTCTTGACAGCGGGTGAAGTTTTGCTCTTTGCATGTTTGGCACTGTTCTGGTTTTGTCCATATCGGGTGAGTAATTCTTCAATCGTCATTGTAGCCTCTTCGTGTAAAAGTGCAGCCTCCTCATGGTCAACTGAAGGAAAAAAAAGAAACACAGAAAGTTTGCTGAACTATGATGGGGTGGGCATATCTTATTAGTTACAAATGGGCTTAGTGTATTGGCACTAATATGCCGGGGGAGGGGGAGAGAGAAGGGGTAAAATGCATTTACCGTACATGCTCAAATATAATCCGACCCACGTAGAAAATATCACCCCCCCACCCCCAAAAGAAAATAATCTACAATCTCATGCGAATTCACATTACAAAACTCCTATAAGAACATAAGGCGTAGGAGCAGGAGATCATTTGGCCCCTCCAGCCTGCTCCGCCATTCAATAAGATCAAGGCTGATCTGATCTTGGCCTCAACTCCACTTCCCTGCCCGCTCCCCATAAACCTTGACTCCCTTACCATTCAAAAATCTATCTATCTCCACCTTAAATATATTCAATGACCCAGCCTGCACCGCTCTCTGGGGAAGAGAATTCCAAAGATTCACGAGCCTCAGAGAAGAAATTCTTCATTTCCGTTTTAAATGGGTGTCCCCTTATTCTGAAATTATGCCCCCTAGTTCTAGATTTCCCCCCCCCCCCCGCCCGAGGGGAAACATCCTCGCTGCATCTACCCTGTCAAGCCCCTTCAGAATCTTATATGTTTCAATAAGATCCCCTCTCATCCTTCTAAACTCCAGTGAGTATAGGCCCAACCTGCTCAACCTTTCTTCATAAGACAACCCCTTCATCTCCGGAATCAACCTCGTGAACCTTCTCTGAACTGCCTCCAATGCAAGTATATCCTTCCTTAACTAAGGAGACCAAAACTGTACGCAGTACTCCAGGTGTGGTCTCACCAACGCCCTGTATAGTTGTAACAGGACTTCCCTACTTTTATACTCCATTCCCTTTGCAATAAAGGCCAACATTCCATTTGCCTTCCTAATTACTTGCTGTACCTGCATGCTAACTTTTCGTGATTCATGTACAAGGACCTTTTTGCTATCTAGCAAAATTCTCATCTTTATGCCAGCTGCAGAGTCCACAAGTACATTTTCTGTTCTTTCATTTTTACCAGTGCACACCTATCCACTATTGTTTCACTTCTTCAGCACGGTGATATTTAAATACTAACTTTCCCTATCGACCTCAGTTCCGTCTCCCATTGCCAATTTTACATTTCCTCCCCTTGTATCTATTGCCTCTCCCTATATCCATCTTCCTGGGCTTTTTCCTCATTTTTAAAATCAATGCCGGGAGCTTAGATTGAAGTTGGGAATCAGAAGGGAAGGCTGCCATTTAAAGATCACAACACTGTAGGCAAACAGCATTAAACAGGTTACAAATAAGACGAGATGAATGTACTACTGGGTGTGCTATCTTTTTCAAAATTGAGTTGCCAAGAGAAGCTAGGAGGGAAACGCGAGAGGACTTGATCTGCATACAAGTCAATCCCCCCTGCCCATTTTTAGATTCCAAACCGTATAGGGGGCGATTTTCCCTGGATATTTTAGGCACTAAAGAGCCTCCGAGGTAGCCAAGATGGGGCCTTAAGCTGAAATGGCAGTTTAGCCCACATTTAGCGCAAGACGCCATCTTGGTAAAGGAGATGAAGCTTGCGCAAGGAACAGCCGCCCAAAGGACCTTTAAGGGGCTGATTGCCACTTAAGTCACCTGCTAGCACTCATTAATGAGGCGGCATGGCATTCTGGTGGCTAGCACTTGAAATAACACTCTCTCCTTACAGCGACCAGCTGATTGGGAGTAAACAAGTCATTGCAGAGGATTGAGTGCTACTTAAAGATACATCAGCTTTTACTCTTCACTTGCTGCTGGAGGTCTGAAGAGTAATTTTGAAGCACATCAGGAGATTTTCCGGGACACTTCAACACTCTAGCAACATTTATTCTGGAAATTCTCTGAGAACTTCACCTAAAGAGAGTAAGTGCTGTGCTACTCTACATCATTGGACACCTTATAGGAGTCACCAGGAGAAAAGGAATGCTTGGTCATCGGCATCGTGCTAGGGGTCGCCCTTGGTCTGCAGGAGGAACGGGAGGACGGCAAGAGGCCAGGCAGAGCAGCACCAGCTGCTGCAGGAGAGGGGGACAGGAAAGTGAGGTAGACTCCTTTCCCCCATGCAGGTACAAGACATCCCTCCTCCTCTGGACCTCCTCCACCAGGAACCTCCGTGCTGCAGCAGAGAACCCTGTGCACCATCTCCCTCGTTCCCCAAGCTATCCTGAAACATGCCGCTGTGTGTCAGCCAGCACACTCCACTCCTTCAGTGGAAGTGGGTGGGCGGAGCCCACATATGCTGCTCCATGAAAATTGTGTCTAATCAGCGCTCAAGTGATAAACCTACAGGTGTTTGTTTTAGCATCCCAAGCAAGTTGAAATGGTAAGCACCAATATTGGGTGCTAAAACCACTGTCAAACAGGCGTGTTTTATTAGCAGAGCACCCATTTAGCGCCTGTTTCCACCATTTCACCAAAATAACCCCATAATCTTATACGCAAGTCTACACAGCACGTAGTATGCTTTATATGTTGTACGACTTGCTTCTGTGTGATACCTTTAATCAGCCACTACCACCTGGGACAGACCTGTAATCACCAGTACTTCACCCTACTATTATATGGATTAAAAAGCCTTCTCTAGACAGATGTTTGATTTGTACTAAGTGTATAAAATTATATCCCTGGTTATTTCTCAGCTCAAGCGGACCTATGAAAAATTCGCATGATCGCCATTACACTTTATTGAAATCCTAGTGACAACAGCGATACGGTTTAAGCATTGGTGAACAAAGTGCTGAGTTTAGAACTACTTCTCTGTTGGCTCAGTACATTAATGTAGCAAAACGAAACAACCTATTCATTGTTAATATAAACCTAAATGACAATCTCGGTCAAGTGCATTACTGATAGATTGAACTGACAAACATATCCAGTACATTTGAATGACTGTAAAACTTGTGGGGATCAACAGACATGCAATGTTCACACTTTACGCTATGTAATTCAAATTGAGAAACACATTGTACACAAGTAATAATTTACTCTTTAACAAAAAGGAAGACCTTATTTTAAATTACTGCTGATAATTAATTTAACATCTCATTTCAGCTTTTATTACTTTCTTAAAGTTGGATTGTAGCGCACTGCAGCAGAGTGCCTGATAAAAGGATTGCTTCTGTACTATTTTCCCACAAGGAAGATCACTTGAATTTGTACGTTTATTGCATTAGAACTATTGCACCAAGCTCATTTAGGGCAAATTCCATGCTCAAAGAATGGCAAGTTAAATATTTTAAGATAGTCTTTCTCATTATAAAAAGAAAAAAAAGCCATTTTGTCCAATAAGCCTTTCAATATATCCTTCTGTCTTCTCCCTCCTGTGGAAATACATCAAGTTATCTCTTGAACCTATTAATATTTGCTTCATTAGCCTGTCTGTATATGCCTCGTTCTTTTTAAAGTAGGTTGCTCTTTTACGTTTTATATTTGTTGGGGAAGGAGGACAACAACAACTTATATAGTGCCTTTAATGCAATAAAACATCGCAAGACGCTTCACAAGAGAGTTAGCAAAAAAAAAAAAATCAACACCGAGCCATATATGTTACGGCAGATGACCAAAAGAGGTAGGTATAAAGGAGCATCTTAAAGGAGCAAAGATGAGGAGAAACAGAGAGATTTAGGGAGGGAATTCCAGAGCTTTAGGCCTCAGCAGCTGAAGGGACAGCCACCAATGGTGGAGCGATTAAAATCAGGGATGTTCAAAAGGCCAGAATGGGCAGAGTGCAAAGATCTCAGGGGATTATATAGCTGGAGATTAGAGATAAGATGGGGGGAGGCCATGGAGGGATTTGAAAACAAGGATGAGAGTTTTTTTTAAATCGAGGCGTTGTGTAACCAGGAGCCAGTGTAGGTCAGCAAGCACAGGGGTGATGGGTGAGCGAGACTTGGTGCGAGTTAGGACACGGGCGGTAGAGTTTTGGATGAACTCAAGTTTATGGAGGGTAGAACTAGGGAGGCCGGCCAGGAGTGTGTTGGAATAGTCAAGTCTATTAATAGGCAAGGAGGTAATATGGTGGGAAATGGGGGAAAAAAAATCAAATTATTATAAATAGTTGCATAGTTCTTGGGGAAAGCTGCAGTGCTGGTTTGTAGCAAGTCAAATCACAAGGCACGCAACCAAAATTGAATTCCTTAAAGTCTTTATAGCATTGTTTGTGTATTCTGGTCCTTAGCTATCAGTAGGCCGAGAATGGACTTCACTCCACTTTTTATTTATGATGCCACTCCCAAGCTTACAAACAACTTTTTTTCCTGTAGAATTTGAACCTTGCGTGTCTGGGTTCCACTCCATTCAAAAAATCAGTTTATTTCCAACTTGTGGTAAACCACTGTCATACCTGTCTGTGTCTGTATGTGTATTCCACTAGGTACAGGTCTGGACATGCCTCGGCTGACTCCTCCCACTATTCCAGGTATATAAGTGACTACCTCCCAGTCCCTTAGTATTCTGGACGGGTCGACCACTCGAGACAAGACCTTCATTCTTTAGTTAATAAAAGCCTGATTGTTACTCGCTCAACTTCAGTCTTTTGAGTAATTGATGGCGCATCACAACTTACCATCATCTTCATCAGCAACCTTCTCGCCGTCATCCTCCTGAGGTCGGCCTGCGATCTGGGCAAGTTCTTTGATGACTAGCTCCTCTGTAAGCTTGCCATCTATGGACAGAAAGGCATCCTCCAGCGCCTTGAATTCAAAAAAGGTAAAAAAACAAAAACAAATTAAGGAGATCTTACTATCAATTTATCACCTTCCCCTTCGCCTGGCACCTTCCCGTGCAAGCGGAGGAGATGTAACACCTGCCCCTATACCTCCCCCCTTCCCACTGTCCAGGGCCCCAAACACCCCTTCCAGGTGAAACAGCAATTTACTTGTACTTCTCGCAATCTAGTATACTGTATTCGCTGCTCACAATGCGGTCTCCTCTACATTGGGGAGACCAAACGCAGATTGGGTGACCGCTTTGCGGAACACCTCCGTTCAGTCCATAAGGGTGACCCCGAGCTTCCGGTCACCTGTCATTTTAATTCACCGCTCCATTCCCACTCGGACCTCACCGTCCTTGGCCTCTTGTATTGTTCCACGGAAGTTCAACGTAAACTCGAGGAACAGCATCTCATCTTCTGATTAGGCACTCTGCAGCCTTCCGGACTCAATATCGAGTTCAACAATTTCAGATCATAACCTCGGCCCCTATTACTTTTTTACTTGTAATTTTTCCACTCCTTTCCCCCCCCCCCCCCCGCCCTTTCCTTTTGTTTCTCTCTCCCACCTGGCAGCTATCTCTTGCCCTGCCAGTACACTTCACACCTAATCTCAGCCTATTACCATCTCGTCTGGCTTCGAATACCTTTTATTGTCTCTTTTTGTCCGATCACAGCCCTGCCTTCGATCTATATTCTTTTCTTTCCAGCTTTGAAGAAGGGTTTCGACCTGAAACGTCAACTCAAATTTCTCTCCACGGATGTTGCCTGACCTGCTGAGTTTTTCCAGCATTTTCTGTTGTTATTTAGGGTTTCAGAATACTGACCAGTCACAGATAAAAGTGTGGTGGTTATAATTGAGCATAAAAAAGGAACTTTTCTGGGGGTGGCATTGGAGGAGGTAGAGGCAGAGAAAATAAATCACAAAAACCAGGCTCTGTAAGAACTTATTATATGCCCTCATTGCAGTATATTATCCTTACAGAACGTTATAAAATTCGATAAATCACACCTGCGCATGTCTACTGAAACCATGCACTATTGGCCAACCCAGGAGGATAATGGCGAGAGCAGTACCAACTTGGTTTAACGGTAGCACTCTTGCCACCGAGTCAGAAGGTTGTGGGTTCAAGCCCCACTTCAGGACCTGTGCGCACAAACTAGGCGGATGCTTCGGTGCTGCTCTCGGGGACCCTCGTTGCCTGTTCCAGTAGACACAAAAGATCCCATGGCACTTTTTCCAAAGACACAGGAGTTCTCCCAGTGTCCTGGCCAACATCCATCCCTCAAAGCAACGGCAGCAAAAACAGGTCAACTAGTTGTTCATCTCATTGGTTGTCCATGTGTGCAAACTGGCCGCTATGTCTCGTGACAAAACGGCAGTGGCTGTTGCTTCAAAAAATAATTTATCGGCTGTGAATTGCTGAGGATCTGAAAGGTATCGTATAAATTCAATCAACAACCGCAATAGTTACTTCTTTTTTTTTTTAATTATAAAATTGTCTTGTAACACTAAAGAAAAACAGGAACAATGTTTTGAAAGGCTTCCTTTTCATCACAAATGACACAGGCCATTAGAAATAATGTTTGGCATAAGACCAGCAATCGGACACAATTACAAGAATCAGCTAGAAAAAAGGTACAGGAAACTTTGTGCTATCCGGAGGTTGAATGTCCGGCAGCTTCGATCTAACGGCAGAAATCAGCAGCCGTTTTGGTTAGGTTTTTTTTCTTCTCCTAGCATTCTTTTCACAGGCAGGCCCTGGAAAGCGTCCCTGTAGCTTAGCAACAGCTTCAGAGACGCTTCCAAGCCACGGGCCGAGTGTTGACAAGCTGTTGCTAAGCAACAGTCTTTGTTGTCAGATACGGAGATGAAAAGCTCCTATCTGATAACATTGACGCTGGTCTATCCGGAAGTTTTGAGGCAACGGCAGCAGCTCGGTCCCATGGGTGCCGGATAGCACAAAGTTTCCTGTACTTTGTAAAAGACTCATCTCTTCATTGGAAACTATCAGTAGAGCAGCATACTAAAAACATAATGAAGGTAATGGGTGAAAATTATCACTGGCAAATGTGACTGTGCTTCAATCAGAGCATGGGGACAATGTGAATACTTCAGACCAGTGGGAGTAGGGTCAACTGTACTGCCGCCACTGGATGCCCTTAATGAGTTTACATAACTCTTCAGAACAGAATTGCCCTGGACAATTGGCCTCGGAGGCTTCATTGGCCCTGAATTTGCAGTCGAAGGCTTCCCACAGGGAATTGCCTCTGATCCACAAATAAAATGCCCGTCTACCTGGTGGTCCGGAGACTCACGGTCCTGGGCCTCTCGGGCAGAGGCCCACATATCCGGTTCGCAAGCATCCCTGGGATCACCTGGGAATCCCCATTCATGTTTATCAGGATTCCGTATGTACGGAAACCCCCATAATTATGAATGGAAATGCCCGAAAAAATACCTCTACACTTCAAATAAATAAATCACATTTAAAATTAATTAACATTTAATTAAACATTTAAAACATTTAATTTTTTGAAAAATAAATTTACAGTACATGTTTTAAAGAGGCTAAAAATAAACTTACCTTATTTCACAGGTTTTTAAATCTATATATTGATAAAAAATTTCTGTTTTTAAAACTCTTACACTGGTAAAAGCAGGTCGTACGCAGATTGTACAACAGATCGCAAGTTCCGGGTTTTAGCGCGTGCCTAAACCTGGAACTTGCGTGGCCCTTACGGGCGCATGCGCACCTCGTACGCACCTCAAATTACGGCCCAACGTATTTCTCCGCCACACTCGCAAAATGTTTTATTTTTATTTTAAATTGCTCCCTTTCAGGTTGCCTGGCCACATACCATTGTCATACTATGTCAGCAGGCTTCCCGGCCCCCTCAATGCCACAAGAGCCGATTGCGGAGGTGAGCGAGCACGGTCCGGTGTGACCCCTTCCGTTTACTATTGGAGAGGCACCAGCTACCCGTTTGTACACACAAAAACAGGTATGATTTGGGGAATCGTTGTACTCAAGGTGGGGTGCCTTAGCATTGGGGAATGGAATATTTTCCCATTTCAAGTATCCAAGTGAGATTACCACTTTACTGCCAAATTAAGGGGCTCTTATTTGGGTTTCAGAGAGCTCAAATACACTGCATATTGGACCCAAATAGCCAGAGACTTTATCCCATCAGCCCAAGCAAAAATTCAAATCCAAACCCCAAAGGAGAGAACGGGATAGATAACCCAGCCACTTGCCCCAACATTCAGCAATATCCAAGCTGAAAAACGTGTCATTTAAGATAAATAACTTGACAGCATCACAAATTCTCAGAGGGAAGCCGTGTCTGAGGGGGAAGAAAAACTATTTTTAATGAACTAATAAGGATCATTAAAGACGAGGTCACCGATTACTGTCATAAATTCTGGGACTTTCTGGTGATTTGTTAAAGGCCAATTCCCAATCTTAGAAGAACACCCTCCCCACCCCCCATCGTACAGAAAAGTGGGTGCCATAATGCATGCGCATCACATTCATGACGTGATGCAGTCCGTGTTGTGTCATGTACACCATACAAGGTACATGATGACTTCATTAATGTGATGTGCGCATCATTTTCAGCTCTAAAGTCAATGCAGAATTGCCCTCAGTTGAGTTCAGACAGTTATTAGTGTGTGTTATCTTAGGGGGCATTGGCACATGATACTCAATAGGGTATCTGTGCACGTTACAGTGATGTTGCAAATAAAACCTTATTTTCGCTGAATTTACCCCCCTCCCCATCTCATTTTCACACGGCTTTTTTGATGCTACAAGTAGAATCTGAAAAACCTGGGTTTTTTAAGTTGGCATTAAATCCAATTTCAACTGTTTCCAGAAATCAAGCACTCAACACGGCTCATCTTACATCTGAACCAGTCTACTGTCACGAATGCTTTTCTACTCTGTGATTTCAAACACATTTTGTTTTAAATTATGAAAGTTATACCTTCTGCAATTTTCCAGTCCTGTAAGCCTGTTGCTCCTTAATAACATCAGGTAGATACTTCGCACAGTACAGTGCCACCTCTTCACCTGGAAGAAATAATAAATTTAGGGCTCCAATTTTAATCAACATACACGTTATCTTTTGAAAGGGAGGAAAGATGAATTCTGAGGGAGTGGGATGCACATTAGACCAGAGTTGGAAGAGCAGAGAATATAGGGTTGTAAATCATTACTGAGGTACGAAATCAAGCCTGTAAGTGGTGAAACCACAGATGTAGATTCCAGCAGCATTGAGATGTAGGCAGGACTGAGGGTGGGGTTTGAATCTCAGTCGTGGTTGAGCAGGACACCCAATCTCAAGGCCAACCTGAACAATGTGTACGTGTGGGGACGGGGACGGATGATCTGGGGGGGGGGGGCGCACAGGAGAGAAGGAAAGGTGGAATAGTTACCCGAGAATGTAGTGTTGGGCCAACCCAACAGAATGGCCAAGTCTTGGAGACGCTGAGCTGGAGGAAGTTGTGGCTCACGTCAGATTGCTCAGCGGCAGTCGTGGAGCCAAGGATTGTTGTGGAGGTGTACGGTTGGATCTCATTGGTATATATGGAAACTGAACCCGCACATATGTGCAACGTCACCAAGGGGCCAGCGTGTAAATGAGGAATATGAGGGGCCAAGGATTGATCGCTGGATGTGACTGCGAAGGCATAGGGGAAGCCACCATTGTGGGAAATGGCCTCTCCTTTTGCAAAACTATAAAAATGTAAGACACTGAAAATACCCTGTAGGATGGTCAGCAGTCGAAAGAGAAACACAGATTAGCATTTCAGATATTCTGATGAAGTGCCCTACCTCAACAAGTGTTTTTAGGTGCTATTCAAACAATTGAATTTTCAGGGCCTCACGCTTACTGCAGTAAAATGGTCAAAAATAGATGACTCCCTCCACTTCAAAATGACAACGGCACCCAGTTCAAGAATTAGAACACTTTTGTGGAATTTAGCTTCTTTCAATTTAATCTCTGTGGTGTATAAACTATTATTACAAACTTCAATCACAAACATTAAAGTCTGCAGAAATTACCAGAGAACAGAGTTTGCAATATAACTTGGGCTTAGTAGTTGCCATTACTACAAACTACTCAAAACTCGAGTTACAATTTGGATTCTTTTCAACATTTTTTGTGTGCAAACCAGACATACGAATTAGGAGCAGGAGGAGGCCATTCGGCCCCTCGAGCCTGCTCCACCATTCAATCAGATCATGGCTGATCTTCCACCTCAACTCCACTTTCCTGCACTATCCCCATATCCCTTAATTCCCCTAGAGTCCAGAAATCTATCGCTCTCAGCCGTGAATATACTCAACGACTCAGCATCCACTGTCCTTTGGGGTAGAGAATGCCAAAGATTCACGACTCGGAGTGAAGAAATTGCTCCACATCTCAGTCTTAAATGCCCGACCCCTTATCCTGAGACTATGCCCTCTCGTTCTAGACTCTCCAGCCAGGGGAAACAACCTCTTCAGCATCTACCCTGTCAATCCCCCTCAGAATCTTATATGTTTCAATGAGATCACCTCTCATTCTTCTAAACTCGAGAGAGTATCGGCCCAATCTACTCAATCCCTCCTCATAGGACAACCCTCTCATCCCAGGAATCAATCTAGCAAACATTCGTTGCAGCGCCTCCAAGGCAAGTATATCCTTCCTTAGATAAGGAGACCAAAATGTGCACAGTACTCCAGACCGCTTCAGTTATGATCTGAAACCTGCATTTTTCCACTGCCGACAATGCTGAGTTAGTGGAGGCCAGGATCTTACAATTAACCCTTGCTATAGTAAATTGCTTACTAAAAGTTACCTCGGACTACCAAGTCTCTTGTCAATCCAGGAGGCAGAAAACGTCAAGCACAATAACCACTTTGCTCAGTCTAAAACTACTTACAAAATGCTTTCCTCTTTAGATTTACAAACAAACATAGTCATACTATATAGCACAAATAGCAAATTATTAGAACTGTTTAGAGTCCACTGGTCTTCCAGCTTTTTGCAGCAAATGAAATGACAGTCTCTTGAAACATGCAAGCCAACTGCTTAAGGGGTTTGATTTACCCACACATACATCAGTACTGCCCAAAACTGATCAGTGAAAAATTCTTGTGCTTTACATCATTTAATCCCATAGCAGCCAAGTTACATTAGCTAACAAATCAAACACAATTGACGTGGTAGTCTGTTAATGAGTTAACACATGGCTGAAACAATCCCAAAATGTGTACTATATTTGCATGTAAAAGTTTCTGGAAGCCAGATGCATTCCTGTCTGGAGCTGCTGGCAAATGACAAAAGAAATAAATTATATATATCACAAGACAACCCCACACATTTTTCAATCGCTTGAGGTGGCCGGAGAGGAATGCTCCAGATTCTATTTTTTCCTTATTGGCCTTTATTTGCCACTCCCAGGAGATTACATCACTGGGGGGAGGGGGGGCGGGGTAGGAAGTGTCTAGTCATGATGCACCAGGCATCATGTCATTTTCGTATGTTCGTATCCAAGATTGCAGACTGTGTGGCAAGTCAACTTCCTGCAGCGCTGCACACAGGGAATCAAGACAAAGAGCAGTCTTCAGGTGAAACTGGGCAGTAGGGCGTGCAAATGTTTATTCAGTCCCCATTTTAAAAGGCATATACATGTCCTTGTTGATATTCCTGTCATAAATTCCTATGTCCACATACACACACTCTTGCATGTATGGATGCACAATAAATGACCCTGCAGGCAAAAAAATTCTATTGCTCACATTCTCTTACCTCCATGTCCATCATAAACTGCAAACATAGCAGTTTCAGTATCCAAATCAGGGATACAGTTGTGGGCATCCTGAAAAATATAAATTCAGAATACATTTCAGTTTGTACAAATATCTGAATAATGATCTGCCATGTTTAAATTGGAATCACCACATTACTAAGAAACTTGCTAACTTCAATAGTGTAACAGGTTCTCTCATCAGGCCTAACTGCCTGTATGTATTAATATCTTGAGAAATGCAAATGTGACAGTCTTCACAGCATCGATATTCCTCAAGTCAGCCATTGAGTGTCGTCAAAAGTAATGCAGATGCTCACAATAATGAAATTGTCTGATACATACCTTGAACTAAAGACGTGCTATCTAACATGCATGTACATGCCACCTCAGTCTATTAAAAGATTTTTCTTTCAGAATGCAAGTGTAGCAAACAAACGATAAACACATTTCGCAAATTAGCACATGCCCTCATGATTAGACCCTCTAATAACTCCTTAACCTTCAGCTGATCTGAGCATGAGGAGGGCACAATCTGGAAAATTTTGTACAGCTCCATCATAACCTCCCTGCTCTTATATTCTATGCCTCGGCTAATGAAGGCAAGTATCCCATATGCCTTCTTAACCAAAATAACAACAGAAAATGCTGGAAAAACTCAGCAGGTCAGGCAACATCCGTGGAGAGAAATTTGAGTTGACGTTTCGGGTTTGACCCTTCTTCAAAACTGGAGAGAAAAGGAACTAGATCGAAGGCAGGGCTGCGATCGGACAAAAGAATAAAAGACCCAAAAGAAGTAAAAGAGATTAGAAGCTAGACGAGATGGTAATATGCTGGGATTAGGTGTAAAGTGTACTGGCAGGGCAAAAGATAGCTGCCTTCTCCCAATCTCACCCCCTGCCGTGTGTTCACTATCCCCTCTGACCTTCCACTCTCTGACCCTGAACGATCAGTCCTCAGCAAAGGCCTGAGCTTCATCCCCTTACGCCCCCACCTCAATGAATTTCGAGCTCGGCACGATGCTGAGCTCTTTTTCCGCCGCCTTCGTCTCCGTGCCCACTTCTTTGGCCAGGAGTCTTCCCCCCGCACAACTGACCCTTTCTCCCGCTTGCAGAATTCCCATTCTACCTGGACCCCTCCCCCTGGCCTCTTACCCTCTCTAGATCTTTTCATCGCTAACTGCCGACGTGACATCGGCCGTCTCCATTTCTCTGCTCCCCTCACTCACTCCAACCTACCTCCCTCTGAACTTGCAGCACTCCATTCTCTTAGATCCAACCCTGACAGTCATTAAACCCGCTGACAAGGGTGGTGCTGTTGTTGTTTGGCGTACTGACCTCTACCTAGCGGAAGCTGAACGCCAACTCTCCAACACCTCCTCCTACCTCCACCTGGACCATGACCCCACTACCGAACATCAAACCACCGTGTCCAAGACTGTCACTGACCTCATCTCCTCTGGAGATCTTCCCCCCGCTGCCACCAACCTCATAGTTCCCCAACCCCACACAGCCCGCTTCTACCTCCTTCCCAAGATCCACAAACAGGACTGCCCTGGTAGACCCATCGTTTCAGCCTGTTCTTGCCCTACGGAACTTATCTCTTCCTATCTTGACTCTATCTTTTCTCCCCTTGTCCAGTCTCTTCCCACCTACATCCGCGACTCTTCGGACGCCCTCCGCCACTTTAACAGTTTCCAGTTTCCTGGCCCCAACCACTTCCTTTTCACCATGGACGTACAATCCCTCTACACCTCCATCCCCCACCCGGATGGCCTGAGGGCACTCCGCTTCTTCCTTGAACAGAGGCCCGGCCAGTCCCCATCCACCACGACCCTCCTCCGCCTGGCTGAACTTGTTCTCACATTGAACAACTTCTCCTTTAACTCCACTCATTTCCTCCAAATCAAAGGTGTTGCCATGGGTACCCGCATGGGTCCTAGCTATGCCTGCCTTTTCGTGGGCTATGTGGAACAATCTTTGTTCCAGTCCTACTCGGGTCCCCTCCCTCACCTCTTTTTCCGATACATTGATGACTGTATCGGTGCCGTTTCCTGCTCTCGCCCCGAACTTGACAATTTCATTCACTTTGCCTCCAATTTCCACCCTTCCCTCACCTTCACATGGTCCATCTCTGACTCTTCCCTTCCCTTCCTCGACTTCTCCGTCTCCATCTCTGGGGATAGGTTATCGACCAATATTTACTACAAGCCCACTGACTCCCACAGCTACCTGGACTACACTTCCTCCCACCCCGCTTCCTGTAAGGACTCTATTCCATTCTCCCAGTTTCTCCGCCTCCGCCGTATCTGCTCCGACGATGCCACCTTCCACACCAGTGCTTCAGACATGTCTTCCTTTTTCCGCAACCGAGGATTCCCCTCTACCGTGGTTGACACTGCCCTCGACCGGGTCAGTTCTATCTCCCGCACCTCTGCCCTCACCCCTGCCCCTCCCTCCCGGAACCACGATAGGGTTCCCCTTGTCCTCACCTTTCACCCCACCAGCCTCCACATTCAACGGATCATCCTCCGGCATTTCCGCTACCTCCAAAGTGATCCCACCACCAAACGTATCTTCCCCTCCCCTCCCCTTTCAGCATTCCGCAGGGACCGCTCTCTCCGAGACACCCTAGTCCACTCCTCTATCACCCCAAACAGCCCTTCCCCTGGCACCTTCCCGTGCAAGCGGAGGAGATGTAACACCTGCCCCTATACCTCCCCCCTCCCCACTGTCCAGGGCCCCAAACACCCCTTCCAGGTGAAACAGCGATTTACTTGTACTTCTCGCAATCTAGTATACTGTATTCGCTGCTCACGATGCGGTCTCCTCTACATTGGGGAGACCAAACGCAGATTGGGTGACCACTTTGCGGAACACCTCCGTTCAGTCCGTAAGGGTGACCCCGAGCTTCCGGTCGCCTGTCATTTCAATTCACCGCTCCATTCCCACTCGGACCTCACCGTCCTTGGCCTCTTGTACTGTTCCACGGAAGCTCAACGTAAACTCGAGGAACAGCACCTCATCTTCCGATTAGGCACTCTGCAGCCTTCCGGTCTCAATATCGAGTTCAACAATTTGAGATCATAACCTCGGCCCCTATTTCATTTTTACTTATATTTTTCCACTCCTTTCCTCCCCCCCCCCTCTCCTTTTGCCTTCTTAACCACCTTATCTACCTGTCCTGCTGCCTTCAGGGATCTATGTACATGCACACCAAGGTCCCGCTGATCCTCTGTCCTTCCTAGGATCCTACCATTCATTGTGTATTCCCTTGCCTTGTTAGTCCTCCCAAAATGCATCACATCACACTTTTCAGGGTTAAATTCCATTTGCCACTGTTCTGCCCATCTAACCAACCCGTCTATACCGTCCTGTAACCTGAGGCTTCCCTCCTCGCTATTTACCACTCCACCAATTTTCGTGTCATCTACAAACTTACTGATCATACCTCCTACATTCATATCTAAATCATTAATGTACACTACAAACAGTGTATCTTCTATATAGACCAACGTTAAGAACTTAAATATCAAGTATTTTTCCAGCCGCATCTATGGATGGCACAAGAACTGGCTTACAGGAGATACTGTGGCAGCTAAATGAAGGATGGGTGAAAAATCAACCCAATGTAAAACTACAATCTTGGCATTTGAACTTTAGCTATTAATTCAGTTTCCTCACGGCGTTGAATCATTCCAGCTGCCCCCCAAGAATGATCCAAACCAGATCTTTAACTTGTAATGAGACCCATGCGCTAAAAGCGCGTTGTTTCAACCAACACGTTTATACTTTCTATGAAAATCAATCACGTTGCCCAGTCTTAACCAGCAGAGTCTGGGGGCTCAAAACCAAGAGGAAAGAGATAACGAATAGACCATTAAAATATTAGTGTTGAGGCATGAACCAAATACATAATTCCTTGAAAGTGATTGTGGCTTTAGACGCCTGCACTAAAATGGTCATTAGGATTTTGGGCTTTATAAATAAGGGCATAGAGTACAAGTGTAAAGGAACAATTATAAATCTGTACAAAACATTAGTTAGGACAGTGGCGGTGTGTAGTTTTGGGCACCTCATTCCTGAAAGGATGTTAAAGGCATGTATACTGTAGCTGCATCAGGATGACAGTGCATGGGAAACAAATAGTTTGAGGAGAGAGAATGGGACCATTTCCACTGGAGCAGAGAACACCAAGAACAGGTTTAATGGAGGTTTTTTTTAATTTGATAAAAAGTGATAAACAACTTGCATTTATATAGCGCCTTTAATGTAGTAAAACGTCCCAGGGCGCTTCACAGGAGCGTAATGAGACAAAACTTTGACACCGAGCCGCATAAGATATTAGGTCAGATGACCAAAAGCTTGATCAGATTTTAAAGAAGGAAAGAGAGGTGGCAAGGTTTAGGGAGGCGATTCCAGAGCTTAGACAGCTGAAAGCACGGCAGCCAATGGTGGAGCAATTGAAATCGGGAATGCGCAAGAGGCCAGAATTGGAAGAGTTTGGCAGGTATCCGAGGGTTGTAGGAGGTGAGAGATAGGGAGGGGCGAGGCCATGGAAGGATTTGAAAACATAAATGAGAATTTTTAAATTGAGGCGTTGTTTAACCGAGTGCCTTGGAATAGTCAAGTCTGGAGGTATCAAAGGCGTGGATGAGGGTTTCAGCAGCGGATGAGCTGAGGCAGGGGCGGAGTTGGGCGATGTTACAGAGGTGGAAATAGACGGTCTTACGCGGTGGTGTCAACATGTGGTCGGACGTTCATCTCGGGGTCAAATAGGACACCAAAGTTGTGAACCGTCTGGTTCAGCCTCAGACAGATGCCAAGCAGTCTGACAATTTAGAGACTGTGGAGGGGTCTGGAGAGGTGGTGGCGAGGTAGAGCTGGGTGTCGCCAGCATACACGTGGAACCTGACGCTGTGTTTTCGGATGATGTCGCCAAGGGGCAGCATGTAGATGAGAAATAGGAGGAGGGGGCCGAGGGTAGATCCTTGAGGGGACACCAGAGGTAACGGTGCGGGAGCGGGAGGAGAAGACATTGCAGGCGATTCTCTGGCTATGACTGGACAGATAAAAATGGAGTGCAGTTCCATCCAGCTGGACGACGGTGGAGAAGGTTGGTTTGGTCAACCGTGTCAAAGGTTGCAGGCAGGTCTAGAAGGGATAGTTTGCCACAGTCATCATAGAGAAAGACTATTTCCTCTTGAAGGCCCTTCGCCACTGACTCCCAACAATTTAAAACTTAAAGAGCAAAAGAGGGGTTAGGAGATTTTTTTGTGTCGCGGGAGCATGGATGCTTTGCCAGAGTGGTTGAACCAGTGGCAGCTGCACATTTTAAAGGAAATTAGATAAATATTCGAATTAGAGGAAGATACAAGTCTATAGGGAGGACAGCAGGGCGATGTGACTAGTATTGTATTACTTTAGCACAAAGCCAACAGACATGATGGGCCAAATGGCCTCCACCTGTGCTGTAACGTCCTTTGGCTCTAACTCTTTTCCTCCAGATAAAGGGAAAGTCATCTTCATGACGTGGTCACCATGGACTATTTTGAATTTCCCACTACAACCTTTTCCCATTCTTGCATCCTTCCAATAATGCTGTGTCAGAGCACAGTAAAATAACTCCCCCAAACCACCTTACAGCCAGTCTCATCTTTTCCTGCATTTATATTAGCGTGGAGATTAAAATAGTCTAGAGTATGTGTCTTACTTTCAGAATAAAGATACTCTTACAATTATTTTTCCAGCTTTGGTCTCCTGGTTAAAACAAATTGGATAGGATACTTGCGTATGAATACAGCAAGACCAGCTACAGACATCGCATGAAGATTTAAAAAATAAATAAGGATATTCAATTTGTAGAGAATTATAAATGCCAGGTTTGGAAGTCATATGGAGACTCAAACGACCCTACTTTTAAAGTCACAATACAATCATGTTTTTATTACAGTACTTCATATCTTTCATGACACACTCTTTAATTGTTTAAATGGAAAGTGAAGTTCAGAGGAGCAACAGGATTAGTAAGGTGTTTGGGGGGAGCGTGTGGAGGAAGAGAAGAGGTGGAAATGGATAGATACCCTGACAGAGTGGAGGTATCAGTCAAATGATCTGTAACCTACTTAAAAGAAAGCAGGAAATTGTTAGATCATGTTAAAAATTAAAAAAAATTAGTCAGACAATACAAACGGGGTTACGGTAGAGAAAAGCTAGGGGAGGTAGTTGAAGGCATGGTGAAGGATTTAGATTTTGAAGAAGCTTTTGAAAGCGAGGTAACAAGATGGAAGAGGTTAGCAAGAGAATTCCAGAGTGCGGGTAAGGGGAGGGGGAAGGAACAGTCAAAGTTCCCTGATGGACTCGGAGAAATGACATTATTGGCATTTATATTGCACTGTAACATTTTGCGATGAGAATTTGGACAACAGACAACACTTGAGGTATTACTACTCTGCCTATAACCTGGAGAAACACACAAAGGCGTGGATAACTGGTGCTCTGAGGAATAGCTGCATCATTTTAACTGAAGTACGGCACTATAGGGCAGAAAAATTTGCCTTCACAGTTGGCAACTGTGGGGATAACGAAGTGCCTGCAAATAAAAGCAAAATCCACTGGAATTATTTTCAACACTGTAAACTCATACCACCAGCACGGAAGCAGCTACACCGTACACAGCAGATGACCCCACACAGGTGCTGACGGCCAACCCCCACAGTAACAAACCTCTTTGTTTGACTACACTGCCTGTTGTGACTTCCAGCAGACATGAGCTTTGATTCCATTGCCGGTATGGACCAGGAAACCCTGACCAACGTGGAAATTGACAATGCTGCACATGGGAGGGTGCTGCGCCTAGTGGATGCAGCAGTGAGGAAGAGACCCAAATGAACGGAGCCAGCCAATAGATGGAGGAAGAAGCAGCAGCCTCATCACAGTCATGGTGTCCAGTTCTGTGAAACTGTTGAGGAAGTGACTGATAACCAAGGCAGGCGTCCCAACAGAACTTTTCTCTGCGTTAAGTACTTGGTGGGCAAATCAGTAAGCAAACCACATTCACAGTATTTTGCAAAGTGACTGACTTTGCAATGCGCAATGTGTACAATGCTCAAGTTTCAACCATGTGCAGTGCAACAGTTGCTTTGATGCTTTCTGACCTTTTAAGTGTTGTTGTAGTGTTTTGCTGTCCGGTGTTTCATTATTACTAATTCAAACTATTGGATAATTTGAGCAAATGACAATTGAAATTAAAACGGAGTAGATTGCATTTTCTGACCTTAAAATTGGCAGTCAGCATACAGGGGTACTACACAATGGGTTATAGTCAATGAGCTAAATCATGACCAGGACATACTTCTGATTATGCACCGTGGGTTCAAGTCACCAAGAGAAGTGATAGAAAATAAAATAAATTTGACTGACCGTTTTAGAACAGTGGGATGTACAGAAATAATTTATCTGGCAAAGTTGCAAAACTTCATGCATGTTTCACTGCTGTAGTATTTTTCACAAATTCTATTGATTCAGTTAATTGACAAAAAAACTTACAATATTTGCCCTATCAGATTACCCATAAACCTTCAGGTTCTATAAACATGTATACCCTCTGTTTTACATCATCCATCATCTTTAAACACAAGAAAATCGATTATGAAAGAATGCAAGCAATTTGAGAAAAAGAGATCACTTCATGTGACATTGTACCTGTAATTGGAATTTACAGCAAATACTCAGTCAGAAGTCAAAAGTGTTGGTCTATGACTTTATCTGAACCAAATTATCATGCAATTCAGTGACTCACTTCGTTCATGCTTAGCCTGAAAAGGTACAGTGGAACATGTACTTAAGTGAGCTTTTAAAAAACAATTGTTTATAGCTGCCACACTTTGCGGTCCAGAACAGATAATACAAGAGCTTTATCGTCTATATTACAACCACCTAAATCCAATTATTCCCAACTGTAGTCACTACTGTAAATTGTACTGCTAACAACAGTTGGCCAGGATTGGACTAGAGTTAGAAGCTCCTCAGTCCGGTCAAGTGTTAGCCATGCATTACAGGTTAGTAGTTATTCCTGGCCAGTTGGAGTTTTGTCTTTCAAATCATATAATTACATAGATTCGGTGTGGAGACGCTTAATTTCTTGTATATACTAGATTACTTGCCAGGTGAGGATCAGGAGTCAGATACATTAATGTATCTTACACTGCTAAATAACTACTTGTGAAGGTTTCCACGCATAAACATGTGGTAATTATAGAGTGTTCTGAAAAAGCATCTGATTGAAACATTAACTTATCTTTTCAGATGCTGACAAACCTGCAGGGTTATTTCCAGCATGTTGTTTTTAATTCCAGATTTTCACTTTTCCTCTTCGCATTTTAAACCACACTGTCTTTTGCTATATTTGTTACCATCTGTACCTTCTCTGGTGGGATTTAGAGTCCAAGGTTGCCAGAGTCTCAATTAAATGCCCACCTGTGAATTGCAGGTAATTTGATCATTTTTGTGAATGACTGACAATGAAGTCTCACTCTACATAACACAATTGCTACTGGCACTACCTAAGAAAAAGTGTAATCTGAAACAACAGAAATTTTTTGGAAATAGGCAGTGGGTCAGTGTCTGAAAGAAAAATGTAGGTTACCAATTCTTGGAAAGTTGTGCATTTCCAAAAATACTACTGGCGTTAAATCCTGCATTTATTTAATCAAGTCTCTCAAGCATGAGAAAACAGGAGAGTCTCAACAACTTTATACATGGAACACTTTAAGTACAGCAAGAATTGTACTTTTGTTAATACACCTGCTTAACCGAATACACCTTTGATGCAAATCAATAGGCTGGCTGGGTCTTTTCTCCACGCGGTATTACAGAACAGTTCACTTTCCAGTTTTACTTAAACAATTTTAGATTACATGACGTGCCTAGATCCCCCCACCGTCGCTCACGGTTAACAATGAACAATGTGTTTGCTCCCATCTGCCAGTGAACGCGCGAAATAACGCGCGACAGGAAAAGATTGGATCCAGCACACACACACACACGATCAAACACCAGGCGAAGCCCAGTCACAAGGCCCCGGTGCAGATAACGTGTGTGGTGTGCATGCATGCACTCACTCACTCTGCACTCACCTCCATGGAAACCCGCCAGCCTTGCATGGCAGAGACGCCGAAGCCGAATTTGTCGGTGCATCGCTCGCACGAGCTCTTCACCGTGTTGGGTTGCGACAGGTAAGCACCCATGCTTCTTCAATAACCCCCCCGCCGCCTCCTCCTCCTCCTCTTCGCTCTTTCTTTCTTCCAGCAAGCAAGGCCAAGGCGGCAGCAGCAATAGCAGCAGCACCTCCTCCTCCTGTAGCCGCAGATGGGTTTTCTGGCGGGCGGGCTGATTGACAGGCACACGGATGGGGGAACCGGCGCGGGCGGGGGGGTCAGAGCGCACTGACAGCCAATGGGAGGGAGAGAGGGAGCGATCACCACGGCAACCGGCGCGGGGGGGGGTCAGACCGCGCTGACAGCCAATGGGAGGGAGAGAGGGAGCGATCACCACGGCAACCGGCGCGGGGGGGGGGTCAGAGCGCGCTGACAGCCAATGGGAGGGAGAGGGCGCGATCACCACGGCAACCGGCGGCCCTGAGATGGCGGCGCGCTTCAGCCGCTGCTCGCCCGCACATACCGACTTCATTCAGTAAAATCTTTTGCGTTTTTGCTGAAGGGGATTTTTTTTTTTTAAATCCTCCTCACTTTTTAGTTTAAATAAAGACATGTGGTCTCCCCCTCCGGCACACGTTCGCTCACCACCCCAAAAAAGGGAATTAATTCTTATATATGTGTATATTCTATATAAAAATAGTCTATTTCATCCAGCTTAGCCTATTACTTTGCCACCCTCGGAGCACAACAAGCTTTAAATTATATATAAAATGAGGTGACGGGACAACGCACACACACCGAGGGGGACACTCTTGGAAGATGGCGGCGGACTTCACGCGTCACTTCCGGCTGACCATCGACGTCACTCCTGGAAGTGACGTGATCAAAGCGCGGGATTTGGACTCGCTTCCCCCCCAACCCCGGAAGTTCCAATGATAGAACTACAAGGTCCAGCACACTCTGAAACCAAAAAAAAAGCAAGACTTGTATTTTCAACGATAGTAAAATACTGCGGATGCTGGAAATCCGAAATAACAACAGAAAATGCTGGAAAAACTCAGCAGGCCCGGGCAACATCCGTGGAGAGAGAAACAGAGTCAACGTTTCAGGTCGAAACCCTTCGTCACGATTGAAAAAGCACAGGAAATGAAACAGATTAAGAGGCCAGTTTGGGGGCTGGGAAATGGGGAGACCAAACGCAGATTGGGTGACCGCTTTGCGGAACACCTCCCTTCAGTCCGTAAGGGTGACCCCTGTAGTGTCCGCGTATCAATAACACACGGACTGCAGGAGAACAATAATAACAGGTATTTACTGAACAGAGGGTATGCTGAAATTGAAAGCCTGCTATGGCTTTATATACAGGTGTGGTCACTGCCGGTACTACAGTATAAAATCAGTTCTCTCTTAAAGGTGCATACACAACAATTCCTCCCCTTTTAGATAAACAGTACATAACATTCATTTAACAATTAAATAATAACTAATTACAATTACAATTTTCTCTGTACTATATACATCAACTGAAGTAATCATTTATAAATTCAGTCTTTGAGGAGGCTTCCTGATCCTGACTGGATAGCGCCTTTCTCGAGTATCCTGTTCTTGCGGCGGAGTCGATTCTGGCTCATTGTCATTGGTTGGTTCGTCAGCTTCCAATACCACTGATTCTGAGGTAGACGCAATCTGTACTTCGGGTTCATTACCAGGTGCGCATGCTCGTGGTGTGGGTTTGGCTTGTTCCTGAGACTCCAGAATCTGGTCAGCATAGCGTCTCACGATGCTCTCTCCAACGTCCACTGTGTACATTAGTGGTCCCTGCTGTGTGCATATCGTTCCTGGCTGCCATTTTTCTGTTCGGTAGTCGCGGGCCAAGACTGGTTCCCCTATCTTGAAGCTCCTGGTTGGCTTCTCATTGATGTGCTGGAATTGCTTATCCTCAACATCTCGTCTTATGTTTGGTTTGAGCAAATCCAGGCGACATCTTAGCCTTCGGTTGAAGAACATTATGGCTGGAGCTTGGTTGGTGACTGCATGTGCAAGCAAACAAGAAATTATCCACCTTGTGTTGTAGTGGTATGTCGTCGTTATACATCGCCTTTATTGCCTTTTTAAAGGTCTGTACAAACCTCTCAGCCAATCCATTTGTGGCTGGATGATATGGGGCAGATGTGTAATGTTTTACCCCATTACTCCTCAGAAACCTCTGGAAATCCTCGGACACAAACTGTGGTCCATTGTCGGAGCAAATCTGTTCTGGCAAGCCATTCCTGGCGAAGATGGTCCGTAGGACTGCAATAGTTTTCTCTGTGGTGGTGGAGGACATTTTGATGACCTCTGGCCATTTTGAAGGTGCATCCACGGCGATTAAAAACATTGAGTCCATAAATGGACCAGCAAAATCAATGTGTACCCGTTGCCATGGAGATGAGGGCCACTCCCATGGGTGTAGCGGGGCCTGTGGTGGAGCGTTTTAGACCTTCTGGCATCCTGTGCATCTCTTGGTCATATCCTCGATTTCTTTATCGATTCCCGGCCACCACACAAACGCCCTGGCTAGGCTCTTCATTTTTACCCCTCCCAGATGACCCTCATGAAGCTCATTGAGCACTCTATCTCTCAACTTGGGTGGAATTACCACTCGGGATCCACACATCAAGGTCCCCCGGCACACTGACAGCTGTTCTCTCCTTGGCGAGAATGCTGGCAACAGTGAGTCGCCATGTGCTGGCCATCCCTTCACCGTCAAATCATAGACCCGAGAGAGTGTCGGGTCATTTTGGGTTTCCTTCTCTCTGGAGCCCGCAGACAAACTTATCCCTTAAGGTGTCTGCCAGTCCTGCTCCGAACTGGCAGTGCTTCAATAACTTGCGTAGTTCCGTAAGATAGTCAGCATTGCTCTCATCTTTGTGCTGGTTTCTTTTATGGAACATGAATCTTTCTGCTATCAGCAGCGGTGTAGGGTTTAGGCGTTCCTGTAAGATATTAACAATCTCTTCAAACCTTTTCTCCATTGGTTTAGCTGGAGTAATTAAATTCCGCAATAGGCCGTACGTTCTCGCGCCCATCAAATTTAATAATACCGACGCCTTCTTTCCATCGGCCACCTCATTTGCCTTGCAGTACACTTCAATTCTTTCCACATACGTGGTCCAGTCTTCTATTTCGTTGTCGAAAGCAGTGATACTGCCACTCTTCGGCATCTTGGGTGGTTTAAAATGGCGCCTCCCGCGCTTTTCCTTCTTCCCCAATGGATTAAAATGGCGCCTCCCGCGCTTTTCCTTCTTCCCCAATGGAATAAAATGGCGCCTCCCGCGCTTTTCCTTCTTCCCCTTGCTACCAACGCTGCTCCTAGCGTTCTACAGGGTAATGGCGGCGGCTTCGGCGCGTCTCTCTTTTCCTTCCCCTCGTTTTATTTTCTCTACGCTGCCCTGTTCTTGAGCACCGACCGCGCCCTGTGCACTCCACCCTCTCTCTCTTTTCCTCCCGACAACGCTGCACGGCCCCTTTGCAGAGCCGCTCGATCGAGCTCGAGCCCGCCGCAGTCCGGAAGGGTCAGCACACTACCTGCTGCCATCACGATTTGCTGGAACACCTTGGCTGGGGAGCCAAGCCCAGCTCTCCACAGCCTCCCCTGCGATTCTCCGAACTCCGATGGATCACTGGGCGGTTGCCCGCGGTCGACGCCCGTTGCTTTGACTTCGACCTCCAAGAAGCTTCTTTTCAGGGAAAGATCCCCGTGAGGTGATGCAGTACTGCAGGTGAGTTCGAACCTGCTCGTCGCCAGTGTAGTGTCCGCGTATCAATAACACACGGACTGCAGGAGAACAATAATAACAGGTATTTACTGAACAGAGGGTATGCTGAAACTGAAAGTACAGAAGCCTGCTACGGCTTTATATGCAGGTGTGGTCACTGCCGGTACTACAGTATAAAATCAGTTCTCTCTTAAAGGTGCATACACAACAACCCCGAGCTTCCGGTCACCTGTCATTTTAATTCACCGCCCCATTTTTAATTCACCGCCCCATTCCCACTCAGACCTCACCGTCCTCGGCCTCTTGCATTGTTCCACGGAAACCCAGCGTAAGCTCGAGGAACAGCACCTCATCTTCCGATTAGGCACTTTACAGCCTTCCAGACTCAATATCGAATTCAACAATTTCAGATCATAACCTCGGCCCCCATTACATTTTTATATATATTTTTTATCCACACCTTTGTTTTGTGCCCTTCCCCCTTTTTTTCTCTCCCACATGGCAGCTGTCTCTCATTCTGCCAGCGCATTTCACACCTAATCTAGAGCCGTCTTTTGTCTCCACTAGTCCGATCACCATCTCGTCTGGTTTTGAATACCTCTTAATGTCTCTTCACTTCTCTTTTGTTCTTTCATCCCCATTTCCCAGCCCCCAAACTGGCCTTTTAATCTGTTTCATTTCCTGTGCTTTTTCAGCCTTGACGAAGGGTTTTGACCCGAAACGTTGACTCTATTTCTCTCTCCACGGATGTTGCCTGGCCTGCTGAGTTTTTCCAGCATTTCCTGTTGTTATTTTGTATTTTCTACAACCCCTTTCACGGCCACCGGATGTCCCAAAGCGCTTCACAGCCCATGAAGCACTTTTTGTAAGTGTAGTCACTGTTGCAATGTAGAGAAACGTGGCAGTCAATTTGTACACAGCAAGCTCCCACCAGATAATTTGTTTTTTTTTAGTGATGTTAATTGAGGAATTAATATCGACCAGGAAGAACTCTTAAATGGCTACTCTTTTATTGGGGTGACTAAACAAAATTGACTGTAAATTAATAAAACTTTAAAGGAACCTTAAAAAATTTAATTAAGATTTGGTTGGCCGGGGTGATGATGCATTCCAGTCCCCACGGTGCCCGCCAGTCACGGAAGGCCTCAAACGTGCCGGCGGACACCGCGTGCTCCATCTCCAGGGCCACCCGGGCGCAAACGTGGCCACGGAAGAGAGGCAGGCAATCGGGCCGAACGACCCCCTCGACCGCCCGCTGCCTGGACCAGTTGATGGCTTTTCTGACCAGGCTCTTAAATGGGTAACGTGTATGGAATCCTGGATTGTCTAGAGTGGAGTATAAAGGTTTGTAATAAAAAAAGAAAGACTTGTATTTATATAGCGCCTTTCACGACCACCAGATGTCCCAAAGCGCTTTACAGCCAATGAAGTACTTTTTGAAGTGCAGTCACTGTTGTAATGTAGGAAATGCGGCAGCCAATTTGCGCACAGCAAGGTCCCACAAACAGCAATGTGATAATGACCAGATAATCTGTTTTTAGTGATGTTGATTGAGGGATAAATATTGGCCAGGACACCGGGGATAACTCCCCTGCTCTTCTTCGAAATGGTGCCGTGGGATCTGCATTTAAAGTTTTTTTTACTATATACACATACAAAAAAATAGAATTTTATTTTTACTGATTATATGTAGGCTCCATTTTGTAATGTCACTCAATCTGATAGACAATAATGAATGTATATGACAAAGGATATACGACACAGAAACAGTTCTGATGAAAGGTCATTGCCCTGAAATGTTAACTCTCTTTCTCGCTCCACAGATGCTGCCTGACCTGCTGAGTATTTCCAGCATTTTCTGTTTTTATTACAGAAACAGGCCATTCGGCCCAACCAGCCCATGCGGCGTTTATGCTCCACTCGAGCCACCGCCTGTCTTTCCTCATCTAACTCTATCAGCATAACCCTCTATTCCCTTCTCCCTCATATGCTTATCTAACCGCTCCTTAAATGGATCTATACTATTCGCTTCAACCATTCCCTCGAAGGTTCACCAGACGGGTTCCTGGGATGGGAGGATTGTCCTATAAGGAGAGACTGAGTAGACTAGGCCTATATTCGCTAGAGTTTAGAAGAATGAGAGGTGATCTCATTGAAATTCTTACAGGGCTTGACAGGGTAGATGCAGGGAGGATGTTTCCCCTGGCTGTGGAGTCGAGAACCAGGGGTCACAGTCTCAGAATAAGGGGTTGGTCATTTAGGACTGAGATGAGGAGAAATGTCTTCACTCAGAGGGTGGTGAATCTTTGGAATTCTCTACCTCAGAGGGCTGTGGAGGCTCAGTTGTTGAGTATATTCAAGACAGAGATCGATAGATTTTTGAATATTAAGGGAATCAAGGGATATGGGGATAGTGCAGGAAAGTGGAGATGCTGTTTTGGTGCGATCAACTAAAACTGTTACTTAACAAAAATACAACAAATGAAACTTAACAAATTAAATTAAAATTTGGTTACCGGGGTTGATGAAGCACTCCAGTCCCTGCGGTGCCCACCGGTCGCGGAAGGCCTCGAGCGTGCTGGCAGACACCGTGCGCTCCATCTCCAGGGCCACATGGGCGCGGACGTGGCTGCGGAAGAGAGGCAGGCAGTTGGGCCGAACGACCCCCTCGAGCGCCCGCTGCCTGGACCAGTTAATGGCCACTTTGGCCAGACCCAGGAGCAGTCCTACGAGGAGGTCCTCCGATCTGCCCGCTAGCCCCGCCCCCCCCCCCCCCGCACCGGGTGACCAAAGATCAGGAGCGTGGGACATTCTCACCAGAGGACTGGAGGAAATATGTGGATTGATTATACTGTGTAAAACTGCTACGGTATCGGGAAGAACTTCTATCCTCAAAAAAAAGGAACCTGGAGAAATTAGTCCCAGAGACAAAACCATTCGAGGACATTTAAAAACACAGTTGGATGTCAGTATGAAGAGTCAAGCTGCCAAATTATGAAATGGCCCTTTCTTGCGTTAATAAATTGTGCACATCACTGCCAGCAATAATCTCAAAAGAAAGCCAGGGAAATCGATTCATTATAAAGATGGATGTGATGTCACTGAGGTGCCATGTTTAACTTCAACGTTGTTTGACTTGTGAACTGGTATTAAATTGGATCGTTAAAGTAAACCAGTTACTGTTGTTGGGTCAGATCTGACGTGTTTGCAAAATTTGCAGTTGAGAAGGTTAACACTGAAAGGGGGTGGGAGGTTTGTTGTGCTTTGGGTCATAAGGGTTCCGGATGGAAGAGCTGACTGAGCAACAACACTGGAAATACTCCTCTACTGGAAACACTCCTCTATCACCCCCAGCACCCCTTCCCCCGGCACCTTCCCGTGCAAGCGCAGGAGATGCAACACCTGCCCATATACCTCCCCCCTTCCCACTGTCCAGGGCCCCAAACATCCCTTCCAGGTGAAATAGCAATTTACTTGTACTTCTTGCAATCGAGTTATAGTAATCTGGGATGTTATGATTAAGGTTATCCACCAGGTGGTGCTGTAGCCAATGCTGCTGCTAAGATCAGGGGTTGCTTCCTGTTAAGGTCAGGAGATTTGCTTCCTGTCAAGGTCAGCAAAGGTGCAATGCCTGGATGCAAGTCTGCCTGGTTGTTTCGCAGTCGTTTAATAAAGTACTCATATTAATCCTAATACCTCGCCTCTTCAAGTCCTTGTCTCACTATATGGATTTATCACATTTGGCGACGAGGTAACTAAAGGACCCTGAATAAAGAAGAAAAGTCTGCCAGGATGTTTAAACAACAAAATTACGAGCTACGGTTAGCTACCAGCTGGAAGAGAGCATAGCTGCCACGGTAGGAACGGTTTCCGCTTTTGATAGTCAAGCACAAACCTGGGAGGAATACTGTGAAGTGTTGGGTTATTTTTTCGAAGCAAATGAAATAAATGATGCCGGAAAAAGGAAAGCCATTCTGCTTAGTTCAGTGGGAAGCCAAACCTACAGTTTGATGAAGAATCTGCTCAGTCCTGAAAAGCCTGGAGACAAATCATTTGTTGAATTAGTGGCCTTGCTAAAAGAACATTTCAACCCTAAGCCTAGTGAGATTGTGCAGAGGTTCAAGTTTAATTCAAGGAACGGGAAAGAGAAAGAGAGTGTAATAGACTATGTAGCGGAGTTGCGTAAATTAGCACAAGATTGCAATTATGGGAACAATCTGAAGGAAATGCTGAGAGATAGGCTAGTTTGCGGAATAATGGACGGCCGAATGCAACGCAGATTATTATCCGAGACTGGGCTTACTTATGAAAAAGCATTGGAACTTGCTCACGCCATTGAGAGAGCGAACCGAAATGTAAAAGAAAT
The DNA here is from genome assembly GCF_052327205.1 of Somniosus microcephalus. Lineage (NCBI taxonomy): Eukaryota > Metazoa > Chordata > Chondrichthyes > Squaliformes > Somniosidae > Somniosus > Somniosus microcephalus. Next base: position 24,025,027 of record NC_140989.1, read on the forward strand.
ACAGGGTTCAGACAGGGCTAATGCTACGCAAGTTGCAGGTCAGGTTGTTGTGCACAAGGGCGATCACCTGGCGAGTGAATGCCGGTTTCTGGAGGAGAAGTGCTACAAGTGTGGGAAACAAGGACACATAAAACGAGCTTGCAGGGCGAAATCACCTGTGGAGGAATCCAAACCAAAAGGGGGAGGACAGCAAAACCAAGGGAGAGAAGTGAAAAAACATGGAGCACACCACATCAGCAGGGAAGCTGAGGAAGAAGAGCACATGTTCATAATGTATAGCATGTTAGAGAACATTCCAAAAGTGGCTCCTATCACATTGCAACTGACAGTAAATGACTCTAAGGTGAACTTTGAAGTGGATACAGGGTGCGGCGTGACCATAATGAACAAGGCAGAGTACTCAAAATTGTGGAACCGTGCAAAAGTTCCAGAGTTAAAGCCTTGCTCCCTGCATCTTAAAACATATACAGGTGAACGAGTAGCGACATTAGGTACAGCTAATGTAACTGTGGGACACAGTGGAACAGCTACCTGTAGTTATAGTATCAGGTACCGGACCAAACCTGTTAGGTCGGGGCTGGATAAAAGAACTTAAATTAGACTGGGGAGCAGTACATCAAATAGATGCGGGCAAACAGTTGACTTTGCAAGAAGTGTTGAGTGAACATGAGAAGATGTTCAAGGAGGAACTTGGCACATTTAATGGCCCCCCAGCTAAGATTTATGTAGACAAGGAGGCACCGCCAAGGTTTTTTAAACAATAACCTGTGCCTTATGCCATGAAGCCAAAGGTAGAGGCTGAGCTTGACCGTCTATTGAGAGATAACATACTGGAGCCAGTGAAATGTTCGGAATGGTCAGCTCCCATAGACTCTGTGGAGACTATAAATTGACAGTCAATCGGGTGTCCAAATTAGAGCAGTATCCGATTCCCAAAACAGAGGATCTCTTTGCAAACCTGGCTGGAGGAAAGAAATTCACAAAGTTGGATATGAGTCATGCCTACTTGCAGATTACACTGGATGACGAATCAAAGAAGTATGTCACCATAAATACACACAAGGGCTTGTTTACATATAACCGCTTACCGTTTGGTGTCTCATCTAGTCCAGCTCTCTTCCAGAGGACAATCGAAGGTGTACTGCAAGGGATTCCACATGTTTCCATCTATCTGGATGACATTCTGGTGACGGGAAGAACCGACCAGGAGCATCTGAGCACTCTGAGAGAGGTACTACAGAGATTAGAGAGGGCAGGGTTCCGGCTCAAGAGGAGTAAGTGCACTTTCCTGGGGAATGAGGCAGTGTTCCTGGGACACAGAGTGGACGCCACCGGGCTCCATCAACTCAAGGAGAAGGTACAAGCACTGCAGGACGCCCCTGCTCCCACCAATGTGGCTGAGTTAAAAGCTTACCTGGGACTGCTGAACTATTATAACAGGTTTTTACCAAACTGGTCAACTGTGTTAGCACCTTTTCACAAACTACTGCACAAGGAGACACAGTGGCAGTGGGGAGAGGAGCAGGGGGTTTCATTTGAACAGTCCAAGAAACTGATGCTGTCATCGGATGTGCTGGTTCACTACAATGCAGAGAAAGACATCATTCTCTCTTGTGATGCTTCACCTTACGGGGTGGGGGCAGTTCTTTCACACTGCATGGAAGATGGAACTGAAAGACCAATAGGGTTTATGTCCCGAACTCTAACACCAGCGGAAAAAAACTATTCCCAGTTAGACAAAGAGGGGTTAGCAGTAATGTTTGGGTTACAGAGGTTCCACAAGTACATATATGGCAGGAAGTTCACCATATGCACCGATCATAAACCTCTCTCTTTTCAATGAAATGAAAGCAGTTCCACAGATGGTGTCACCCCGGATCCAGAGGTGGGCAGTGACGTTGAGGGCATATGAGTATGTCATCGTCTACAAGGCGGGCAAGTACCATGGGAACGCAGATGCCTTGAGCCGTCTTCCACTGCCAGGCACACCTATCCGTGCAGCTCCAGAGGACAGAGTTTTGATGTTGGAGGACACTGACACGGCACTTGTGACTGCAGTGCAAGTAAGAACATGGACAGGTAAAGATCCAGTACTGCCTAGAGTTCGAGAATATGTGGTGAGGGGATGGCCACAGCATCCGGAAGGGGCTGACTTCACACCCTACAGTGTCAGGAAAACAGAGCGTGTGCAGGATGGTTGCGTGTTGTGGGGAGCACGAGTGATTATTCCACAGCCAGCACGACCGTCTATCCTAGAGCAACTACATCAGTGTCATCCTGGGGTCTCGCGTATGAAAGCCTTGGCTAGGAGTTACTTGTGGTGGCCAAAGCTAGATGAGGAGATAGAAAATCTAGTCAAGACATGCAGCACTTGTCAGGAACACCGGAAGGCACCAACAGCGGCTCCTCTCCACCCCTGGGAGTGGCCGGATAAACCATGGAGAAGATTGCACTTAGATTATGCGGGTCCATTCATGGGGAAGATGTTCCTCATAACCATTGATGCACATTCCAAATGGATGGATGTTTATCCTGTAAATTCTGCTTCCGCCACTACTACTATAGACTGCCTGCGTCGGAGCTTCAGTAAGCAAGGGCTACCGGAGATCGTGGTGAGTGACAATGCCACTTGTTTTGTGAGTACAGAGACAAAAGAGTTCTTGAGAAAAAATGGCATAGTGCAGGTGACCTCGGCTCCATATCATCCGTCCTCAAATGGACTTGCGGAGAGAGCCGTACAAACATTTAAAGAGATGATTGAAAAAAGTGCAGAAGGGAGTTGAGCAGCCAAAGTGTCACGGGTTCTGTTCAGCTGTAGAATAACACCTCAGTCCACCACAGGACTCTCTCCTGCTGAAATGTTATTAGGTCGTAGACTACGCTCCACTCTTGACCTTGTCCACCCAGACCTAAAAAGGAAAATGGAAAACAGACAAAACAAACAAAAAGAGAACCATGAACAAAGAGCCGAAGTTTTGGAGAAGGAGATGCGGTCCTTACCAGGAATTTCAGTTATGGACCCAAGTGGATTCCTGGCTTCATAGACTCAGTGACCGGTCCCGTATCATACAAGGTCATGTTGGGTGATGGTAGGGTAGTACACAGACATGTAGATCAGATACTTACCAGACAAGGGGAAATTGAAATGAAGGTTCCAGATGCAATGGCTGAGGACAGGTTTGCCCCCAGTTACCCAAGTGCATCTGTGGTGCCACCACCAGGGACAGACAATTCCACAGGAACCCATTCATCAAGAGGAAACCATCGTTGCAGAGTCAGATACTCTGAGCACTGCTCAGGAGCAGCTGGTGGCTTCACCACAAACAAGCAGGGACTTTACTGTCAGACATTCACAAAGGACTCGCAAGCCACCAGAGAGATTGATACTGACCTGTTAGATTCGTCAAGTATGGAACATGGTGAATGGAGACTTCTTATGTAACCCTTAGGAATGGTTGTTTGTTAAGAAATTCATACTGAAATCTTAAGGGGGGAGGGATATAGTAATCTGGGATGTTATGATTAAGGTTATCCACCAGGTGGTGCTGTAGCCAATGCTGCTGCTAAGGTCAGGGGTTGCTTCCTGTTAAGGTCAGGAGGTTTGCTTGCTGTCAAGGTCAGCAAAGGTGCAATGCCTGGATGCAAGCCTGCCTGGTTGTTTCGCAGTCATTTAATAAAGTACTCGTATTAATCCTAATAGCTCGCCTCTTCGAGTCCTTGTCTCACTATATGGATTTATCACACTAGTATACTGTATTCACTGCTCACGATGTGGTCTCCTCTACATTGGGGAGACCAAACGCAGATTGGGTGACCGCTTTGTGGAACACCTCCGTTCAGTCCGTAAGGGTGACCCCGAGCTTCTGGTCGCCTGTCATTTCAATTCACCGTTCCATTCCCGCTCAGACCTCACCATCTGCGGCCTCTTGCATTGTTCCATGGAAGCTCAGCGTAAGCTCGAGGAACGGCACCTCATCTTCCGATGAGGCACTTTACAGCCTTCCGGGCTCAATATCGAGTTCAACAATTTCAGATCATAACCTCGGCCCCTATTATATTTTTTATCCACACTTTTCCTTTTTTTCTCCGGGTTCGAATCCGGCCTCGGGCGACTGTCTGTGTGGAGTTTGCACATTCTCCCCGTGTTTGCGTGGGTTTCCTCCGGGTGCTCCGGTTTCCTCCCACAGTCCAAAGATGTGCGGGTTAGGTTGATTGGCTATGATAAATTGACCCTTAGTGTTAGGGGGATTAAATACGTGGGGTTACGGGGATAGGGTGGGATATGTGTTGGTGTAGGGGTTACGGGGATCGGGTGGGATATGTGTTGGTGCAGGCTCGATGGGCCGAAATGGCCTCTATCTGCACTGTGGGGTTTCTGTGATTCTGTGATTTCTTGTTTCTTTACCTGTCCTATTACTATCTCGTCTCACCTTGAATATCTCTTAATGTCTCTTCTTTCATCCCCTCCCCCATTTCACAGCCCCCCAAACTGCCTTTTAATCTTTTTATTTCCTGCCTTTTTTTTCTCAGTTCTGTAGAAGGGTTTCGACCCGAAACGTTGACTCGGTTTCTCTCTCCACGGATGTTGCCTGGCCTGCTGAGTTTTTCCAGCGTCTTCTGTTGTTACACTGGAAATAATATTGATTTGAAACAAACTCGGAAAGCAAGGATGGACAAGCCCTTTTTATATCTTAAAACATTTATAAATAGTAAATAAGGCGGCTGAATTCATTAATGTTAGTGCTCGGCAGATAATAATTGGAGGTTTTAAATGGTCCCCATTTATTAGCATGGAGCTGATTATCCGTGCCAACGAACGAACGGATGATTGAACGATTGAATGGGTAAATGATGCCAATAGGACTGGCGTGATATGTTTTTTTTTCTTGGTTTATTGAAATAGTGGTAGTTTGTACTGTAAATATTATTGATTTATTTGTAAAAATTTATCATTGCATTTATATTGTTAACCATAACGCTGTTTTTTTAAGGCTTTATTCTTTTCTTATTGTGGTCAATGGATGTAATGGATTTACTTTGTAATTGATGAGTTGTATAAATACTGTTGTACTTGAATTAAAAAAAACACCTTTGCGGCCTTCTGCGCCTGCGCGCGGTATCATGCGTCCGGGCTCACCCTTCTGCGCACGCGCGCGGTATCATGCGTCCGGGCTCACCCTTCTGCGCACGCGCGCATTGTTTATCAGGCTGTGTGGAGGAAAGAACAAACCGCCCCCTTTTCCGAATCCCTCATTGGATGTTGTGACTGTCAATCATCTCCGGTGTGGGTGGGGGGAGATGGTTGAAATGACGTCACAAGAAAGCGGGGAGGAGACAATCCAACCAGGGGGCGGTGAATGAAACCGACGTCCCGTCCTCCCTTACGTCACCCGGCTTTGCGCGTGACATAACCGTTAGAGGAAAGTGGTGGGGGGGGGGAGGGACTGGTTCGCTGGCTTGCTCTGACGTCAACTGCCTTAACCCCCGCCTCCCTCCTTGAGTTGGAAGCTGATTGGTCTGTTGGAACGTCAGTCAGGCCCCCCACCCCCCGTGGACGGTGGGCGGGGCCGGGCCGGGCGGTTCGGTGCGAGTCAGAGCGCTCGGACGAATGGAGCGGCGGTCGCCATTAACGCGCTGAGGAAAAAACGGATCAGTCAGATCGTGGGTCTGTTTATATATTAAAAAAATTCAAGTGGAGCGGAAGGGAACTATATATATTCATCAATCTTTTAAGAAAAGAATCTCTCAAATCTATTTTTTTTTTAAATTTCAATCACTCAGCGTTGGTCTTTCTCCTCAGCCGCCTCTCAGGTTACCCCCTGGCCCGGCCCCCCGAGTGTCTGAGCAGCGAGTCCGCCTTCACTTGGCTCTCAAGGGGAAGGGGGTGTGGTGGTGGCGGGGAGGGGAGGGTAATGTCGGAAGGGGAAAAAGCGACGACGACGGTGGCGGCGGCTGCTGCTGCGGCGGCGGACAAGGCGGCGGAGGCCATGAGCGCGACGGCCGAGGTGGACGACGAGGAGGAGGAGGAGAGCGAGGACGAGAGTGAGATCCTGGAGGAGAGTCCGTGTGGTCGCTGGCAGAAGCGCCGGGAGGAGGTGAGCTTATTGAACGGGACGAGCAGTGGTGAGCTCTTTAAAGGCGACTTATCTACGCGCGCCAGCCCCCCTTTTTAATTGAAGCTTTTTAAAGCAAAACTTCCCCCGTTTTTTTTCCAGGTGGAATAAAAGCTTAATTTGAAACAAGTTTGCGCAAACTTGTGGCTTTGTTGGTGTCATGTACTTTGTTTTACATAGAAACATAGAAGATAGGAGCAGGAGTAGGCCATTCGGCCCCTCGAGCCTGCTCCGCCATTCAATGAGATCATGGCTGATCATCCAAATTCAGTACCCTGTCCCTGCCTTCTCCCCATATCCCTTGATCCCTTCTTGAATATATTTAATGAATTGGCCTCCGCTGCCTTCTGTGGTAGAGAATTCCACAGGTTCACCACTCTCTGTGTGAAGAAATTCCTCCTCATCTCTGTCCTAAATGGCTTACCCCTTATTCTTAGACTGTGACCCCTGGTTCTGGACTCCCCCGACATCGGAAACATCCTTCCTGCATCTAGTCTGTCTAATCCTGTTAGAATTTTATAAGTTTATAAGCAGGCAATAATAATAATTAAAAAATGCTGCTAATGTACAACAGGCTCCTCGGTATCCATGAAGGAAAAGGACAGGTTGATGATGCCTGGGCTGTGAAGTCTCTTGATCAGAGAAGTGTGCCGCTTGCTAAAAGGGGCAGAATGGAGCTGTGGGTGCCGCTGCTACTTCTGCTTCCCCCCTCCACCCCATTTCAGCTCCTACATTGTGAAAATACTGAGCCTCCAGTGACGATGTGTCTCAGCCCATGGAAAATCAGTTCTGGTGACACTCTTTTAGTTTTATACAGAGTGCAGCTGTTTTTTATTTAAAGCCAAGCTTTCTCTTCTGAAAATATCTAGCACTTGGTTGCCCTCCTTGGAGCAGAGCAGGCTCAGAGGAGATTTGATGGAGGTGTTTAAAATCATAAATAAAGAGAAACCGTTTCCAGTGGCTGAAGGGTCGATAACCAGAGGGGACAGATTTAAGGTGATTGGCAAAAGAACCAGAGGTGACATAAGCAAGAACATTTTACGCAACGAGTGTTTACGATTTGGCGTGCTCTGCCTGATGGAGTGGTAGATACAGATTCAAGAGTAGCCTTCAAAAGGGAATTGAATAAACACTTGGAGAAAAAATTGCAGGGATATGGGGAAAGAGCGGAGGAGTGAGTCTAACTGGGTTGCTCTTTGAAAGAGCCAGCACTGACTCAATGGGCTGAATGGCCTCCTTCTGTGCTGTACTCTTCTATGATTCCATAACTTGCGTATTAGTCTGCAAAAATTTGGAGTATAGGAGACAAATATTCTATTCCATTGAATAGCAATGCTAACTGTTTGGAGGAGGGGGGGGTGGGGAGTTTTATTTGGCTTGGATTTTGTTGATAGCGGATACCCTGGATAGAGACAGGTGCCAAACTCCCGTGATTGAAACTTGTGTTGTCGTCGTACTGGCTGCTTTGGAGCGCAGTAATAGCAAGATTTATTTCACTGCATATTATGGGAAATCAAATGTCCAGTAGTGCTCAAAGGTGATCTATCATTCCAGTTTAAAAATATATACATTTTGTAGATGTAACCCTATTTGTTATCTTTGTGCTGTTCCAATTTTGGAAATACCATGCCACAAAAGGAATGGCCCCATTTATGTTCAATATTTCACCCCTCAATAAAGGATTCATAACTTTTTCTTGTACCTCAAATTTAAATTAATCTCTAGCATGTCCGCAATCCGCACCTCACTGAATTGGGTGCGTAAGAGCATAAGAAATAGGAGCAGGAGTAGGCCATTTGGCCCCTCGAGCCTGCTCCGCCATTCAGTAAGATCATGGCTTTATGCAAGCTTTGTTTCCGAGCTGAGCTTCTGCCCCACATCTTCTGCATCGCAAAGACCGCCTACTTCCACATTTGTTACATCATCTGCATCAGCTGATCTGCTGTTGAAACCATTGTCCATGCCTCTGTCACCTCCAGTCTTGACCATTCCAATGCTTTCCTACCCAGTCTCCCGCTGATCATCACCCTGTCCTTGCTGATCTACAGTGGTTTCCGTTCCTCCAATTTAAGATTCTTGTGTTTTTATCCTTTCATGGCCTCACCCCTTCCTACCTCTAACTTCTTCCAGCCCTGCACCCTCCTCCCCCAGAACACTCTATCCCCAAACTGGTGCCAAGTCAAACGCACAGGGTTGGTCAAAGAGGTAGGGTTAAAGGAGGAGAGAGAAGTGAAGAAGTTTAGGGAGAGAATTCCAGAGCTAAGGGCTTGGACTGCTGAAGACACGGCTGCCAGTGGGAGATGCACAGGAGGCCAGAGTTGGAGTAATGTAGAGTTCTCAGAGGGTTGTAGGGCTGGAGGAGGTTACAGGGAGGGGACAATGCATGAAGGGATTTGTAGATGAGAATTTTAAATTGATAGTGTTGCAAGACTGGGAGTCACTAGGTCAGAACACCAGGGTGATAGATGAGCACAACTTGGTGTGGGTCAGCATTCGGGCAGCAGAGCTTTGCTTCAGCTGACGTTTGTGGAGGAGGGACACTGGGAGGCCAGCTTGGAGAACTTTGGAATAGTTGAATCTGGAGGTGCTAAAGACATGGATGGTAGGGCGGAGACGGGTGATGTTTCGGATGCGCAAGTAGGCAGTCTTTGTGATGGAGGGGTTATGGGGTCGGAAGCTCAGCTCGTTGTCAAATAAAATGCTGAGGTTGCAAAGAGTCAGCTTCAAACTGATAGTGGCAGGGAAGAGGCGTGGAATTGGTGACAGTACGGTGTTTGTAGCCGGGGGTGGAGATTGTGTTTCACGATGTTTAACTGGAGGAAATTGCGGCTCAGCCAGGCCTGGCTGTTGGACAAGCAGACTGACAATGCTAAGGGTCCAGAGGCGTTGGAGAGGTGAAGCTGGATGTCATCAGCATATGTGTGGAACCAGACCCCCCTGTTCGGATGTTGTCATTGAGCTGAAGCTTGTAGATGATGAAGAGGAGGGGACCAAGGCGAGATCTGTGGGTGACTACAGAGTGAATGGTGTGTGGTGGGAAGAGAAGCCATTGATGGAAATGCTCTGGCTATGATTGGATAGGTAATGGTGGAGATGTGCTTTTTCGTTGCTGAACAATGGAGGAGTGGCGTTTAAGGAGGTTAGTGTAGTTAGCTGCGTCAAAGGCTGCAGAGAAGGACGCAGAGGATGTCATTTGTGACTTTGATTAGTGCTCTTTCAGTGTTGTGGTCGGGGCAGAAAATTAATTGGAGAGATTCAACTGTGAAGTTGCGGGAAAGATGGGCACAAATTGGAGAGGCAAGTTCAAGAATCTTTGAGGGAAGGAATTTTGCAAGGCCAGAGGAGTGGAGTGTTTTTTTTTTGAGGAAGGGGTGAAAATGGTAGTGTTGCAAGGGGGACAGCACCTCGGGAGAAGGAACCATTTACAATTTAAGCCAGTATTAGGGCCAAGAAAGGAAATTGGGTGGGAACGAGGTCAACGGCGCAGACAGTGGGCAGGATGGACAGGATGCACTCAGATGGCCTGAGATGAGATGAAATAAGTTTAACCATATAAATAAAGTATCTTGGAGCAGCAAAACTAGTTTCATTAATGTCACTTCCATGAAATTAAATATGATTACATGCTGAGGGAATATCTGTGGTCGAAATCCATTTTTCACTTCCTTTCTCCCAATCCTTTTGTTTTACAACATAATGCTTGCTGTGAAATGAATGCACAAGCAGCACTAATGGAATTAGCAAGGGAGAAGTTGCAATCTGTTTTCTCTCCGACTGTTTATGACCAAGCTAAGATTTGTTTGTGTCATGCACATCAGTGTTTTCCAGCTTTGTCTTTAGAGTTGTGGAAGCCGGATGAGGACAGGATCTGTCTGATGGTCAAGCAGATGAATAGTATGATCTGCCTGCAGCTGAATAACTTGCCTACACCAGACTGACCTTCACGTATGAACCCATACACTTGGACTAGATGGCAGAGGGTGCCAGCCAGGCATCTTGGTCACATAACAGAAAACGCTGGAGAAACTCAGCAGGTCAGGCAGCATCTGTGGAGAGAGAAACAGCGTTAACGTTTCAGGTCGAAACCCTTCGTCAGAACTGGAAAAAGCAGGAAATGGAACAGGTTTTTAAGCAAGTTTAGAGGCTGGGAAAGGGGGGAGGGGAGGAAAGAACAAAAGGGAAGGTCAGTGATAGTGTGGAAGGCAGGAGAAGTAAAGAGGCATTAAGAGATATTCAAGGCGAGAGGAGATGGTAATGGGACAGGTTAAAAAACAGGATGGCTCTGGATGGAGTGTGAATTGTGCTGGCAGAATGAAAGACAGCTGCCATGTGGGGGAAAAAAGCACAAATAAAAAGTGAGGATAAAAAAATGTGATGGGGCCGGGGTTATGATTTGAAATTGTTGAACTCGATGTTGAGTCCAGAGGGCTGTAAAGTGCCTAATCGAAAGATGAGGTGCTGTTCCTCGAGTTTACGCTGAGCTTCCGTGGAACAAAGCAAGAGGCCGCGGACAGTGAGGTCCGAGTGGGAATGGAGCGATGAATTAAAGTGACAGGCGTCCGGAAGCTTGGGGTCCCCCTTACGGACTGAACGGAGGTGTTCCGCAAAACGGTCACCCAATCTGCGTTTGGTCTCCCCAATGTAGAGGAGACCACATCGTGCAGGGTGACCCCGAGCTTCCGGTGGCCTGTCACTTTAATTCACCGCTCCATTCCCACTCAGACCTCACCGTCCTCGGCCTCTAGCATTGTTCCACGGAAGCTCAGCGTAAGCTCGAGGAACAGCACCTCATCTTCCGATTAGGCACTTTACAGACCTCTGGACTCAACATAGAGTTCAACTATTTCAGATCATAACCTCGGCCCCTATCATTTTTTATCCACACTTTTTGTTTGTGTTTTCTTCCCTCCCACATGGCAGCTGTCCTTCATTCTGCCAGCACAATTCACACCTCATCTAGAGCCATCCTTTGTTTCTTAACCTGTCCCATTACCATCTCCTCTTGCCCTGACTATCTCTTAATGCCTCTTTACTTCTCCTGCCTTCCATCCTATCACAGACCTTCCCTTTTGTTCTTTCATCCCCCTCCCCCATTTCCCAGCCCCTAAACTTGCTTTAAAATCTGTTCCATTTCCTGCTTTTATCCAGTTCTGACAAAGGGTCATTGACCTGAAACGTTGACTGTTTCTCCACGGATGCTGCCTGGCCTGCTGAATTTTTCCAGCGTTTTCTGTTGTTATTTCAGATTTCCAGCATCCGCAGTATTTTGCTATTGTATCTTGGTCACATATCCTCGCTTTTCAAACAAGAAATCTGTTTCTTTTGCCTCTCTGCCATATAAAGTAGAGGGTTGGAAAGATATTTTTGAAGTTTGTGTGCAACATACTGCCCGTACTCTGTCAGCCTTAACATTGGACAGGTCTACAGTCAACAGACTGCAATGGCACTTTGACACTAGGGAGCTCGTATTTGGAATGAGATCAATAACCCGCAGCAAATTGGCTTGTGTTCTTAAGGTGTAAGGCAAGGCATTCCTGTGAATGTTGCCCGTCTGTGGTGAAATCTTGTTCCTTATATCACACGTGAAGGAGTAGCTAATTTCTGACTTAAGCGCGGAGGTAAGTTTAGGAGGCACTTCTTATCCAAGGTGCAGCCCCATTTTTTTTTAAGGGGAAAAAAAATGCACTCATTTTTAAAAATCTGTTTCCTTACCTGCAGGGAGATGCACCAGATCAGATCTCCCTGCTAGCTAGGTCGCTCCATTGATCTCTCAGGCTGAGTGCGGTCTTGGGATGATTACATCAAAAACCTGGGCCGTAACTTCCATCCAGCCAGAGAGCTGATCTGGGGCCATGAGACCCAGGGAAAGGCTGCTGTCAGTTTACCATCTTCAAGTTTTTAATGGGTTTACAGAAAGCGTGACTCTCTAACACACTTTTATCCATTTTACTGAAATATAGCTCAGTAAAAATCCGACTGCTGAGCAACCTAAAAATATTTGACTAATGCTAAAGTCTGTAGCCAACAACGTGTGTTTATATAGTGCCTAATCTGGGAATTTATGAACACGGCTGGACAAATGTTAGGATGGGTCGCAAGGGCATTTAACTGTGAGATCGAACCAATTTTAATCACTGGTGGAATATTGTTTGTGTTGGGTAGCAAAAACGTGTATGCTTTGGAGTGGGTTCCGAGAACAGCAAAGTAGATGCAGGTTTCACCACAGTTTCATCAGATAATCTCAGCTGGGGTGCAAAGTTCTTGTCAATTTTCTCTCCTTTACTGCTGACGCACGCTCTAATGTGTGCCAGCAGCCTGCTCATCCTTCATGCTTCAGTCTGGGTACTGAGTATAGATGGGCTATTTCATGGGGGGGGCCATCACAGCCAACCCTGATCTTGTGCTCACTCAACGTCTGCATTTGTGCACCTTCCAGTAGGTGTCCTCTGATATCAATTATTGAGAACCTGGGCTAATTTTTCATTTTTCCTTCTTCCTTCAAAGACCGACGACAACTCTAGTGTACTAGTTGCTGCTCCAGCTAAGATCATTTAACGCCCAGTTCAATACAAGACTAGGAGCGACACCTGGTCTGTATGGCTTTGCGATACACTGCCATCAGTAGGATTTAAGTTGTTAGAGGCAAAAATAATGCTTTCATTTTCTTGGCCTAATCCAGTGTTCTACTGAGCGTGTCAATTCACCGTCTCTAGATTCATTACTGTGCAGTCCTTTTGGCTGATCTTGAATTGCCAATTTTAAAATTTGGTTTTGGTGATTCTACCTTTTTGTAAAAAAAAAAAAAATTCAAAGGCGTCATATGTTTGAGTGCCAATGCACCCTGTCCTTTTATTGTGATGGAAGGAAGAAACGTCCTCAATAGCTGTTTGACTTGTGTGGAGTCCTTTACGTTAAAGGAGCTATGCTACTTTGCCTCACACTTCAGCTGGCTGATGTTCAGAGAGGGTATAAACAACATTAAAAATTATACCAGACTTTTCCTAATACTGCCAGGATAACCAGACTGTGTCACTGTGCACTCAGTATATTGGCATTGTAAACTTAAAGTTTATAAATTCAAGTCGGAAAATACCAAAGATGAGCATTCCAGCAAGTCCTTCAGTTTCAGGAGATTCAATCTAAGACTGACTCTTTAGATGAATTCAATTTGTTCTGAAGTAGTTACATTGTTTAAGAGCAACGAGGGCAGTTTATGTATTCTGTGTGATCATCCGATTAGTTTGTGAGATGCAATAGTAAGTGGAATTTACATTGTGTATTTAATGTTTACCTAAGCTGTAGAGGTTCAATTTTCTTTGCAAAAGTTTTCGTTGCGCACAATGCAGGTTGTCTTTTTTTTTATCAAGTAGTCATGTGTCCAAAACTAACCACTTCCTCCTGCTGCTTAATCTCGGTGGAAATCTTTGCGCAGTCAGTGCTTATTTTTGTTTGAGATCTGGCGGACTGAGTGCATTGAACAGATCCGTGTCTTTAAGCGAATGTCAGTTTGCAGTAATGCCTCATTCGGTTTATTTAAAGTTGTTTTCTACCTCTTTCCTTCCCTCTTCCCCTGCAATCCCAGTTTGTACAGAGGCTAGTGTGCAAGAAGTGAAGTTAGCTTACATTGGAAATGCCTGTAGTATTCTAGGCAGTAGAGAAGAACAACTTTCATTGATTAATACTGGAGGTATTCAATACCTTGTAGTATGGACTTCGTGTTCTCTCCTGGGAATGCGAGGACTGGTTTCAAAAATGAAATCCCATGCATTCCTTTTTGGAATTTGGTTGACTGGTGTGGTTATACAGCACTTCTAACTCAGTTGCCTGAATGTATCCTTTATTCAACTTTGCCCACCCAAAGAATACATAGAAACATAGAAGATAGGAGCAGGAGTAGGCCATTCGGCCCCTCAAGCCTGCTCCGCCATTCAATGAGATCATGGCTGAGCATCCAAATTCAGTACCCTGTCCCTGCCTTCTCCCCATATCCCTTGATCCCTTTAGCCTCAAGAAATATATGCAACTCTTTCTTGAATATATTTAATGAACTGGCCTCCACTGCCCTCTGTGGCAGAGAATTCCACAGGTTCACCACTCTCTGGGTGAAGAAATTCCTCCTCATTTCAGTCCTAAATGGCTTACCCCTTATCCTTAGACTATGACCCTTGGTTCTGGACTCCCCGGCCATCGGGAACATCCTTCCTGCATCTAGTCTGTCCAGACCTGACAAAATTTTATAGGTTTCGATGAGATCCCCTCTCATTCTTCTAAACTCCAGCGAGTACAAGCCCAATCGACACAATCTCTCCTCATACGTCATTCCTGCCATCCCAGGTATCAGCCTGGTGAATGTTCGCTGCACTCCTTCCATGGCAAGAACGTCCTTCCTCAGGTAAAGTGACCAAAACTGCACACAATACTCAAGGTGCGGTCTCACCAAGGCCCTGTACAACTGTAGCAAGACATCCTTGTTCCTTTACTTGAACCCTCTTGCTACGAAGACCAACATACCATTTGCCTTCTTAACCGCCTGCTGCACCTGCATGCTTACCTTCAGCGACTGGTGCACAATAACACCCAGGTCTCTCTGCACTTCCCCTTCTCCCAATCTATTGCCATTCAAATAATCTGCCTTCCTGTTTTTGCCACCAAAGTGGATAACCTCACATTTATCCACATTATAGTGCATTTGCCATGTTTCTGCCCAATCACCCAACCTGTCCAAATCTTACTGGAGTTTCACGACATCCTCCTCACAGCTTACCCTCCCACCCAGCTTTGTGTCGTCTGCAAATTTGGAGATATTACATCCAATTCCCTCATCCAGATCATTAATATATATTGTGAACAGCTGGGGTCCTAGGACCGATCCTTGCGGTACCCCACTAGTCACTGCCTGCCACTCGGAAAACGACCCGTTTATTCGAACTTTTTGCTTTCTGTCCGCCAACCAGTTCTCTATCCATGTCAGTACCTTGCCCCCAATCCCATGTGCCTTAATTTTGCACGCTAATCTCTTATGTGGGACTTTATCGAAAGCCTTCTGAAAGTCCAAATACACCACATCCATTTTGCAAAATTATGTCTTGTATCCATCTTGATGCGTTAAATCCAACTTATTTTCTACATGGTTACCACTCTTGGCTTAATTCTATTATGTCTTACTAGCACATGACTAAAACATGATATTTGATTGGGCAAGAGGGTGATCGCGCTCATCACAGCCATGTACCACACTAGGGTTTTTGGTTTTTCATTGCAGAGGGTTCATGAAATTATTTGGCAGAATGTTATCTCCTTATTTATTTTAAAGAGGTTAATTATATTTCTTATTCAAAGTTTGCTTCAGTTATACAGGGCATTGGTGAGACCACATCTGGAGTACTGTGTACAGTATTGGTCTCCTTATTTAAGGAAGGATGTAAATGCGTTGGAAGCAGCTCAGAGAAGGTTTACTAGACTAATACCTGGAATGGGCGGGTTGCCTTATGAGGAAAGTTTGGACAGGCTAGGCTTGTATCCGCTGGAGTTTAGATTGAAACATACAAGATCCTGAGGGGTCTTGACGGTGGATGTGGAGAGGATGTTTCCTCTTGTGGGAGAATCTAGGACTAGGGGTCACTGTTTAAAAATAAGGGGTCGCCCATTTAAGACAGAGATGAGGAGAATTTTTTTTCTCTGAGGGTCGAGAGTCTTTGGAGCTCTCCCTCAGAGGGTGGTGGAAGCAGAGTGAATATTTTTAAGGCAGAGGTAGATAGATTCTTGGTGAGCAAGGGGTGAAAGGTTATTGGGGGTAGGTGGGAATGTGGAGTAATCAGATCAGCCATAATCTTATTGAATGGCGGAGCAGGCTCGAGGGGCTGAGTGGCCTACCCCTGCTCCTAATTCGTATGTACATTCTTTTCAGTGTAGAATTACGGCTTTTGGGGATTTCTAATACTACAAAATGATGCAGAATTCTGTATGAAAATAAAGATAGTGAGTGGATAATTGGTGCCTAACCATGATTCGAATCATAAGGGGAGGTCGGCACCTGTTTTCTAATTAGGTGTTAATTGCCAGCACAGGTCAATGTATTGGGCAGAATTTTGTCTGCTCCGTCTCTTCTTGTGCCCTACTTCTCTCTCCCTCAGTCATATGGAAACCTACAAATGCGATACTTTAAGCAAACCTGGTTTACCATCTCTGTTTACCTTGTTACTGTGAAATGATGCAGGATAGGGGTAACGTCTTTAATTGAAAGAATAATGGATACAATTATCTAGACATGGTAAAGATTGAAACAGCGATACCTTACAGGTATTTATTGTGTATGTATCATTTTTTATATATCTCTGATATTAAAGCACTGTCTTAAAATGGTCAGCCGTGGCACTGTTTCAAAAGAGCAGGGGCATTATCCCTGGTGTTGTGGCCAATATTTATCCCTCAATCAACATCACTAAAAACAGATTATCTTGTCATTATCATTGCTGTTTGTGGGACCTTGCTGTGCACTTCAAAAGTACTTCGCTGGCTGTAAAGAGCTTTGAGATGTCCTGAGGTTGTGAAAGGCGCTATATAAATGCAAGCCTTTCTTTAAAATTGCCCTTTAGTATCTTTTACATTTTTACTTCACATTGCTTTCATTTAGTTTTGTCATGCCAGTTGTGGGTTTCTGTGCTGATCGTCATTTCCAGTGGGCTTCACATTGATCCATGATGCTATTGTTTGTCCAGAATGTAGCACTTCATCACTCCTTTAACTTTATCCGGCAGTATTGTGCAGGGATTGGATGCAGCAGTGATTTTTGTGCACTGAGTTCTCACCCCTCGAGGGCCTCGTTTTGAACCCAGTCTATATTAATGAGATGAAAGTCTTTGCGACTAGCTGCAAGGCTCATACGTAAAATTAGTTTGAGCAGCCTGATGCTAAATTCATAGTGAGCACAGCTGCACCACATAAAAGTGGTCACAACCGGCTGCAAATCCTCACTCTGAAAGACGATACAGATGGCTGTTGTTTAAAAATGGGAAAAAAAAGTATATTGGTGTGAACTGTTGGTGTTAAGGGTGCTGACGAAACAGCATCACTAATTAAAAATGGCCAAAACAAATAATAATTGTCCATAACAGTAAATAATAACAGTCCAAAGATGTGCGGGTTAGGTTGATTAGCTGTGATAAATTGACCCTTAGTGTTAGGGGGATTAAATACATGGGGTTACGGGGATCGGGTGGGATATGTGTCGGTGCAGGCTCGATGGGCCGAAATGGCCTCTATCTGCACTGTGGGGTTTCTGTGATCTGTGATTTCTGTGAATAATAAATCCTGATTTCGATAAGGTCCCGCATAAGAGATTAGCGTGTAAAGTTAAGGCACGTGGGATTGGGGGCAAGGTACTGACTTGGATAGAGAACTGGTTGGCAGACAGGAAGCAAAGAGTTGGAATAAACGGCTCTTTTTCCAAGTGGCAGGCAGTGACTAGTGGGGTACCGCAGGGATCGGTCCTAGGACCCCAGCTATTCACAATATATATAAATGATCTAGACGAGGGAACTAGATGTAATATCTCCAAGTTTGCAAATGAGACAAAGCTGCGTGGGCGTGTGTGCTGTGAGGAGGATGCCGAGAAACTCCAGTATGATTTGGACAGGTTGGGTGATTGGGCAGAAGCATGGCAGATGCAGTATAATGTGGATAAATGCGAGGTTATCCAATTTGATGGTTAAAAACAGGAAGGCAGATTATTATCTGAACGGCAATAGATTGGGAGAAGGAAGTGCAACGAGACCTGGGTGTCCTTGTGCATCAGTCGCTGAAGGTAAGCATGCAGGTGCAGCAGGTGGCTAAGAAGGCAAATGGGTTCGAGTACAGGAACAAGGATGTCTTGCTGTAGTTGTACAGGGCCTTGGTGAGACCACACCTTGAGTATTGTGTGTAGTTTTGGTCGCCTTATCTGAGGAAGGATGTTCTTGCCATGGAGGGAGTGCAGCGAAGATTCACCAGACTGATACCTGGGATGGCAGGAATGACGTATGAGGAGAGATTGGGCAGATTGGGCTTATACTCGCTGGAGTTTAGAAGAATGAGAGGGGATCTCATTGAAACTTATAAAATTCGAACAGGACTAGACAGACTAGATGCAGGAAGAATGTTCCCGATGGCGGGGGAGTCCAGAACCAGGGGTCACAGTCTAAGGATAAGGGGTAAGCCATTTAGGACAGAGATGAGGAGGAATTTCTTCACCCAGAGAGTGGTGAACCTGTGGAATTCTCTACCACAGAAGGCAGTTGAAGCCAATTCATTAAATATACTCAAGAAGGAGTTAGATATATTTCTTAAGGCTAAAGGGATCAAGGGATATGGGGAGAAAGCAGGGACAGGGTACTGAATTTGGATGATCAGCCATGATCTCATTGAATGGCGGAGCAGGCTTGAGGGGCCGAATGGCCTACTCCTGCTCCTATCTTCTTCTATGTTTCTATGTGCTGAAGTACAATTCTATAGAGGCTGAACACCCTCCCATAACTTGCTCAAGTACCCATTCTTCCTGTGTGCACTTAAACAGTGAGTGACTGCAGGTGATTCAACCACGGGAGTGTCAGGGCCAAGCTTCTGCATAACGTCTACACGGTGCTTTCTAGCAGATCACTGGATAGTGATCAGGAACAGGTTTGCTTATGATCTCTTTCCCCGCCCCCCCCACTCTGCATACGCACAGTTTTAAAAAGTTTGTGCTGTATAGTTTGGGGGACAGTATGGTTCATTGGTTTATCAATATATACTGTCCTGCAGTAGGAAGTGAGCTTGTCTATGGTTCCTGCTGCACTAGTAGAAAGAGGTACAGAGCAGATGCTGGAATATTTTTGTATGAAAGTATTGGGAAAAATCAATAATTCATAACATAACCTCTACGCTTTTTAGAGAAAAAAGAAAGACTTACGCCTTTCAAAACCTCAGGACGTCCAAAAGCGCTTTACTGCCAATGAAGTACTTTTGAAGTGTAATCATTGTTGTAATGTAGGAAACGCTACATCCAATTTGCAAAAAGCAATGTAATAATGACCAGATAATCCGTTTTAGTGATGTTGATTGAGGGATAAATATTGGCCCGGACACCGGGGAGAACTCCTCTTCTTCGAAATAGTGCCATGCAATGTTCCCCTTAATTTGGGTGCACGGTCCCTTTAACAGACTGCGCGGCTCATTCAAAATTTTGCGCGTGCGTGAAATATCCCATTGAAAAGCCAGTGATTGGCCTGCACGTGACCTCCAGACTGGCCAGCTTAACTCGAACATTGGTGCCATGGGTTCTTTTACGTCCACCTGAGAGAGCAGACAGGGCCTTAGCTTAAAGTCTTAGCCGAAAGACAGCACCTCCAACAGTGCAGCACTCCCTTGGTACTGCACTGGAGCGTCAGCCTAGATTTTTGTGCTGTAGTCTCTGGAGTAGGACTTGAACCCACAACCTTCTGACTCCGAGGCAAGGGTGCTACCCACTGAGCCATGGCTAACATTAGAGCAGTCTGCTTGTGTGCATTTGGTGGGGGAAAAAAACTTTGTATAAAAACAACTTGGTAAAATTTGCAGATTTTGTAAACATCATAAAGGTGCAAACTTTCCAAAATTACAGTAAGATCAGTTTTTTTCAGCTAAAAGGAGTTGGTGAGCAGTTCTCAACCCTTCCACAATACATTGCTGTGATTCGTTTATTGCTGTGCGAGTTCTTTCATCAGATTAACTCATTGCTGCGTGGGTTTTCAGGGAGTGGATGTGGTAAGTGGGTCACTAGGTTAGAATGAAGTAAGTACAAGAATGCTACAAAAGGATTGCGTATCTATGCACATGACTGGTGGGGGAGGGTGCATTTCATTCAACAGCGATTTTAATTGCCGGGAGCTGTGCATGTCATATGTTTGGCATTTCTTTTTGCCGGCAGCTAATAATGGAGGAGGGGTACATAAGACTGCTAGACAACTGGCATCTAGAGACTAAAATCTGAATATCTGAAGTGGTGAGCAACACAGTAACTATGGAAGTTTAAGGAGAACAGATCCTCTATTTCTCTAAACTTTATCGCAACTTGAGCAAACTGATAAGTGTGGCCTAAGCCTTGCAACCCAAACAAAGATTGGGAAATCTGAAATAAAAGCAGCAAATGATGGAAATGTGTGTTCCAGGTGGAGATGCTGCATTAAAATAGTTAGTTAGGCAGCAGAGACCCACTGTCGGACTGACCAAGACACACAAGCGGGTGGGTTAGGGAGATAATGGCAGAATGTAAATATGCTAATTTTACAAAGAGGCAACGAATACATTTACTAAGGGAGCAATTTGATCTTGCAGTGGTGGAAAGGAGTGAAAAGTGTTTGGTTTCTTGTGTAAAGGACATCAGTTGGGTGGTGAAAAGTCAATAGAAAGACAAAGGGTGAATAAAATGACTCCCAAATGGAATGAATGCAATGGAATGGGAGAATCGGGCAGAGAGCTAACGTCAGAAGTTGCTAAAATCAACTTGTTATCTATTGCCAAACCCAGTGGCACTGAAACGGATTGTGGCACTTGTCTGTTGCCGTTCCACCAAGATCAGCTAACTTTGCATTGACTAAGCATCAAATGTTAGGCCATCCGGTCTGTATGGTTCAAGTACTCACTGAGCTAAGAGCCATGGGACGTTTTACTACGTTAGAGGCGCTATGTAAATACAGGTTGTTCAGCCAAGAGGTGACTCTCTTGGTTTTTATTTTTGTCCCCGAGATGAGGGAGAAGAGGAAAGATGTTTTGAGACTTGATTTTTCTATTTTCAAAGTGCTACTGTAATGGTATTGAAATTGCAGTCTATACATATATTGATTGCAAAGCTTTTAGATTCTAGCGGGTGCCTTTTTGGTCATCAGATGAGCAAGTAATGACCGGATGCTCTTTAAACTGGAGGTAGCACTTTTAAATAACAGATCTATTGTGCAACCAACTCTTCTGAATTGCTCGCTGTTGAGTTTTATTTCAAATCATTTTCTTATGTTGACCACACTGGTAGAAGGGAGGAAGTTCATCACCGCTAAATATGGACACACGATCCAGCTCTGATCTTTTAACACAATCCAAGGTCTATGGATATGTACCAGAGCATTAATGGAGAATGTGAGGCCTGTACAATTTTTTTTAAATGAAGTTCATGCTAAGACATGGAGGGAGTGCAGCGAAGATTCACCAGACTGATACCTGGGGTGGCAGGAATGACGTATGAGGAGAGATTGGGTCGATTGGGCTTATACTCGCTGGAGTTTAGAAGAATGAGAGGGGATTAGGGTTGCAAAATTCTGGGAATTTTTAAAAGAGGAAACTTTCCATGGGAATTTATGGGAATTTTGAGTTTTTTTGCACACTGATGGTTTTTGTCTCTGACCCTTATATTATCTTTGTCGTCAAAATAGACATACTGTTCCATACAAATAAAAACAGGCTTTCAAAACTTTATTTAGGTTATAATTTTGAACTTTATTGAACCCCCACAAAAAAGACCCATCTAAAATAAAATAAAAAGAGCATCAGCTTATTTAGCCTGTAATTTGTCCTTATTTTGTCCCTTTGAGTCTTCTACTCATGAGTCTTCTGAGTCTTCTACTCCGCATTGCTCCTCCTGATTCTCTGACTCTGGCTCTGACGTGTCCATTTCCTCCTCTGTCAGTGTCTAGCTGTGTGGTGGACACTTCTGTATCTGGCTCAATAAGTTGTAGGTTCGCCCGGATAGCCACCAGTTTCTCCACTCTTTTGTTAGTCAGCCTGTTGCGCACCTTTGTATGCGAATTCCCAAAAAGTGACCAGTTTCGTTCAGAGGCCGCTGATGAAGGTGGGATTTGGAGTATCACCGATGCAATAGGTGACAGGGCCTCAGATGCACAAAGTCCCTTCCACCAGGTATGTGCACTGATATGCTTGCATGATTCCCATATCCCATCCCCATTCCAAAGACCTTGCTTGGTAGCGAACTTTGCCAGACTTCCCAGAACTTTGCCCACATCCAGATTGCGATGGTGTGAGAGGGTAGAAATCGCACTGAGCGCTGTTGATCTGTTCTCCAGAAAGTATTGGTCTCCCAACATGCTTTGGGTCCAGCATGTATGCTGCAGCATGAATCGGCTTGACACAAAATTCTTGACGCATCTGTATGAATTGAACAATTGCCTTCTCCTCTGCTTTGAGCAGCAGGGATGTGGGTAGGGCAATGCTGATTTGTTCTTTTAAATCAGTAAAAAGCCTGAGAACATCTGACAAGACAGCGTCATCTCCTTCAATCTGAGCAATTGCAGATGCTACTGGTGAGAGTAGTTTAAAGCTGCTAACCACTCTCTCCCAAAACACATCATCCAGCAGTATTTTCTTGATGGTGGTTTCCATATCCCCAGACTGGGATATTGCCATTTCTTGCAGCGACTCCTTACCCTCCAGAAGGCTGTTGTACATTATGACAACACCACCCCATCTAGTGTTGTTGGGCAGCTTCAGTGTGGTGTTCTTGTTCTTTGTCATTTGCTTGGAGTTGTAGGTTGCTGCAACTACCTGTTTTCCCCTGACATACTTAACAACTTGCTTGGCTCTCTTGTACAGTGCTTCCATGGTTCTCAAACCCATGATGTCCTTGAGGAGCAGGTTAAGCCCATGAGCTGCGCACCCAATAGATGTAATATGAGGGTAGGCCTCCTCCACTTGAGCCCAAGCAGCCTTCATATTCGCAGCATTGTCAGTAACTACTGCAAAGACCTTTTGTGATCGTTGATGACCGCTTTCAGCTCATCAGCAATGTATGTGCCTGTGTGTCTGTTGTCCTTCGTGTCTGTGCTCTTGAAGAACACTGGGAGAGGAGTGGAGACAATGTAGTTTATGATGCCCTCCCCTCGTACATTTGACCACCCATCTGAGATAACTGCACCACAGTCTGCCATCGTTATCGTTTCTTTGAGCTTTCCTTGGACTCTGTTATACTCAGCCTCCAGCAAATAAGTAGACAAAGCATGTCTGGTGGGAGGACAGTATGCAGGGCAAATAACATTGAAAAATCTCTTCCAGTACACATTGGCTGTGAGCATGAGGGGTGAGCCTGTTGCATATACAGCTCGAGCAAGGCACTCATCTGCATTCTTCTGGCTATGGTTATCCATTGTATCAAAGAACCTTCCAAGTGGGCCAGGAGTTGCTGATGATAAGGAGCCTGATGCTGAATGAGAACCATCATCTTCTTGAATGGAAGCAGAGGAACTCTGGGCTGACTGCTGTGAGCTTTGAGTGAAGTTGTTGCATGTGGATAAATGCTGCTGCATCTTTGTGGCATTCTTTACATATGGCTTTCTACAGTGTTTGCACATGTACACAGTCTTTCCATCTTTAATGCCTGGGGTAAAATGCTTCCACACATCCGACGGTAAACGTGGCATTGTTCTATGCAGAGAAATAAAAGGCATTCATCTCTGTGTCGAACTGCGGTCGATCAGCACGATTGCAACAGGGTGAGTACATTTTTGCTGATGCTCCATGTGATGGAAGCATGACCTGTACACACACGACGCTACATCACCAATAGTGTATTATTTTGTATATTTTAAATTGAAGGACAACAGAGTTCAACAAGTAACTGGTTTATTTGGTATAAAATTTGATTTACTTACTGCATCATCACAACATCAGCAGAAAACAAAATGACTTCCCTCAGGACCCCTAACCTGGATCTTAAAAAAACTATAGCAGTCTTACAGATGCCTGCAGGCCAATCACAATTTGATATGCAAATATTACAAATAGAGGGAGCTAATCGCTCATCCACTCATCCAACTAATCAGGACACATTTGTTCACAGTCACACACAAAACTTGTAATTATTAAAACAA
Organism: Somniosus microcephalus; assembly: GCF_052327205.1. Lineage (NCBI taxonomy): Eukaryota > Metazoa > Chordata > Chondrichthyes > Squaliformes > Somniosidae > Somniosus > Somniosus microcephalus. Next base: position 24,049,004 of record NC_140989.1, read on the forward strand.
GCCAAGTAAGAAGATAAACATATATTGATTAAGAAATTCCTTAATAATTAAGATTCCATCTCTGTTAGTAATTTTAAGAGAGGACCTGTGGGGGGGAAAAAAAGAAATACAAAAAAAACAATATTATGCTAGCATGTGCTTTTTTGGGCAAAATTCCCAAGCTAAACTTCCCATGGAAAATTTCCGGAAATTTACTGGAAACTTTCCACCCCTTTGCAACCCTAGAGGGGATCTCATTGAAACTTATAAAATTCTAACAGGGCTGGCCAGACTAGATGCAGGAAGGATGTTCCTGATGGCCGGGGAGTCCAGAACCAGGGGTCACAATCTAAGGATAAGGGGTAAGCCATTTAGGACTGAGATGAGGAGGAATTTCTTCTACCCAGAGAGTGGTGAACCTGTGGAATTCTCTACCACAGAAGGCAGTAGAGGCCAATTCATTAAATATATTCAAGAAGGAGTTAGATATACTTCTTAAGGCTGAAGGGATCAAGGGATATGGGGAGAAAGCAGGGACAGGGTACTGAATTTGGATGATCAGCCATGATCTCATTGAATGGCGGAGTAGGCTCGAGGGGCCGAATGGCCTACTCCTGCTCCTATCTTCTATGTTTCTAAGACACTAGTAAGTGCCCTAAAATGTTTCTGCCTCTGACTTTTGAAACCCACCAAGAAAGTGTGTTTATTTAAGCTGGGTTCAGTGTCTCTGTGGTTAATAGAAAAAGGAGTCGCCATTTTCAAATTCAGTTCAGGTGGCCATACCGAAATGCTCACTGGATCCCTGGAACAAACTGTGGGCTATAAACAGGTAATTTTTCCTGGGGAAATTGATCCAGGACCTGATGGATCTTGCTCAGGTTTGAAGACCAAATTGAGCTGACTTAACAGCAGAAATTGGAGGTGTAAATGGATGAATTAGGCTAACGCTATAGTAGCAAGAGGGACCTCGACCATCCAGACGTGGCTTTTATTTTTATTGCTGGCCCAGACCGCCAAAGAAATCCTAGTTTCCTGTTGTATCCAATTTCACATTTTATGAAATTGTGCTGCAAAAACATTCTTTGCCACGCTGATTTCAACGGGACACTGATGCTTTGACACCCAAAGTGGCTGCAGAACCAGTTGAATATTCTATTTCACATGCTGAACTGATTAGCCAGTGTTGGGAGTTTTGTCATTGATTCGCATCTGTCAGCACTACTCTGTACATGTTTTCAGTTTAATACAGCAGAGGTTGTGCTGTATTGTACCTTGCTTTCAATGCAGAAGCAATGTGTTTGGGTGGAAATGGCGCTCTGGATGGGTGGTATAGGCATTCAGATAACATCCCTGCAGTAGATATGACTGATCAGAGTTGATGCAAATAGAACAGATCGTCCCCTTTTTTTCGCCGTTCCTCGGTTTTGCCTATAAAGTTGGTTGGTGGGGGGGGTGGAATTAATTGGTGATTTGGAAAATATATTATGCCTGTTGAAATTCATGTCTGGCTCAGTTCCACATTGGGCGATGCATTTACGTAAGAATTAGGAACAGGAGTAGGCCATTCGGCCCATCGTGCCTGCTCCGCCATTCAGTAAGATCATGGCCGATCTTTGACCTCAACTCCACTTTCCTGCCCTATCCCCATATCCCTTAATTCCTCGAGTCCAAAAATCTATCGATCTCCGTCTTTAATATACTCAAAGACTCCGCATCCACAGCCCTCTGGGGCAGAGAATTCCAAAGATTCACAACCCTCTGAGTGAAGAAAATCCTCCTCATCTCAGTCCTAAATGGCCGACCCCTTATCCTGAGACTGCCCCCTAGTTCTAGACTCTCCAGCCAGGTGAAAAACATTCTCAGCATCTACCCTGTCAATCCCCCTCAGAATCTTATGTTTCAATGAGATCACCTCTCATTCTTCTAAACCCCAGAGCATCGGCCCAATCTACTCAATCTCTCCTCTTGGGACAACCCTCTCATCCCAGGAATCAATCTAGTGAACCTTTGTTGGCACCGCCTCCAAGGCAAGTATATCCTTCCTCAGAGAAGGAGACCAGAACAGTGCGCAGTACTCCAGGTGTGGTCTCACTAGAGCCATGTACAATTGTAGCAAGACTTCCTTACTCTTGTACTCCAATCCTTGAGCAATAAAGGCCAACATGCCATTTGCCTTCCTAATTGCTTGCTGTAGCTGCACACTAACTCTGTTTCTTGTACAAGGACACCCAAATCTGTCTGAACAACATTTAATAGTTTCTCACCATTTAAAAAATATTCTGTTTTTCTATTCTTCCTAACAAAGTGAATAGCCTCCCATTTCCCCACATTATACTCCATCTGCCACCTTATTGCCCACTCACTTAACCTGTCTATATCCCATTGTAGGCTCTTTGTGTCCTCCTCACCTCTTACTTTTGCATCTAGCTTTGTATCGTCAGCAAACTTGGATACATTGTACCCGGTCCCTTCATCTAAGTCATTAATATAGATTGTAAATAGGCCCAAGCACTGATCCTTGCGGCACCCCACTCGTTACAGCCTGCCAATCTGAAAATGACCCGTCTATTCCTACTCTTTGTTTTCTGTTTGTTAACCAATCCTTTATCCATGCTAATACCTTACCCCCAACACCACATGCCCTTATCTTGCTTAACCTTTTATGTGGCACCTTATCGAATGCCTTTTGGCAATCCAAATATACTACATCCACTGGTTCCCCTGCTAGTTACATCCTCAAAATTCTAAGAAATTCGTCAAACACGATTTACCTTACATAAAACCATGTTGACTCTGCCTAACCATGTGATTTTCTAAGTACAGGTACCCTGTAACCACTTCCTTAATCATTTACAAGTTGAGCCATTGGGAGATCCTTAGTTCTTGATCAATGTTAGGTTTCGGATTAACAGGTAAGGGTTCCCCTTCTTTCCGCTGCTGTGTTACACCACAGATGTGTGCCACATCCAGTTTTGTATTCCAGTGCAGGTGCCCACAATTTCCCAGTGAAGAGTACACCTTTCCAAGGTTAGATTACTGCACCACCCCTCTATTTTGGAGCTGTTCCACTTCAGTTTGATGCAATAGCCTCTCGGGAACCTCTAGCTTCGTCCCAAGCATGGGGTACTTTTCACTTCCCCTGTGGAGTAAGTGGTCAAAAGTGATTTTTTTTTTTCAATTTGAGGAAAGGGGGTCCTGAATTAAGTGAAGTATGTACTGTGTGCAGGAAAGTACATTGAGGAACTTGGGTAAGTATCGGTATGAAAACCTTGCTAATATATGTAGAAAGTTCTGACCTTCAATTCCTTTTCGGTGCATACAACAAATGATATACATGTGTTGCTAGTTGGGTATTTTATAGTGCTCGAGATGTTCCAGATTTGCCATGCGTGTTTAGATACTGTGTTTGAAATGCAACATTTGCGTTTTGTTTTCAAATGGGAGCTTGAGTTTTTTTAAAGCTAGATTGGATGGAGTATTTGTGGTGGAAAGTTTCCAAATTTTACTACAATATGTAGAAAGAGGATCATCAAAAGCTGATGGGAGAGGACATTACTGCATAGACCACAATTTTGTAATGATACCTTTTAACCTTGCATGCAATCCATTATTAGAAATATTATTTACAGTATACTGGGACAGGAAAAGAAATACTGGATGTTTTTTCAGTATTACTGGATTTCTAGGATTAAGCGAATTATAATGCCTCCAATTTTGTTTTATTTGTTTTCGGGATGCGAGTGTTGCTGGTAAGGCCGGCTTTTATTGCCCAGAGAAGGTGATGGTGGACTGCTGCCTTGAACTGCTGCGGTCTGTATGGTGTAGGTGATCCCACAGTGCTGTTGTGTAGGGAGTTCCAGGATTTGACCCAGTGACTATGAAGGAATGGCGATATATGTCTCAGTTGGGTTGGTATGTGACTTGGAGGGGACCTTGGAAGTGATGGTATTCCCATGCGCCTGCTGCCCATGTCCTTCTAAGTGGTAGAGGTTGTAGTTTTGGGAGGTGCTGCCAAAGGAGCCTTGGCGAGTTGTTGCAGTGCACCCTGTAGATGGTACACACTAGCCACGGTACGCCGGTGGTGGAGGGAGTGGATGTTAGGTTAGTGGCTAGGGTGCTGATCAAATGGACTGCTTTGTCCTGGATGGTATCGCGCTTCTTCAGTGTTCATTCAGGCAAGTATTCCATCACTGTCCTGACTTGTGCCTTGTAGGTGTTGGGAGACTCTGCGGAATCAGGTGGTGAGCCATTCAGTGCAAAATACCCAGGCACTAATCTGCTCTAGTAGCCATGCCATCTACGTGACTGGTCCAGTTGTGTTTCTGGTTAATGGGAGCCACCAGGATATTGATGGTGGGGAACTCGGCGATGGTAATGCCATTGAATGTCCAGAGGAGGTGGTTAAGCTCTCTTGTTGGAGATGGTCGTTGTCTGGTACTTGTCTGGTGTGGATGTTACTTAACCATTTATCAGCCCAACCTTGGATGTTGTCCAGGTCTTTCTGCATGCGAGCATAGTCTGAGGAATTGCAAAAGGAGCTGAACGCACTGCAGTCATGAGCGAACAGCCCCAATTCTATAGTTGGGCCCAGGACGTTGCCTTGAAACTCCTGCACCAATGTCCTGGGGCTGAGATGATTGGCTTCAGTGACCACAACCATCTTTCTTTGTGCTAGGTATGTCCAGCCACTGGAGAGTTTTCACCTCATCCACATTGATTTCATTTTTGCTATGGCTCCTTAGAGCTCCACTCTCTCAAATGCCACCTTAATGTCAAGAGTAGTCACTCAGCTCAGCCCTGTAATGAGATCTAGAGCCAAGTGGTCCTGGTGGAACCCAAACTGAGCTTTCGTGTGCATGTTATTGGTGATTAAGTGCCATTTGATAGCACTGTTCACGATTCCTTCCATCACTTTTGTGTTTGTTTGGAATAGGCTGATGGGGTGTTCATTGGCTGGGTTAGATTTGTCCTGCTTATTGTGGATAGGACATACCTGGGCAGTTTTTCATATTGTCTGGTAGATGCCAGTGTTGTCACTCGGTCAGGGGTGTAGCGAGTTCTGGAGCACTACAGCCGTGATATTTTGAGCCCGTAGCTTTTGCTGTGTCCAGTATGCTCAGCTGTTTTTTGAAATATTAAACAAAGTACATTTATTTGCTTCTTTTCCCAGTCCTTGATCAAGTTTCCTTAAATTCAAGTGTTAAAAATGTTCTTTTTAATTTATTTATAAGCAGAAAGTTTGATGGGCACCTAGATTCAGTGGAATATGCACACCCATAATTAGTTTGGAGTGCATTTCAGCATGACTAATTTGCAGGGACAGGTTCATGCTGGGGACAGATATCAACCTGGTTTACACGATGCCTGTCTCATTGTGTTTTCTGGCATTGAGACTATTGTCAATTGATAACGGGTTGTATCTAATTTTGCCCATAGTGATGTATTGCTATCAATGTAATCAAATTGAGCAATCCTGTTTATGAATATTGAATAAAAATTTCCATCCAAGTCTTTAAGTTATATGAGTAAGATTACTTGCATAACATGAAGTTTAAGAACACCTGTCGGGTCAGTCTTTCTAGCTTGTGTTGGATATATATGTTGCAGTTTTTCCTCGGGCTCACAAACAGTCCTCTGTCTGGCTGAAGATTTTTTTTTCTGTAAGAGTAGCATTATCAGACAGAACATTTGTGTCTATTCATTTGTAGTATGTGTTTGTTTGATGGCAGATGCTACACAAGATGTTTCACTTTTAGTTCATCATTAAAATGTCCTTTGCCAAATAAATTACACGAGTCCCATTAATTTCTTTATTCATTAGTCCCTTTCTCCTCTTCACCTTCCCCTCCCCCCACCACCCCCAATGACTAGTTGGATTTATATAATTGTTCGTATTGCAAAAGGATCCTTCCACATACACTCCATTACCTAGTTTGTGCATCTGCTCTGTGGGAGAACTTGCATTTATATAACAGCTTAAAATGTTTTTCAAATGTCCCATGGCACTTCACACAAATTACTTTCAATATGGGTGTTGTTTGCACATAGCAAGATCTCACAAACCCCAATGAAAGAAATGATCAGTTAATCTGTTCTAGGTAACGCCAACTAGGGAACAGGCTATCCTAGATTGGGTATTGTGCAATGAGAAGGGGTTAATTAATAATCTTGTGCGGGGTCCTTTAGGGAAGAGTGACCATAACATGATAGAATTCTTCATTAAGATGGAAAGTGAAGAAGTCCAATCCGAAACTAGGGTCCTAAATCTAAACAAAGGAAACTACGATGGTATGAGGAGTGAGTTGGCTATGATAGATTGGGGAGCTTCATTAAAAAGCATGACGGTGGATAGGCGATGGCTAACATTTAAGGAACGAATGCATGAATTGCAACAGTTATACATTCCTTTCTGGCGCAAAAACACAAGGAAAAGCGGCCCAACCATGGCTAACAAAAGAAATTAAGGATAGTATTAGATCCAAAGAGGAGTCATATAACGTTGCCAGAAAAAGTAGCAAGCCTGAGGATTGGTAGCAGTTTAGAGTTCAGCAAAAAAGGACCAAGAGATTGAGTAAGAGGGGAAAAATAGAGCATGAGAGTAAACTTGCAAGGGACATAAAAGTGGACTGTAAAAGCTTCTACAAGTATGTAAAAAGAAAAAGATTAGTGAAGACAAATGTAGTTCCCTTACAGTCCGAAATGGGAGAATTTATAATTAAGAACAAGGAAATGGCAGAGCAATTAAACAAATACTTTGGTTCTGTCTTCACGGAAGAGGACACAAATAACTTCCCAGAAATGCTAGGGAACCAAGGGTCTAGTGAGAAGGAGGAATTAAAGGAAATTAGTTTAAAAAAAAATAGTGCTGGAGAAATTAATGGGACTGAAAGCTGATAAGTCTCCAGGGCCTGATAATCTGCATCCCAGAGTACTAAAAGAGGTAGCCATGGAAATAGTGGATGTATTGGTTGTCATCTTCCAAAATTCTATAGATTATGGAACAGTTCCTGCAGATTGGAGGGTGGCAAATGTAACCCCACTATTTAAAAAAGGAGGGAGAGAGAAAACAGGGAACTACAGACCAGTTAGCCTAACATCAGAAGTAGGGAAAATGCTAGAGTCTATTATAAAGGATGTGATAACAGGACACTTAGAAAATATCAACGGGATTAGACAAAGTCAACATGGATTTATGAAAGGGAAATAGTGTTTGACAAACCTACTGGAGTTTTTTGAGGATGTAACTGGTAGAATAGATAAGGGAGAACCAGTGGATGTGGTGTATTTGGATTTTCAGAAGGCCTTTGATAAAGTCCCACATAAGAGGTTAGTGTGCAAAATTAAAGCACATGGGATTGGGGGTAATATACTGGCATGGATTGAAAATTGGTTAACAGACAGGAAACAGTAGGAATAAATGGGTCTTTTTCAGGGTGGCAGGCGGTGACTAGTGGGGTACCGCAGGGATCAGTGCTTGGGCCCCAGCTATTCACAATATATATCAATGATTTGGATGGGGGAACCAAATGTAATATTTCCAAGTTTGCTGACGACACAAAGCTAGGTGGGATTGTGAGTTGTGAGGAGGATGCAAAGAGGCTTCAAGGCAATTTAGACAAGTTGAGTGAGTGGGCAAATACATGGCAGATACAGTATAACGTGGATAAATGTGAAGTTATCCACTTCGGTAGGAAAAACAAAGGCAGAGTATTATTTAAATGGTGATAGATTGGGAAATGTTGATGTACAGAGAACCTGGGTGTCCTTGTACACCAGTCACTGAAAGCAAACATGCAGGTGCAGCAAGCAGTTAGGAAGGCAAATGGTATGTTGGCCTTCATTGCAAGAGGATTTGAGTACAGGAGCAAGGATGTCTTGCTACAGTTATACAGGGCCTTGGTGAGACCACACCTGGAGTACTGTGTGCAGTTTTGGTCTCTTTACCTAAGAAAGGATATACTTGCCATAGAGGGAGTGCAGCGAAGGTTCACCAGACTGATTCCTGGGATGGCAGGACTGTCGTATGAGGAGAGATTGGGTCGACTAGGCCTGTATTCACTAGAGTTTAGAAGAATGAGGGGATCGCATTGAAACATATAAAATTCTGACAGGGCTAGACAGACTGGATGCAGGGAGGATGTGTCCCCTGGCTGGGGGGGGTTCTGTAACAAGGGGGTCACAGTCTCTGGGTATGGGATAGGACATTTAGGACTGAGATGTGGAGAAATTTCTTCACTCAGTGGTGAACCTGTGGAATTCTCTACCACAGAAGGCTGTGGAGGCCAAGTCACTGAATATATTTAAGAAGGAGATAGATAGATTTCTAGACACAAAAGGGGTATGGGGAAAGCGCGGGAATATGGTATTGAGATAGAGGATCAGCCATGATCATATTGAATGGCAGAGCAGGCTCAAAGGGCCGAATGGCCTACTCCTTGTCCTATTTTTCTATGTTTAGGGAAGACTGTTGATCAGGACACCGGGAGAACTCCCTACTAGTGCCTTGATGAAATCTTATCTTCTGGAGTCTGACAATACAGCATTCCCTCTGTATTGCATAGGAGTGTCTACCTAGATTCTGCTGTCAAGTTCTGAAGTGTGGCTTAAGCTCACAACCTCTGACCAGGGTGAATGTATTATTGTTTGAACCCAGCTGACACTTGCCTCAATTCAAAATGAATCTTTAGTTTTGAAGTAAATATCTAACAGTTGTCACTAACCTTATTGGTATCACACAGGACAAATCACAATTAAGCCTACATGATGTAATGTTGTCCCAATACCCTTGTATGATGCACTGAACCATTTCAATGTAACTTGTCATCCACGCATGTTTTTAAAATCCTGAATATTTTCCTTTGATTTAGTTGACCAAGCTGGTTTGGTGTCTTTGCTGCTCATTGGGCTTTTCCATTTGTGCAGGTTAACTATTAATTTAAATGTAAAATAGCTTCCTCCATCCCCCCAAGAAAATAAAGGGAGGAAATAATTTATAAAAATCACTTACAACAACTTACATTTATTTACAACTTTTAAAGTAGAAAAATAACTCAAAGTGCTTCAGAGGAATGACCAAAAAGAAAGGACGCCAAGCCAAAGGAGATGTTGGGAGGGGTGAGGGTCACAGTATGTAGTAAGATTTAAGCAGCAGAGGGCGGTGAAGGATTTTTAGGGAAGGGATTCAAGAGTGTAGGGCTGAAGGCATGGCCGGCATGGGGAAAGGGAAGGCAAGATGCACAAGTCTAGAATCGGGGAACGGAGAGTTTGTAGGGCTAGAGACTGTTGGATAAGGAGAGGCGAACCATGAAGAGATTTAAACATGAGGACAAGAATTTTAAATTGGGATGGGGAAGGGCTGGGGGCAGATATAGGTCAGCAAGTATAGTGGTGATGGGTGAGCAGGCCTTGGGATACGGGCAGTTGAATTTTGGATGAGCTGAGATTTATATAGCTTAGAGGATGGGAGGCCGCCCAGGAGAGCATTGGAATAGTAGACTGGAGTTGACAACGGCAGGAATAAGAGTTTCAATGGTACATGGGCTGAGGTAGTGGCAGGTGCAGGCGGTGTTACGGAGCTGAAAGTAGACAACCTTCTTGCTGGAGAGAGAGGTTCCAAGCTAGTGAGTGACAGTGACGGGAGTGGATGGAATCGTTGTCAAGGGTACGGAGTTTTTGGTCTTCCCAATGTTTAACTGGAGGAAATGCAGTTCATCCAAAGCTGGATGTTGGACAAATAGTCTTAACAGCTGTGTGGACAGCTTGACTTTTATCTATTTCAAAATATCAGTCAAAGATTTCAAGTATTATATTTCACAGGATGAGTTTACTGATTGGAAAGTGCTTGTAATCTCTGCCTACTGGCTAAGCACTTGTAGTTCATAAAATGTTAATTCCAGTTTAGCTACGTCAAAAAATCTTCATACAATATTTTGTGCAAAACATGCAAGCTAGAAACTTGACCCCAAAGTTACCTTCGTATTGCTCCCTGAAGCCACTGTAATACAATCATCATTGAAAATCCTCCTGTAAAATCCTGTTTTACTTGCGCTCTGATCGGAATTGTTTAGTGTGGACCTGAGGACTCGGAAGTTACATTTGAAAATCTAAGTGGCAGGAGGTGCATGTGACAAAATTAATTAATTTCTGGTTTGAGGTGAATTGGGAGTGGGGGGAAAAGAAAGAAAATTGCTGCATAAGAATTCTCCACCGTTAATGGCTTCTGACATAAGTAATGAAGGAAATAAACTGTTTACCATCAAATATTCATGAGTGTACATATAATTGGCATTGTACATATAATTTGATATGCATTTCTGGTTGACTTTGGGGTAGAGACCCTTTGTTCAACCTGCTTATACTGTAGTAATGGAAGCTGCTCATTCTTGTCATGACAAAGTTCCCTTAAAGACAGCTCATTAGCCTTTCTAGCAGCTCACTGAACTTGAGTCTTCTCGATTACTTTGACATTGCGCGTCCTGCCCCCTCTCTCCCTCCCCCCCCCACATATATGCTGACTAATCAGATGTTCCAGCAGATTAGAACATGGAAAGCTGTGTCTTTTTATGGGCGGCTCTTCCAACAAGATCACTTGATCTGCACTTCTGGTTGACAGAGTAAAAATATTTTTAAAAATAATTAAATTTGTCCAGTTAATGATGAATTAAGCACGGCAAGGCTAAAATGGGTGACCCCTGTGGTCGAAAATGTTTTGAAAGGTTTTTTTTTTCTTAAATCACTGAAAATCATTTTTCCGTGCATTCTTCACTTGAACCCATAAGCTGAAGAAATTGATTTCTTGGAACAGCGGGAGAATTACAACTGATAAAGCACATTGAAGTAGTTAATTTCACTTCCAATAAAAACAGAAATTGCTTCAAATGCACAGCAGATCCATAATCTGAAAGTGTGCAGACCCTTTGTCAGGACTGGCTTCTCCAAACATGAGTGCATCTTTCAGATGCCGATAGACCTGCGCAATTATGCTTTCTATTTATATTGCAAGTGTATATCCATCATTTGCAGTTTTCTCCAGATTAACACGATCGCTATTGCTTTCTGGTTTCCCCAAAGCTGAAAAATAATCTGCGTTCCAATAGTTGGTGAGGGGTATTTTCTCATGTTAGCTACAACATGAAACATATTTGAGGCAAATGAAATCATGATCTACCTCCTTGAAATGTTTTTGATTATAATTAATGATGCAGGATATAATAAGGAAATAAAAGCGAAACGTGATGAAAGGTGTCGCGGTAAGAATTCTTGGCATAGTAAACCTGTTTGTTTCATATGACAATCTATCTACCTCCCCTTCATCTTTTCTCATTCTGTTTTGGTCAGTCTAAGAAAGAGCTAGCCCTTCCCAATCACACTGGTTCTTATGAAGGGTTGAGGGTAACTTGTTTTAATCCAATGCGCACCAACACACTGCATATTTCCAGCATCGTCTATCCTTTTGGTTCAGACTTCCAGCATACTTGGCTCTTCCTCCATTAGCAAGGCAGATTTGGAATGGTATGTACATACGAAAGAAAATGTCAGTGACACATTTTGAATGGGGAACTTTTATTATTTTTTTAAATAGCATATTAAGGAGGAAAAAATCCCCTTTCAGCCAGTTAGCACTATATGACCAATTGGTTGGTGCTTTTCCTTTGAGTTAAATGCTGAGATTATTTTTCTTGACAGGAAAATTGGAAGAAAAATATAAAATCATCAAAAAATGTAGATACTCGTAACCTAATAGTGAACTTGTTGGGAGAAATTTGACAGAAAGAAGTGCTCTATACCACCAACGTGTGTTCTCATTTTTTTGGGGCCACTTGACCCCTTTAACGGCCATTCAAAATTCCGCGTGTGCGAGTGGTTTTTTCATTTTAAAAGCTGGTGAGCTGGCTGCGCGGGAGCACCAGAGTGCTGTGCGGCTGCGCAGCCCGCTTAACGGGAACATGGCATACCACTACTCTCAGAAATGTCTCAAAAGTGCTTAAAGCACAAAGAATTGCTCTAAAGTCTATTAACTTATGTATCCAAACCTGGCACTCGTTTTGAAGCAGGCTTCCATTTTGAGGCCTCATCTGAAGGAGAGCACTTTCAAAAACTCAAGACCCTCAGTCATGCAAGGGGCTTGAACCCAAAATCTGGCTTTGAGGCCAGAGCTTTATCACCTGAGCCAAGCTAACACCTTACAAGTGCCTTGTAATTTCAAAATTGTAAAGCTTTCCATAATAAATTACTTGTTTTCATTGAAGAATATCCTTTTTTTAAATTGTAGGTGAATCAGCGGAATGTCCCTGGAATTGACAGCGCGTACTTGGCAATGGACACGGAGGAGGGGGTGGAAGTTGTTTGGAATGAAGTCCAGTTCTCCGAACGAAAAAACTTCAAACTACAAGAGGTGAAAATAAAGCTCTCAATTCTTTTGATATGAGTTGCTAATGATGACTCCTGCCTTACTTTGTTCACTTTGGTTTTAGTATTTTCAAAGTATGAGCATAACGATGGCAATAAGACTATTACAAGATTATTCATTTTATAAAAAATAAACTTGAGTTCCAGAAATTGAATGCTAACAAATGGGATGTCCAAGTAGTTTCACTGGGTGCCTCTGTTCAAGAATTCAGCCAACTAGTTTTTCTCGTCCCCTTCAATACAAGTGGGGCGAGGGCAGAAAGGGATCAAATTTATACCGTAACCATTTCTAATGACTATATTTCTGTTCCTTTTAGGATAAGGTTAAAGCCGTCTTTGACAATCTCATCCAGCTGGAGCACCTGAACATAGTGAAATTCCACAAGTACTGGGCAGATGTGAAAGAAAATAAAGCTAGGGTAAGCTGCCTTGGTGCTGCTTAGTGTAGGTGGCTGATTTACCTGACTGATGCGTTTCTGGTACCTAAATTGTAATATAAAAAATCAATACAGGCTTTTCCATGTGACTGAATAATTTATAGCTGAAAATGTTCATTAAACTTGACATGTAATAAATGTTCAGTAGTTTCTATGATTCAGAAATTATCAGTAGTTTCATACTGCAACTTCATACATTATGCTTTTTAAAAAATTTGTTCCTGGGGCGTGGGTGTCGCTGGCAAGGCCGGCATTTATTGGCCATCCCTAATTGCCCTCGAAGGTGGTGGTGAGCCGCCGCCTTGAACCGCTGCAGTCAGTGTGGTGAAGGTGCTCCCACAGTGCTGTTGGGTAGGGAGCTCCAGCATTTTGACCAAGCGACGATGAAGGAACATTGAAAATCCTTTAAGAATATGAAAGAAAACCAGGTATTTAGAAAATCTTTAAAAGTACTCAGGAAAATTGAGCCAGTGTAATCTGCATATTTTGCAGAGAATTAAGTTTTTTTTTGGAAACAATTTTATTGTACTGCAAATTGAAGAGGTAGAGGGAAGGGAGAGTATATGATGTATTCTGTAAGCATGTATCTTTAATATATTTCTAGCTGCTGAAGGAGTTGTTATGATGTTTGTTCCTGCAGGTTATATTTATAACAGAATACATGTCATCAGGAAGCTTAAAACAGTTTTTGAAGAAAACAAAGAAAAACCACAAAACTATGAATGAAAAGGTAGGTTGTAGATTACTGTTTGCAAAAGTCTACGTTAGGATAGTTTGCTTTCATTTTTGCTACTATGCCGTGAGTATGCACCAGCTGCTTCTGAATAGCTCAGGGTGCTGCTTTTGGCCATCTGGGCAGCATGCAGATGTGGCTCCATCTTTTCTGGGGGGGGCGGGTGTATGCGCACGCACATGCTTGATGGCCACAGCATGTGGCTGAACTCTGCATAGTAGGAGGTGGAAAATATGCACCCCTCCACCTTGTCATACTACATAGTGTTCTGATAGTCATTTTTGGGTGCAGTTTGAAGGTGGTATCAGCATCGTAACTAGATGATTTTTGGCAACTTTTGCCTTTCCAAGGTTGATGCACCAGAACCTAAGATGCAGGAATAGAGAAGGGAAGCACCACAGATAGTTTTCATGCTGGTGTATTGGTTATTTTATGTTCTGATCCATCGTGCTCTGGGTTGTTTCCATAACGAAGACCCCTTTTTATGTGAACAGGTCATTAGCCTGACCGAGAACTGGTTAGCTGCGATTGGGGGGGGGGGGGGGGGTTGCCACTCCACTGCCATTGGGCACAAGTGCGCCACTGGGTATCAGCCCAGTATTGAGAGGTCGGAGCTCTCTTTGCTCACTTCGGCTGTACAGAATGGGGCTTCTACCCAAAACCTCTGACTCGGATGCAGGAATGTTACCACTAAACCAAAGCTCACTCCTCTTGTAGAGGTTAGCCTGCAATAATTAGGAAAGATGAAGAATGTTTCAATTTTGTATGCAAGTAGGAACCTTTGTTGGTGGGGAAGATGGAGAAATGAAGACAAAGTATTATTTAGGACATTTCACTTCAGGTAGATTGAGCATACATCCAACCTGACTGAGCAAGCATCTTTGGTTCCAATACATTTTCTCCCTCCCGTTGTCTTCAGGCTGGTTAGCTCAGTTGGTTAGTGCATGGTGCTAATAAAGCCAGGTTTGTGGGTCGAATCCCTATACAGGCCATTCACAATAAGAGAAGATCCCATCAAAAATGTCTAGTTGGAAGTCTATCCTGTCTATCTGAAATCAGCATTGAAATTTTGTCCTTTTCTTGCTGGTTAACTGAGAAAATCTCTTCAAAATGTGACATGACATAATTTGATCTCTGAGTAGACACCAGTATCGAGCTGGGCTAGTAAGTAGAGGTGTCAACATGCTACAGCTGCCAAGGGTTTCGATTGAGTTAGCCAAGGTGGCAATGCTAGGTATTAGATCTATGATGTGGGATTGCTTCATGCTTTTCCTGTAAGTATAGGAAAGGATATATTTCTCTCAAACCAAATTAATTAAACTGGATTTTTTTAAAATAGTCCACATTTGAATAACTTTGTTTATTTCTAAACAGGCTTGGAAGAGATGGTGCACCCAGATTTTGTCTGCCTTGAGGTAAGAAGTCAGGGACCTTAAATGAATCTCAGTTCTGGTGGTTTACATTTTTTCCCCTTCCCTTTCCTCCTCCCCCTGCCCTTGCTTCTCCTGAAGGCATTGTCTCTTCCTTGGCTATGGTTCCACAGGTGCTGGTAGTCCTTCAAAGTTATCCATGAGCCTAGGCGGTGAGTATCAGCAGTGTATTGATCAAGAGCACCATAGCCAAATCCAGCCCAGTTCTTATCACATGCCCACAGATGATTTGGAGTGGGAATCTGCCTTTCTTTTGCCCCCCCGCTCCCCCCAAACCCCAGGGACACTGAAGCCAGTTGTATTTCTACCACTTGGTTGGCAGAGATAAGGTAACCCAGAACAGACTGGGTATCAAACCAGAAACCTTCTGATCCGTAGAGTTTAATGCTGCAGCACGCCTTTTACCCATGAGGGTACTGGAGAGCTTACCTGTGTACTTTGCATAAAAACAAAACCTTATTGGGTACCTTATTAGAATCAATTGTTTCAAAGTTTGGAATTCTGAATCAAAAGCCATCTTTATAATATCTCTTGTCGTGACAGAGTCTGTCAGTTTGCTTCCTCACTGGTTGCCTGTTTTCCTCCTTTTAGAATTAAGTATTTTCAACCATTGTTCACCAATCATTTTAAGCTTCAATTTTCTCCCTAATCAAACTGCAGCAAAAAAAATCTCGAGCATACAGCCAACATGATGCAATGGCCCAGCTCAAACTGAAGAAAGCTTTGAGGTGAAATTTAGCTTGGGCAGTCGCACAAAATAGACAATAGCAATTCAGCAATCCATTTTACACTTCTTTTCCATTAGCAATGATATAGGAGATCCACTAGTATCTTTAAATACTATTGTAACGATACATGATTGAATTATTGCAATACATAGAAGGTAGGAGTAGGCCGTTCGGCCCCTTGAGCCTGCTCCGCCATTTAATGAGGCTGATCATCCAAATTCAGTACCCTGTCCCTGCTTTCTCCCCATATCCCTTGATCCCTTTAGCCTTAAGAAAGGCTTAAAAATAATTCACTTGAGAGCAAGATGATCAAATTATTCTTGTAAAATTAAACTTGTGCATTGAAAACTTGAAGTTTCTGAGCATTATTAATAAAACAAGCCAAAGTGTGAAGATTTGTTTTTTTTTTAAAAAACTTGTTTTAAATATAATTGAAATGTGCAAATTGAATTTCAATTCACAAATTCACCAATAAAGAAGATGCAAGACTACAGCAAGTTGGAGCTGAAGAAAAGTGCTTCAAAGTGGTGTTGCCCATTTGGGGGAAGCCAATATAAAGCAGAACTTTGTCATATTAAAAAATGCTATATTCCTAAATTTATAACTGAAGTCGTGGAGCTGCATTAGAGTTTTAATAGAAAATAATTAACCATTTAAATGGCCATTAAGAAACTGGACTACTTAAAGGTTCATAAAAACTAGGTCCACATGGAATGCATCCAAGAATAGTAAAATAAATTGAGGTAATAGGCGGTGGAAAATTTTAAACTTCATTGAACCAGGATGATCAGAGGACCAGACGGTGGCCAATGTGGTTCTTGTCTTTTCTTTTAAAAAAAATAATAGCAGGCCTATTTGTGTGATATCTAATCGGGAAGGAAAACTCAGCTTTTTTGTAAAGGAATCAGTTCCAAGATATTGGGTTTGCGAGTTCATGCTGGTGTAAGGAGCACTCATGAAATAAACACATTGGTGGAAATGGACAGCATCTGAAAGAAAAGGTAACCAATTATTTCATTGTCTGCTCCTGACACAACCTTCCCATCCAAATGTAGTTCCAAAAATTCTGTCCATGTTTTCCGAATTTGACATGCTGTGTATTCGTGGATTCAAAAGAAGACTAGAGAACATGAATCTCTGCCCCCACCCCTTAACTTGTTTAAATAACCCATCTTTCTGCTCAACAACCTGCTACGTATTTTCAGCATTCTGTTTCATTTCATATTTCCAGCATTCATGGTTTTCTTTTTACCCAAGTGTTGTTGATCAGTAGCTTAGTGCTGCGTAAGGTATATTTTTAATAACCTAGAATAATGTCTTCAAACTGTCTGTTTGATTTTTGTTTTGACTGTGTGATGTGAGTGCTACAGCACTATGTAATCAGGAAAAAGAGCAGCTATTTTAATTGCTTCCAGAATTAACACATAGCATTAGATGAAGTTGAACAGAATTCAGTTTTGAAATTTGCAACCTTTACTTTTCTGATCGCCCTCCCATGTGCAAGTAGGAAAGTTCTTCCATCCACTAGGACAAAATCACTCGCTCTCAATAGAAGTCGAAGTTGAACAAAGCCCATTCAGCCCATTGAGCTTGTTCTTCTAGTATTTTAGCTTGGTGAGCAACAGCTAAACACACTCGTGTTTTCGATGGGCTTGTCCAGGCTTTGCTAATTTTCCATCTGGCGTATTCAATGTCATCCCGAGATCTTCAGCAACATGGTGCCGCTGAATAATATGAGCGCAACCGAAATGTAAGTTCTTCTGTTCAGTTCCTGACCTGAGACACATGGAGCAGGGAGGTGCTGACTAGAGACTCTGGTTTTTTTCCAATCAGGAAGGGTTAAATCATGGGAGAGACACACAATTGGATAGTCCACAGCATCTCCTGGCGACAGGCATATGTGGGTATTGGTTGCGGCCTGGGAGGTGGCAATATGCCCACCCCCTTTGGTTGGAGCGCTGTTAAAATATACGGCGACAGAAGGGCATCAGATCAGTAAAAAATGTAAATGTTCAGAAATGTATTTAAATTGTTTTTATTTATTTTTTTTAAATGCTAAATATTTTACAGATGAGTCCCATTTCGCTAAGTGTATAATTTGTTCTCTAATTGTACACACAAGATCCTTTTGTAAGGCGCCATGCTGATATAATAATATTTTAGTTTAGTAAAATTCTATGCATGTCCAAAGTAACTACCAAGTTGCTCAGTTTGTTGAATTTTGCTTTATTTACCAGCTACCTCCACTCTTGTGATCCTCCCATCATCCATGGAAATCTGACTTGTGACACCATATTCATCCAGCATAATGGACTTATAAAAATTGGTTCTGGTAAGTATCGGGAGCTCTGATTTGCTCGCAATATGTTGAATCTATATGGTAAAATAAAAAATTATTAAGAACTTAAAAACTAGAAAACTTGATTTGGCCCATCTAACCAGTCTTTTGACTCAAATTTATAGATTAATATAGTTAAGTTACTAGATTAAAAGCGTGCAACAATAAAGTTACAAATGCCCTTTCTCACTAACATCACTTAACACTGCAATCGTGCTACACAAAATTGAACCTGTGGAGCATCCAGACCAATAAACAACTTTTAGATTCTTACTATTTTGGGGAAGAGTGAATGAATGAGCAATCCATGGCAATTTTTGCTGCTCCTATCAAGATGGTACACCTGAGGTTTTCATAGGTGCCCACAGCTTTCCAGAACATTGTCCAAGTAGCCATTGTGTGAGCCAAATTGATGTCGGCAGGCTGTTTTACTATGGCTAAAGGAAAGCATCATGACTAGTTCAATCCTGTGTGCTGCCACCACCTTGGCCAGCTAACCCAGCACAAACTTGGAGTTGAACCCGAGATCTTCATGGTCTATATGGCTCTGTACAGTGCATTTACTCAGTGACGATACTGATTTGGGTATGCAGGTACTTGCAAGTCTGCAATATATATTTCAAGGTTATAACCTAGTTTCTTTAAGAAAACCTTGAACTTTATACTCCTTACTTAAAACTTGGTACAGGAAACTTTGTTATATCCGGCACCGACGGGACCGAGCTGTTGCCGATCTATCAAAACTGCCGGACATACAAAGTTAATGTTGAAGCATACGGAGGTTTTCATCTCCGTATCTGACAACAAACACTCTTGTTTAGCAACAGTTTGTAAACAGTCGGCCCCGTACCTTGGAAGCGTCTCTGTAGCTTAGCAACAGCTTCAGAGAGACTTTCCAGAGCCCGACTCATAGAGTCATAGAGTTATACAGCACAGAAAGAGGCCCTTCGGCCCATCGTGTCTGCGCCGTCCATCAAGCCCTGTCCAATCTAATCCCATTTTCCAGCATTTGGTCCATAGCCTTGTATGCAATGACATTTCAAGTGCTCATCCAAATGCTTCTTGAATGTTGTGAGGGTTCCTGCCTCTACCGCCCTTTCAGGCAGTGAGTTCCAGACTCCAACCACCCTCTGGGTGAAAAAGTTCCTCCTCAAATCCCCTCTAAACCTCCTGCCCCTTACCTTGAATCTATGCCCCCTTGTTATTGACCCCCCTACTAAGGGACTGTTGAAAACAAAGCCACGAGAAGAAGAAAAACCTAACAGAACGGCTCCTGATTTCTGCCGGTAGATCGAGGTTTCCGGACATACAACCTCCGGATAAACCAAAGTTTCCTGTATGTGTGAGGTTTCTTTTTCCCCTTCTTCCCACCCCTTTTCCAAACTCCTACAAAAATAATGTCTGGTTCTTAACTTCTCCATAGCAATTGATTTAAATGTAATGCAATGGAGATTGAAAACTATCTGAAATTAAATAATATCCTTTTTATATTTAGGGTAAAATTTACTTTATACATTGCTAGTGGTAAACCCTGTGCTTGGGAGGGAGCAGAAAAGAAGGAAAACTGAATTGTTTGTGACTGAGAGTGGGCACTTGCAACATAACTCGTGGTATGACTAATAATTTGGGCTTATGTCACAGTGACCTTTGTGAGGACAACTATTGACTTCTCTTTAATTTGCTGTATTTTGTACATACAGTTCAATCAGGACACCATTATAATGGGAGTGAGTGAAAATGGTGCATTGCATTTTATGCATGGCTCAATTATGCATTTGTGCATGTTCCTTCAGATTGCCCAAGGCCTTGAGGGAAAATCATAATGATATTGTCCATTTTAAACTTCAAAGGTAGCAGTGCTGTGAACATTTCACTCTTTATGACCCAATTTTTTTTTTTAAACTTCACCTTTGGGCAGCTGCTCAATATTTTTTCCTTAGCAACCAGTATAGTCTTCACATCTGTGTGGCTCGCTTAGGTGAATGAATTACAATACCATAAGTCTGGGTTTTTTTTGTCTAATATATAGTTTTGCCTGGGATTTGACTCTGTGCAGAATATTGAATCGCCTCTAAATCTTAACCATGAAAATTGTTTAAAAATCTGATGTCAGTCTAGGACCACCGACATGGGTAAATCATAGGGACCGTCTCTTTATCTTCCCCCTTCTCCCAACAAATCCTATTTTAAGTAGGTGAAAAAAAGTAATCAACAGCTTAAACGATTATATGCAGCTTTGTCGGGCCAAGACCAGCTGATTGACCACCTCTGGGATCTGCCATGCAAGTGTTATCTGCTGGGTCCAACGCTTTATCAGGTCAGGGTATCTTTTAGACAGACACCTAGACCAGGAATATGTCCATGCTCTCAATAGATTATCCGGTTCTAGTCTTAACCAAGTGCAGAGTCTCTGACAGCACAGTTGAGGGATACGCGATGCTACTTCTTTTGGTAAAGATGCTGTCACCACTGCAGATTGCTCATCCGGAGGCTTATGGGTGACCTCTCCAGAATATTGCCCATGGGTTCCACTCTTTGCCAGCATCTGACAGTTCTGACCAAGGGGGATGGTTTCTGATGTAACAAGACTACTGAGCGCTTGGTTTGAGTGTAAAACAAGGCTCAGTATTTTTACATCAATTTAATCAACTGTTTCAAAACCATGAGATTTCTAGTTACATCACTAGTTCCTGGTTACAGAAACATCCTGAGCAAGCTGGGCCCACGTCCGAGTATTTATACTCCTTGGACGGCGCCACCAGCTGGCCGCTCAGTGTTACTTCATGAGTCATGATAAGATTCATGACCGTTTCTTGTACAGCTTGGGACCGAAAACAACTCTGCATGACCAAATTCAAAAATCCTGTGTGGTTGGGTGGGACGGGACAGTGAAATTTGTCTTCAGTTGCTTCTTTGAGTCCCAATATAATTTCCAGCATATAGTGTGTCATAGAGTTATACAGCACAGAAAGAGGCCCTTTGGCCCATCGTGTCCGCACCAGCCATCAGGCCCTGTCTAATCTAATCCCATTTTCCAGCACTTGGTCCTTAGCGTTGTATGTTATGGTGTTTCAAGTGCTCATCTAAATGCTTCTTGAACGTTGAGGGTTCCTGCCTCTACCACCCTTTCAGGCAGTGAGTTCCAGATTCCAACCACCCTCTGGGTGAAAAGGTTTTTCCTCAAATCCCCTCTAAACCTCCTGCCCCTTACCTTGAATCTATGCCCCCTTGTTATTGACCCCTCTACTAAGGGGAAAAGTTCCTTTCTATACCCTATCTATGCCCCTCATAATTTTGTACACCTCAATCAGGTCCCCCCATCAGCCTTCTCTGCTCTAAGGAAAACAACCCCAGCCTGTCCAGTCTTTCTTCATAGCTGAAGCGCTCCAGCCCAAGTAACATCCTGGTGAATCTCCTCTGCACCCTCTCCAATGCAATCATATCCTTCCTATAGTGTGGCGACCAGAACTGCACACAGTATTCCAGCTGTGGCCTAACTAGCATTTTGTACAGCCCCATCATAACCTCCCCGCTCTTGTCTTCATTAGCCAAGGCATAGAATATAAGTATCCCTTATGCCTTTTTAACCACCTTATCTACCTATCCTGCTGCCTTCAAGGCTCTATGTACATGCACACCAAGGTCCCTCTGATCCTCTGTCCTTCCTAGGGTCCTACCATTCATTGTGTATTCCCTTGCCATCAGGATGTGGCATCAGCAAAATAAAAGTGAGAGGCTGGGGGTGAGTGTTGGATGTTCAGAGAAGTTGGTTGCTTAGGATGCATAATCTTCCTCTGCCTTGTTTCTTGAGAAGTCTGATTGCATTCCAAAACTTAGATGTCTTATGGAATTGCTGCTAAATCTGTTCATCCTGATTCTGATGGTCAAGATATTTCAATTGGCAGTCAGCCCCCATATCATATAAAGTGTCCATTTACAATGGCACAACAAAACCTGGCTCCAGGCAGGCTACTAACAAAGGGCAAAAGGAAGGAGAGTTCATCAGTTAAATCCTAGTTTCTCCCATCTCCAGTCAACAGAAGTGACCTTGGTTCTGGCACAAAATGGGCAGAGATGCAGGGATATAGATTGTAATTCATGATTTGCAGAAGGGTTTATCAATAATACAGCTCAGCAGGCAAACAAACATATTGGAGTGGGATTAACATAGGAAATTAGAAAGAGACCTTGGTAATACTACAGTTGTCGCATTCACTATCGAGTCAATGTGAGGAAGGAATTAACCAAATAGATTGTTTGGTTTATAGGCAGACTTGTCTACAGAGGTTGTGTTGAGGCACAGCGCTGATGAGACCACACTTGGAGTACTGTGGTCAGTTTTTGTCACCACATTTCAAAAAGGATGTACGATAGCAAAATACTGCAGATGCTGGAAATCCAAAATAACAACAGAAAATGCTGGAAAAACTCAGCAGGCCAGGCAACATCCGTGGAGAGAAATTAGAGTCGACGTTTCGGGTCAAAACCCTTTGTCAAGACTAAAGAGGCACAGGGAATGAAATAGATTAAGAGGCCGGGCTGGGAGAGAACAAAAGAGAAGAGACATCAAAACGAGACGAGATGGTGATAGGACTAGTGGAGAGACAAAAACTGCTCTAGATTAGGTGTGAAATGCGCTGGCAGAATGGGAGACAGCTGCCATGTGGGGGAGAGAGAAAAAAGGAAAGTGGGGGGGGGGGAAACCAAAACAAAGGTGTCGCTAAAAAAAATAATCTGGACTCAATATCGAGTTCAGCAATTTCAGATCATAACCTTGGCCCCTATTACATTTTTACTTATCTTTTATCCACACCTTTGTTTTGGTTTCCCCCCCCCCCCCCCCTTCCTTTTTTTCTCTCTCCCACATGGCAGCTGTCTCCCATTCTGCCAGTGCATTTCACACCTAATCTAGAGCCATCTTTTGTCTCCACTAGTCCTATCACCATCTCGTCTCGTTTTGAATACCTCTTAATGTCTCGTCTCTTTTTTGTTCTCTCCCAGCCTGGCCTCTTAATCTATTTCATTCCCTGTGCCTCTTTAGTCTTGATAAAGGGTTTTGACCCGAAACGTCGACTCTAATTTCTCTCCACGGATGTTGCCTGGCCTGCTGAGTTTTTCCAGCATTTTCTGTTGTTACTTCAAAACGGATGTACATGCTTTAGAGAGGGTATAAAAACAATTTTTTCTTCAAGGGATATGGCCAACAATAGTAATCCTGAGAAGGTGGTTTGCTGCTGCCTTGAACTGCTGCAGTCTTTGTTCCCACAACAGCAACAACAACTTGTATTTACAGAGCGCCTTTAACGTAGTAAAACATTCTAAGGCGCCTCACAGGAAACAAGATTTTACACTGAGCCACATAAGGAGAAATTAGGGCAGACTTGGTCAAAGAGGTAGGTGTTGAAAAGCGTCTTAAAGGAGGAAAGAGAGGCAGAGAGGTTTAGGGAGGAAATTCCAGCGCTTAGGGCCCAGGCAGCTGAAGGCATCGCCGCCAATGGTGGAGCGATTAAAATCAGGGATGTTCAAGAGGCCAGAATTAGAGGAGTGCAGATATCGTGGGGTGGGGGGGGGGTTGTGGGGCTGGAGGAGATTAGAGCTAAGGAGAGGCGAGGCCACAGAGGGATTTGAAAATGGTGTCAGGTAGGTAATTTGAAGATTTTGGTCGAGATTTTGGCAGGAACAGCAATATTTTCAACAAGTGAGTACGATTCGTGACTTGGAGGGGAACTTGAAGATGATGGTTTCCCATGATCGTATTACTCTTTGTGATAACGGTTGTGGAACTGGAAAGTGCTGTTTCGCTGAGCTCGGTGAGTGAGTTGCTGCGTTGTGTATTGCAGCCACAGTGCACAGGTGGTGGAGACACTGGAGATTGAATCTAAAGAGAATAACACTGAAAGCAGCAATTGGAGAAGCTTAAGATCTCCAGTCTAGAGTAGGTGATTAGGAGGGGGTGAACATCATTTCAAGGTATATAAAGTAGATCATGTGAACCAAGATTATTACTTCAATTTAAGTAAGAACAAGGCATAAATTTTAATTAATAACTTGCAAAAATTAATCTCCTTTAATGTATGAAAATGTCCCAAGGCACTTCAGAGGTATGGGAGGTGGGGAATACTGAGCGAAAGCTGGAGATATTAGGGAAGATGATCAAAAGCTTGGTTAAAAAGATTTATTTTAAGGAGCGAGAGAGGCAGAGCGATTTTTAAAGGCAATTACAGAGCATTTAAAGCAAGAGAGAATTTCTTAAGGGTGAGACTTGGCCCATCGAAGCTCATCCCTCTACAACATTTACATGGGATCTGATTGAATTTTGATAACATCTAGCTTTGTTTTGTTATCTTGCTTGGTAGTTTATGTTGTGTATGTACCTTTAAGGGAATAACTGGTCTCAGACTGCAGTACCGGCAGTGACCACCCCTGTATAAAAGGCACTAACAGCCTTCTGTAGTTTCAGTTTCCCGATTGTCTCCATTCAGTAAAGACTTGTTATAATCAACTCCTGCTGTCAGTGTCCCAATTATACACGGACATAATATTGGCGACGAGCAGATACGAACTTACCTACAGTCTGCACCACCTCATGGGATCCATTCCTGAAGTGAAGTGAGCAGAGGTCGAGGCCAGAAGGAAGAAAGAAGCAGTAGAAACGGGCGTCGACCGTGGGCATCCGCCCCTGAGTCAGCGGAGTTGAAGATTGCAGGAGAGGCTGTCGAGAGCGGGGCTTGGTTCCTGTCGACGGTGCTTCAGCTAATCGGGCTGGTGGCAGGTAGTACACTGATCCTTCCTGGGCTGCGGCGGTCTAGAACTCGAGCGGGTGGCTTGCAACGGGGCCGAGCAGCGTTGTCGGGAAGAGGAGAGAGAGAGAGAGAGAGGGTGGAGCACACAAGGTGCGGCTGGTGCTATGAAGCCGGGCAGCGTACAGACCCGAGAAGAGGGAGGCAAGAGTCCCACAGGGTTGTTCCATGACGGGAAAATAATAAAATAAAAAAAATATTAAACGCGCAGAAAGCCGCGAGGAACTGCAGGTTGCCACGGAAACCGCGGAAAGCAGCGCTAGCAATAACGGGGAAGAAGGCAAAGCGCGGGAGGCGCCATCTTAATCCAGCGGGGAAGAAGGCAAAGCGCGGGAGGCGCCATTTTAGATTTCCAAGATGCCGAAGACTGGCTGTATCACTGCCTTTGATAATGCAATAGAGGACTGGACCACGTATGTGGAAAGAGTCGAGGTATATTGCGAGGCAAACGAAATAGCCGATGAGAAAAAGGCATCGGTACTGCTAAATTTAATGGGCGCAAGAACGTACGGCCTATTGCGGGACCTGATTACTCCAGCCAAACCGAAGGTGAAGAGTTTTAACGAAATTGTTGCTATCCTACAGGAACACCTAAACCCTGCACCGCTGCTGATAGCAGAAAGATTTAAATTCCACAGGAGAACTCAGCATAAAGATGAGAGCAATGCTGAGTACCTTACGGAACTACGCAAGCTATCAAAGCACTGCCAGTTCGGAGCAGGACTGGCAGATACCCTACGGGACAAATTTGTCTGTGGACTCCTGAGTGAAGGAACCCAGAAGAAGTTATTCTCAGAGAAAGAGCTGACGCTAGATAAGGCTTTCAGCGTGGCAGTATCGTACGAAGCAGCAGCCAGGGGAGCTGCGGAAATACAACAAAAGCCACAGGGATACGGCACCCATGAAATGACACGGGGATTTGCAAAATGTTATCGCTGCGGCAGAACTAACCATGACCAGAAGGACTGCTTGTCCAAGGACAAAATATGCAGGCAATGCGGAAAGATGGGACACATTGCACGAGTTTGCAGGTCTGGGAAGAAGACCAACGACAACAAAAAGGCTACTAAGGAACCGTACAGGAAAGTACATAAGAGATGGACAGTAGTTCCGAAGACCAGATGAGCGATAGTGAATCCGGGAACAAGAGACTAAGCTGTCTCAAACTTCACAACGTAATCGCAAAAGAGGATCACCGAACCATTTGGGTCACCCTCACGATAGCAGGGTCCCAAGTCAAAATGGAATTGGATACAGGATCAGCTCTAACCGTCATGAATCGACGAGACTACGAGCGGCTATTCTCACACATACCCTTGAGAGAGACATCCATTGTCTTGAGGACATATACGGGGCAAAAAGTATACCCCAGAGGAAAAATAAGGGTGCCTGTCAAATACAACAGCAAGAAAATATGGAAATTGTATCTCTACATTCTGCAAGATGGTGGACCACCGTTATTGGGACGTGAATGGATCAGAAAGATAAGTTTAGACTGGCACTCCATTCAGGCACTGACGGTGGCGGGTAAAAAGGATGACGACGTCACTCCTGGACGATTGTCAACAATCTTAGCTGACGCCAAAGAGGTTTTTCAACAAGAACTGGGCACTCTTAAAGGCGTAACCGCCTCGATAAAAATGGAGGAGAATGCAATTCCCAAGTTTTTCAAAGCAAGACCGGTACCATATGCAATTCGCAGAGCTGGAGAATGCAGGCGTGTTATCTAAGGTAGACTGGCGCGAGTGGGCGACACCCATCGTTCCTGTCATGAAGAAAACGTTAAACAATAAGTCTGAGGAGCCAAGGAAGGCTCGCATCTGTGGGGACTTCAAGGTGACGGTGAACCCAGTCCTTCACACAATACAATATCCTCTTCCAAGGATAGAAGATATCTTCGCCTCACTATCTGGAGGGAAGCATTTTACAAAAATTGACCTGGCACAAGCATATTTGCAGATGGAGGTTGCAGAATCCTCTAGGAAGTATCTCACGATAAACACTCACAAAGGTCTTTACCAGTATAATTGACTGGTATTCGGAGTAGCATCAGCTCCAGCGATATGGCAAAGAGCGATGGAACAAGTCCTTCAAGGGATTCCGGGGACTCAGTGTTACTTAGACGACATCCTAGTGACAAGTGAACACCTTGCCAACCTAGAGCAGGTGCTCACTAGACTACGTGAACATGGGCTACGAGCCAATCGCCCCAAGTGCGAGTTTTTTAAGAAACAGATATCGTATTGTGGCCACGTGATTGATGAAGAGGGGTTGCATAAGTCCCCTGACAAAATTAAAGTGGTAGTTATGGCTCCGGCGCCTGAAAATGTGTCGCAACTGAGGTCATTCCTCGGATTGGTGAATTACTACCGTAAGTTTTTGCCGAATTTGTCCACAATTCTGCATCCACTGAACGCCCTACTACGAACGGGAGTAGCATGGAAATGGAGCGATGAATGTAAGCGGGCTTTTCAGGAGAGTAAGGACCTAATCACTTCAAGAGAAGTATTGGCTCACTACAACCCATCACTACCGATAAGACTGGCGTGTGATGCGTCTCCCTACGGCATTGGGGCGGTACTGTCACATAAATCCCTTGATGGTTCAGAGAGGCCGATAGCTTTTGCGTCATGCTCGTTAACTTCAGCCGAGCGTAACTACGCTCAGATTGACAGAGAGGCCCTCGGCCTGGTGTGGGGGGTGAAGAAGTTCAATCACTACCTGCACGGTCAGAAATTTACTCTACTAACGGATCATCAACCCCTCGTCTCCATTTTCAACCCTCAGAAGGGCGTACCGATAATGACGGCACAACGGCTGCAGAGGTCGTCCCTTTTCCTAGGGGCACACCAATATGACATCGAGTACAAGGGAACTAAACAGCATGGGAATGCTGATGGATTGTCGCGCCTACCGTTACCGACGGTGGAAGAAGAACTGGCAGTGGATCCAGTGGAGTTATTCCACTCGACCATAGTCGAATGTCTCCCTGTGACGAATGCAAACATAGAAAAGGAAACACGAAATGACCCGACACACTCCTGGGTCTATGATTTAACAGTGAAGGGATG
Source organism: Somniosus microcephalus (assembly GCF_052327205.1). Lineage (NCBI taxonomy): Eukaryota > Metazoa > Chordata > Chondrichthyes > Squaliformes > Somniosidae > Somniosus > Somniosus microcephalus. The sequence continues at coordinate 24,076,928 of NC_140989.1, forward strand.
GCCAGCACATGGCGAACCACTGCTGCCAGCATTCTTGCCGAGAAGAGAACAGCTGTCAGTGTGCAGAGGGACCTTGATGTGTGGATCCAGAGTAGTAATTCCACCCAAATTGACGGATAGAGTGCTCAATGAGCTTCATGAGGGTCATCTGGGTGGGGTAAAAATGATGAACTTAGCCAGAGCGTTTGTGTGGTGGCCGGGAATCGATAGAGAAATCGAAGAGATGACCAAGGGCTGTACAGGATGCTAGAAGGTCCAAAACGCCCCACCACAAGCTCCTCTACATCCATGGGAGTGGCCCTCCTCTCCATGGCAAAGGGTGCACATTGATTTTGCTGGTCCCTTTATGGACTCGATGTTTTTAATTGCGGTGGATGCACATTCAAAGTGGCCAGAGGAAATAAAAATGTCCTCAACCACCACAGAAAAAACTATCACAGTCTTACGAACCATATTCGCCAGGAATGGGCTGCCTGAACAGATTTGCTCTGACAATGGACCACAGTTTGTGTCTGAAGAGTTCCGGAGGTTCTTAAAGAACAATGGTGTTAAGCATTACACATCCGCCCCATATCATCCAGCCACTAATGGATTGGCCGAGAGGTTTGTTCAAACATTCAAGAAGGCTATGAAGGCAATGTGTAATGAAGATATACCCCTACAACACAAGGTGGATAACTTCTTGTTTGCCTACCGGAATGCGACACATGCGGTTACCAACCAAACTCCAGCCATCATGATCTTCAATCGAAGACTACGATGCCGCTTGGATTTGGTTAAGCCAAACGTCCGAAGAGATGTGGAGAACAGGCAGTTTCAGAATATGAATGAAAGGCCAACCAGGAGTTTTAAGATAGGTCAACCAGTTTTGGCCCGGGACTACCGCACAGAGAAATGGCAGCCAGGAACGATCTGTACACGGCAAGGACCTCTAATGTATACCGCGGACGTTGGAGAGAGTATTGTAAGACGCCATGCTGACCAGATTCTAGAGTCACTGGAAAACATCAACTCCACACCACGATCTGATACACCTGGCGATGAAACCGAAGTACCAATTGCATCTACCGCAGAATCGGTGATATTGGAAGCAGATGAACCAAACAACGACATTGATCCCGACTCAACCTCACCAGAAGAACCTGATACCCCAAAGAGGCGTTATCCAGACAGAATCAGGAAGCCTCCTCAAAGACTGAACTTATAATTGCTTAACCTCAACCAATGTATCTAGCAACCGTAATTGTAATTAGTTATTATTTAGTTGTTAAATGAATGTTATGTACTGTTTATCTAAAAGGGGAGGAATTGTTGTGTATGTACCTTTAAGGGAATAACTGGTCTCAGACTGCAGTACCGGCAGTGACCACCCCTGTATAAAAGGCACTAGCAGCCTTCTGTAGTTTCAGTTTCCCGATTGTCTCCATTCAGTAAAGACTTGTTATAATCAACTCCTGCTGTCAGTGTCTCAATTATACACGGACATAATAGTTTACTTAAAAGCATTTTCTCTTTCAAGTAAAGAATTTTTTTGCAGTTGTAATTTATCTTGCATATATGTCCTCTGGTGCCACTTTCTTGGTTTACTTATCCACAGCTTTTTATATTCCTCAATGAGGTAATAGACTCATGGAATAAGTTACATTGGACTGTCATTGAAACAAATTGTGTAAATGGTTTTAAGAGATCACTTGCTGTGTTTCTGGAAATAGAAGGATATAGTGGTAAAGTGAGTGATATCAATTGTACAAGGAGCAAGCTTGTTTGACCAAATGGCCCTTTTCTCATTATTATAGAATCATACAGCACAGGAGACTGTTCAGCTCATTGAGTCTGTGCCAGCTCTTTGAAAGATCTATCCAATTAGTCCCATTCCCCTGCTCTTTTCCCATATTACTGCAAATTTCTCCTTTTCAATTATATATCCAAGTCACTATTGAATCTGCTTCCAATACCCTTTCAGGCAGCGCATTCCAGATCGAAACAACTTGCTGCATAAAACAATTTCACCTCATTTCCCACCTGGATTTTTAGCCAATTATCTTAAATCTGTGACCACTGGTTACTGACACTCCTGCCAGTGGAACAATTTCTCCCTATCTACTCTTACCAAAACCTCTCATCATTTTGAACACCTCTAGTAAATCTCCCCTTAACCTTCTCTGTTCTAAGGAGAACAATCCCAGCTTCTCTAGTCTCTCCACATAACTGAAACCACCCTCCAATCCTTGGTACCGCTGTAGTAGAACTCCTCCGCGGCCTTGACATCCTTCCGAAAGTGTGGTGTGCAGAATTGGACAGGATACTCTAGCTGTGGCCTAACCAGTGATTTAGAAAGGTTTACTATAACTTCTCTATGCCTCTAGTTATACAGCCAAGGATCCCCGTATGCTTTAACAGCCATATCAACGCCCTGCCACCTTCAAAGATTTGTGTATGGACCCCCCAGCTCTCTCTGTTCCTGCACTCCCTTTAACATAGAAACATAGAAGATAGAAGATAGGAGCAGGAGTAGGCCATTCGGCCCCTCGAGCCTGCTCCGCCATTCAATGTGATCATGGCTTATCATCCAAATTCAGTACCCTGTCCCTGCTTTCTCCCCATACCCCTTGATCCCTATAGCCTTAAGAAATATATCCAACTCCTTGAATATATTTAATGAATTGGCCTCTACTGCCTTCTGTAGTAGAGAATTCCACAGGTTCACCACTCTGGGTGAAGAAATTCCTCCTCATTTCTGTCCTAAATTGCTTACCTATTATCCTTAGACTGTGACCCCTGGTTCTGGACTCCCCTGCCATCGGGGACATCCTTCCTGCATCTAGTCTGTCCAGTCCCCCCTCATTCTTCTAAAGCTATTAGAAACACAAAAATAGTTTTGGTGGTTCCCCAACCTAAGAGCTTTGTTCACTTGTGTAACGTTCTGGCATCATCAAACATCTCTGGTTTTTAATGGAATGGATCATCTTTCTGAAAACAACCCAAAGAAGGGTCTCTTTTTGATCAGCTGGGTGTTTGGATGCGTGGAAACCCATCACCATGTCCAGTTCAAGTTGCTGAGAAATCTACACCCAGTTTTCTTGCACAAATCCAGAGAGCTTAGGTGCAGGTTGGCTGAGCCAAAGCATGGGGACTTCCAAGTGTGCGCAGGATTACAGCTCAAACTGCACACTTGACCAGAGCAAATCACCAGCAAGTTTGCCACTGCGTGTCCAGCCAGAGGCATCCTACCCACCAAAACTGCAGAATTGTGAAGATTCCTAGTCTCCAGTGACAGAACCTTCTAGATTCCAATAGTAAGCTCGACTGACTGGTTCAGCAACCCTGCTCTGTAAACCTGCCCAGCTCCACAGGTCTCTTATGGAAGACTGGCCTGGTTCTGAATTTGCATCAGTAGGTGTGTCATATTGGAGTGACTGACACCACCCCCCCCCCCACCCCCAAGGGACCTCGTCTATCCTCTCCCTCACATTCTATGTGTAAACAGCTTTAAATGACTTAATTTTCAGAACAAAACCCACCAGTTTATCACTGTTTAAGATAATTATATTGAGATGTCACAGACGCTATACAGACTAGCTGTAGAATTTGTATGCTGAATTTGATCAGGTTTGCTGCAGATTTTGACCTTGAAGTGTTGATCAGTTCTAGGAGCCACTGGTCAGCATCATATCCTCAGAAGGTAAATTTAAATCTGTACAGTACTATGATGATTCGGAGCTATGATTTTAGGGAACACAGGAGATTAGTGTTCATGTTTCCCACTCAAGATAGTGATTATGATCATGTACTTGGGACTTTACTTGGAAGACTGCGAATCCCAGAATTACAATTGTCCCTCAATCAGATATGAAATCTCTAGTACATAGAGGAGCCATTGGACCTCATTACTGACAGGGTATCTGCGACTTGATGGAGACACCCTTGTTCTTCTATTATAGCAAAAACTTTACATCACCCTGATTAAATCAGTAGAATTTTCATCCCCTCATGATCCAAAAATACCTTAATGAAAACATCCCACTTCTGTGACACAGCCCATCCTCATCGGGCTGCAGGATGTTTAGTGTACCAGCTATCAGTGTACAAAAGGCTCTACTTATTACCATTGTGGTGTTTTTTACTTTGGTGTGCTGTTCTGTGAATGTTCACAAAAAATTTCCTCCTTGTTTGCTGGCTGCCTTGGGAACAGGACCTCCATCTCTACTCTTTCCTGGCAATTCTTACGAGTTCAGTGAGCATTTCTCTAAATAATAACAGGTTAGGGTTCTTTGTATTGCCAAAATGTCATTTGGAATCCATTCGGCGTCTTCGGTTTACGTTGGACTGCACTTCCTTTTTGATTAACTTCATATTATAAAAAAAACACTAATTTCATTCCGCCCCCTTCTTGCTTTGGCCTCATTTGGCCAGATACCAGCACCAGGCGGCTAGCTCTCTGGCTTCTGTTAACTGGATGATTGCTGTCCAGCTAAAGACTCCCTTCGATTTCCCCTTTCTCCTGCATTGAGCTCTCTGGGACTCTGCTTCGGAGCTTCTTGCACAGTACAGGGGAGATCAGAAACTTGAAGTAATAGAAGCTCTCGCTCTAGTTCTGATTTTACGTTCAGTACTCCAATCTACTGTGATATTGAGCTGCCCTGGATTACGATAATGGATTTTCTACAAAAAGACTGCTTTTTTGAAGAATTTTGTTCAACCAAGTCAAAATCCTATTATTCAGGAACCTAGTTAAAAGCCTGTTTGTTTCTGTAGTTGGCTTTTTGATTATCAAGGTGTTTGCAGAACTTCATAATTGGCTTTCCACGTGCACATTTAAATGTTTTTAATTTCAATTATCATTTTTTCTGACTCCCCAGCCCCACTTGGATCACAAGGCCTGACTTCCTTGGAAGAGTCTGTTATTTCTTTCATAAAATGTTTATAGCCATGTAGTCCCATTGTTTCTAGGTATTTGAATGAGGTAATTCTCCAGTGCCATTAGCCAGCATACTTTTACAAGATGTAACTGTTTGAGGTCTGCAGTCAATTATAGCTGGCTCTTTGCCTGCTCAATCTATTGTCTTGTTTGTTAGGTTGCTAGTTAGTTCTCGGTGTTTTTTTTTACTGTGCATGAAGGCATTTAAGTGGAGTTCTATCTCAGAGTACCTTTTTATAATGTACCCAATTTTGAGCCTACATCTATGAGAGTTAAAATGCGTGGCCTGGAGGACAGTCTCTTCCACTTAGTTAATCAGCAGTCTTCATTTGAGCTCATTTTTAAGGCTGGTGCTCCTTAACCTCAAGTTTTTAACGAGTTTATAATTCCAAATCTTTACCTTTGTACCCAGGAGTAAGCTGAAGTTCTTTTTGTTTACAACTGATCATGCATTTATGGGCGAAATTATTGTAGATTAACAATTCTCAACTCTTGTAAAAGATCAAGTTTCAGCATCTCCACTTTTTAAGTGGATAGTCAAATGCATTTCTACATTTTATTTCATAGTGATTAAAATCCTATTCCATCCAGTTAAAAAGATGCTGTTGAGCAATTGCCCCATTGTGTTCTCCCCAGAAAATGACGTGTAGAGGCAGGGGGTATATATAAGCGTTCTCAATCATTCATCATTCCTACTGGTAACTGTAATCGGATTCAGTTTCATAACTCTCCTTGTCCAGCCGATTTAAGGATTATTTGGGGCCTGCACATGCGCACACGCATGGGTTATGTGACAATCTAAAGGGCAAATAGTGCAGCAAGTCCAATTATCCAAAGGCAGAGCAGTCTTGATTTATGTGCGAGACAAACCTGCTTTGAAAATGTTAGTATCCACAAACCTCTGTCACTGAAAGATCTTAGTTGTAGGAATTAACACCTTCAAGATAGTGATGAGGAGGAGAGAGATGTGCCAGTGAATTTAAAAATGACTGATTTTCACA